>NC_079488.1:79085934-79690309 GCF_020520425.1 Spinacia oleracea | reverse complement strand
TTTTTTTGAGACATCCAAACACGGGATTTCGTACAGCGTAGTCTGGGAATATTGTTTTAACTTTGCATAATATATATTTTCCTTCGAGCCCCCAAGCACTCGTGCTTGACGGTCATCTCTTGTCAAAGAGGTTCCTTGGGGATAAGCATTTTGTAATGTCCTTGATTGTGTTTGGGATTGTGCTCGTGAGTGCGAGCGATCTTTGTAGTGGTGTGCTACTCTTAACAAAGCCGTGAGGTGCGACTTTCAGAAATAGGTAATTTTCGAGTCGAACAGATACGGCGGGGCCCTATAGAAGTTAGGGCCTTTTTGGGCCTTGGCTCATTTTCGGCGCCCAGGCCTGGGCGTCAGAAATAATACACGCCCAGGTTGGGCGTTGAAAATGTTATTTGGGCTGGTCTTTTGATGACATAGTTGGCCTCTTGTTCGCTCGTTTATTTCACTTGGAAATTCTACGTATTTGCTTTTTGTTTTTCTTTATTTTTAGAACGTGATGATTTTCTCTAGAAGCTGTAGCCGATTGGTGGACTACGGTGTTTGTCTCTTTGGGGCGATTATTTAAAGGAACTGTGGCTCTTAAGGAGTACAGTTATTGCAATAGTTGGGCGAGTCTATATGGCCCGAGGAACATACCTTGAGGCGTAAGACTTTTGATCGCTCTTGTTTCTATTTTGAACGTATATTTTTCTTTTGAACGTGTTCGTGAATGTTCGATACTTAGAATGTATGTGCGAACGAGCGTTCATAGAATGGCCGTTGCGTGCGGTCCATTAATCAGTTCGCTTGAATCTTCTTTTTTTTTTGAGCAATGACTGATGTTGAATAGTTTGCTTAGAAGCTTGATAGGGTTTAGACCCATTCATGAAGTGGGCTCAAGTATCGTGCCCTTTTGATCGTTCAAACATTTGATTTGAGACTCTCTTTTTTTTAGACTTGTACCGTGGGACGGTTGAACTTATGGTGCGACGTAGGCTTGTGTGGCCTAACGGCGTGTCTTAGAACATTCCTCCAGGTGTTGGGATTTATTTTTTTTTTTTTGCATTGGAGTACTTCATCACGCCTCGTTCAGGTCCTCGAACAAGTGTTGCACCTTCTGCGTGGGTGTGCACGGCTTATTACTTCGTTCGATGCGAGGATTCATAGGTGTTTCTTTCTCATTTTTATATCTGGGCAAAACTTGGCTAGCAGAAAGAATCAGCGCCCAAGCTGGGGCGTTAAAGATATCGGCGCCCAGCTCTGGGCGTTGAAAATGATTTCTGGGTATATTTTGACAGTTCTTATCCTTGATTTTTCTTTCGCTTTTGCTTTGGAACGACGTAGACTGTGTAACGGGCGCTTATAGGGCGAGCGTTAGGTGCAGTAGTTTGATCGGAGTTTTGGTGACTCGCGATTTTCAGTTACCCTTGATAGTGGGGCGACTTTATATATTCTAAGTAGTGCTTTAGAATTTGGGAGGGGTTGTAGCCATTCTAAGGTTCGTTTTACACGATTAAAGCTTAGGATTGTGCCCCTATGACGTGTGTATAGCATTAGCGTCGAGAATTTGCGATAAAATCGTCATTTCGAGCATTTTTAGAGTGTTTTTCTCAAGCCTCCAACTGTAGCTACGGGATTGGCTAGGTGCTATAATGCCTTGCATACGTTTTTATGCATTCATGGTGACATGGATCATGAATAGTTTGAACCAGACTCGTTTAGTGCGAGGTACGTTCGAGTAGTGATCGGCTACTTCTCTTGTAAATGTCGTATTGTGCGACATTGCCATGGTCAAGGTAGTCACATGTTGAAGTGTGCCTTGACCAAAAGCTAGGTGCCTTTCTTTACCCATAATCATATTTAGAAATCTGTTTTGACTCACTTGCAACATCGAACATAAACACATACTTAGCTTAAACCAACGACACTTTATTATGTTCGAAAAAGTCTTTGAAAATTATTTGAAACTTATTAAAAATCCGAGTCCTACTGTGTACAATCCGAGGTGTCCTAAGCAAGTTGACTTATAGAAGGGTTCGTACAGGATCACATGAGTGAATCAAAATACTGTTACGTTTTTTGGAATGCTGTCTAAGGATTTGCTGGAAGCCAGGGTGCAGGCGTCAAGATATTACTTGTGCCCGTGTTGTACATGCTTTGGGCTTTTAGGGCCATCTTTTCCAGAATTGCGGGAATACAAACCGCTCTCGAACTGACTTAGATTTACTTGGTGTATGTATGTACAAAAGGTCAAGGTATACTTAGTTCTTTCCCTAGCCCTTTCATTTCAATTTTCAGCCCCCAGTTGCTATTATGTCTTCCCATTAATGATGCTTTTAGATTTCGATTTTAGATGTCCGTTTCATATGTTTAAGTAGGGTGAGCCTAGGTTAAGTCCCAAGTCCTATTGACAATGTTGATTTTTTTTTTCAAAGGGGATTAGCAAGCATTTGAATTACCATGAACGGGTGCCCTGAGTTCGAAGGAACGATGGGGCGATGCCGTAGAACAATCCTCTTTATTGCAAGCTTACTGCCTTTACTACTTGTTGGAGATTATGACTGTGTCTAGTGGTGAAAGAAGGTCTTTAAGCGAACGACTATGTCTAGTGGTGAAAGAAGGTCTTTAAGTGAGTTAGTTCGCTTTAGGGAGGGTCAAGTCGAGTACTTTAGAGGTCATGGACGCTTGCGCTAGCCCCCATTCAATTGAGGCAAAGCGATCTTTTTGAGTCTTGGCTAAGTGCCTAGGAGTGTGAGTGCTCCTTCTAGCAAGGGTACGTGCCCTTATTATTTTTCGATTTGTGCTCGTTTTGGCATCTTGGTGACTTGGATTCTTCCTTTGACTTTTTCTTTCGACTTGGGTTGCAAGTAATTAAATTTCAATAAGGGACTTCTATTTTTTATTCTTGTTTTTCTATAGGCTTTAATATTTTTGCAAATTGGTTGGACCGAATCATGGATTGCCTACGTATCCGCCTTAAATAGATTTAATTTGGAATCAGGTCTTGCGTAGTTCTTAGCCTAGAAAATGGTTTCTTAGAATGCCGATTTTAAACAAGTACGTTCTGAGGTGGAAACATATTATTTGAAACGGTAGAATAAGTGAGGTTTATTATTATTTTAATCTGCTGCTTTGCCGTAAGCCAAAAATTTGTTTTATTTTTTAAGTACATGTATTTGCACAAAAATCTTTTCATGTGTTTTACGTGCTGTACCCCTCCAAGTGTTCGTTATCTTTCCGTGCATGTGCGGATAAAATGACGAGCACTTCTGGACAAAATTTGGCAAGCAGAGAGATTTAGCGCCCAGTCTGGGGCGTTAAAGATTTCGGCGCCCAGCTGTGGGCGCTGAAAATGATTTCTGGGCGGATCTTTTTTGGTGCGCTAAATGCTTCTTTTTCTTTTTAGACAATCTTCTAAAGGCGCTTTGCAAAGTTTGCTTTTTTATTATTTATTATTTTTTCGTACTTTTCATTTGTCTTCCTTTTTTATTCGTGACTCAAGACGGTTTGATAGGATAATTTGTATTGGTCAAGCATGAGGATTACATCTGCTAGGACTCACAATTTGCAGCCTCAAGCTAGGGTCATGAGCTTACATCAACCAAGGCCAATGAGTAGCATGGGGAAGGCTCAAGGGTATATCAACAGGATGTATCCAAACAAGGTATATGGTCATTATGCTAACGGTGGTGTAATATTGGGTATGACGCACGTGTCAATGGCCGTACGTGGTTTGCAGTTGACAACAAGAACAAGAGTCGAGGTAATGGTTTCTTGGGTTATGGCAATGAGAACATGGATGGTTAAATGAGCTGAACAGGGGCCCTAGAGCGAAGGCGTCTAAGAACATAAGAGTTGGAAGGGGTAGACATCATAGAACTTTATGTAGTTTTTGTGGCATGATTTGGATTGGTTGACTAAATTCTTTTCCTTTGCTTTACTTGTGTAAATTTTGCACTTTGGGAGGTACGGGCTAAGTATTTCATGGCTCGTTCTTTTCGCTCTCCATTTTCTCTTTCTATTTTTTCTTTTTGCTTGGGATTTCTCCCCAACATAAATCCTTCAATCAATTTTTTTATTTGGGCTAAAAGGTAGATGGTTGTGGTCTTTGAGTCACGAGGCGAGACTGAGTGAGCCTCGTTTGGTAGGCCTATAGTGGACCTTTAATATTAGTAGGCCTAGGGTGGACCTTTAATTTTAGTAGGCCTAGGGTGGACCTTTAAATTGTCTTACTTTGCAAGCGTATTTAGCCGTTTCTTAAAATGTGCAAATAGCGTAGATTCAAAATGTTGTTTTTACCTTATTGAAATTTAACGAAAGAATTACATCGAAAATAATTTTTGTTTCTTTTCAGACTCCAGTTTCTGGGATTTAATTGGAAGTTGTGATCTAGACTCGAACTTTCATTAATTTTTCTGATTATAACCCGTGTATGAATATAAGGAGGTGGCCTAGACTCAAAATAATCACGTGGCGTAAGCCTATAATACTTGACCAAGCGACTCTCAGACTTAAGCTAATTGGACCATAACTTCCGTTGGTTGACACTTTAGATTTTAACCCTTGGGTGTTCATTTGTCATGCGCCATTTTGCTTAATGTTGGCAAGGTAGTTGGTCAGGGAGATCGAATTTTTATTTTTGCAAGACTAGAATCATTAGTGCGGCTTCTCTCTTAGTGTGTATTGCTTTACCCCAATGGTAGCCTTATGGCATGCCGATTTTGGTATTTTCATGGTTTGTCATGTTGCATTCATGGAAAATATTTTAGTCCGTACTTAGGAATACTTCAAGGGGCGAGTGGCTCGAGAGGACTATGATAGTCGTGACCCAATGTGATCATAAGCCTTGAGGCCATTAATTTTTTGCCAATGGTATTGACACCTTAGGTTCACTTTGGGGGTTGTGCGACTATGGGGGAATGATTTTCAGAATGTGACTGTTTCCATTTTGCAAATACTATATGTGAGGGGGTCGAAAAAGCACGAGGCTAATGCGTGACCTCGTCCCTCGTGGGTGTGACGCTTCTTTTTTTGTCAAATCAAGTGTAATTGGATTTCCTGTGAGTTTACACCCAATTGACTAGTAATATAGGAGTCTCCATTCAGTTTTTAACGACAATGAGAAAAACTGACAAAACCCGGTTATCGTGACATAAAGGGAGTGCAATTATGTTTGACCACGACGGCCATAGGTTCCCTTGTGATCCCTGGTGTGGGGATCTCTCAACATACACCCGCAAGGTAGAGATTGAGGGTTCGGGGGACTGTAACTACCGAGAGGAGTACTCGCTCTTCGATAACTCCAGAGGCAGGATATCCTTACTAGCTCAGCATAAATAATTGAAGGGACATGCGTTAACTATTAAACTAATCTGACTTGATTTTAACAATATGCAACATATAATACTAGATCGAGCGCGATTATCTGATTTAGATTGTATTAAGGGACCTAGCATGATAATCCAATTTCCCAAAAATATTATCTTTATTAGGCGTGGTAGAACAATCAGATTTGATTAGTTTAACAGTTTATAAAAAGGCGAGGAAAGCAATTAAATCATGGAAAAGGGACACATTACGACGCACCCTTGAGAGGTGCGTCACGGTTCTCAGAAAACTAACCACTTTGAATTTGCTATTTCTCCTTTTATTTAACGAATCTCAAGTTACGGGACAGGATACGTTCTGTTCGATTTTTGGATCGATTGCGACAGAACGCGTGATCAATTTCGCAGTGTGAGGCTTGGGCTTAGGGGTTTAGAGTCAATACTCAGAATAATAATTGTGTGTTGTGTTTTCACGTCGAACTTGGGGCTATATTTATAGAAAAGAGTTCGTGGAAAGATAGAATTGTAGAACTCTAATCCACGAGGAATTAGGAAAGAACACGTCCCAGGTATATTCAGCGCCCAGGGCTGGGCGTCAAAGATTTCGGCGACCATCTCTGGGCGTTGAAAATAGGATCCAGGCAATTTCAGCGCCCAGGGCTGGGCGTTGAAATTGATGTTTGGGCCGTTTCTTTGTCAGATTCGGACTCTTAGAATCCGGAGTGTATGAGACTTAATCGAGTCTTTTAGTGCATATTAATTTTATGACGGAATGCGTTTGGGCCCGTTACGAACTCTAGGCTCGTTAGGATTTTAATTTAATACGTAACTCTTATTTTCGAATCGTATTAGGAACAGGATTCTCTCGCAACTTCTATCTCATTTAGGATTTATGTTGGAGTGCAACACCTAATTCTGAAAGGTTTCTATCTTTTATGACTTGCCACTTTTAACAACTACCCATTACGGCAGTTACTTTTTTTAGCAGGTTTCCAAAAATAGCAGGTTTCTATAAATAACAGGTTTCTGGTGAAATGAAAAGGGGAATTGAGATTCGTTATTTTATAGGAGATGCGTTGTCAAGTGGAGATTTATGTTCTCATCATCGAACCTTCCCTTTCGGGAATGGGGACAAAAGTAGGTGTCTACAGTTAGCCCCCACTTTGACTGAGTCTTGGAGTAAGACGATGGTCAAAGTATTAGACGGAGTGCGTCACACAAGCCATGGTGACCTGCTTTTGCGAGGGTCTCACAAGCCCCCGAGTGATAACATTTGACTTAAGGGTCATCACTTGAAGTGTCGACATATCCCTCACGTGTCATTGGGATTTGTCCATTTCCCCCATTGTAAATCCATGGTCAATCCATTCTCAAATCTTTGAGACCTGAGCTCTTCCATTGCCACCACTTCAGGTGCAAACCTAGACAGCTCTATAAACTTAGAATAGTATTCTGTTACAGACAGACCCTCCATTTTGAGTTCGATGAACTCCTGCGCCTTTTGCTTCTTCAGATAAGGTGGGTAAAACTTGTTCCTTAATGCGGTTTTGAATGCTTCCCACCCAAAGTTAGGTGTGGCTCTAAGGGTATTCTCACATCGTTGCCACCATAAATCAGCTTTACCTCTCAGGTAGTACACATCACTGTTTACCCTAAGGTTTTCGGGGCAATTCACAGCTACAATAAGCTTGTCAAATTCTCTCAACCAGTTTTCAAGCACACTTGGTTCAATCTCTCTGCTATACAGTGGAGGCTTTCTTTGAGATATTTTCTTAAAATTTCCCCAGCCGGATCATGCACTGGGTTGGCTCTAGTTTGAGCTATGTCTCGAACTACCTCAGCTAGTTGTCTAACCATTTCAGAAATCTCTTGATTAGCCATATCCCTTCTCCTGAATAAATTATAAGACTAACTTTAATATTGGTTGGACATGACATTACTAAGGCACTAGTTCGACAACGCACCCACTCACAACAAGAACACAGACAACACGTGCCCTAGGGGAGTTGGCGCCACTTTTGGGCCTTCTCACCCAACTATTCGATGCATGTAATTTTAGATGGTTGCTACTTGACCACCTTGCACATAAAATTTCATTGAAGAAATAGCAATTAATCCCTTTGTGAAACCCACGAAACTTAGAATTGAAAATTGAACTTAAGAGATAACGAAAAGGAAATTCTAAGCTTTTATTAATGCTTCAATTATAAAGTCTTACATCCATCAATTATATAACTTTTATTTCTCCAAACTATAATAGAACTAATAACCATAAGTAGTAGCTTTGCCACTTTATTATTCAACGAAAAATAAATAACTAAGGATTACATTTCTCTAAAGACTAATGTCATCACGACGATCATTTCTTTCCTTGTATTTCTCTGGAGTAAAGTCTTGATCATTAGGATCATCCAAGTCTTCTTCCGGATCAAAGTCTTCATCCATAGCCTCATCATCCTGTTGTGGCTCACTATCAACCACATTATTCTCTTCAAGTTCATCCTAAGATCCACTAGATATCTCAATTGTTGGTTCAGGAACTATAGGATTAGGATTTTCAATCTCCGCCACATCATCATCATCATCATCGTCCTCCTCAACACCATTAGCTTGCTCATCATGGATCATGTCATCTTCACCATCACTTTCTACTCCTCCATAGCTCATACCTAGACCCGCAGAGTACTTCCCATCCTCATAGCTATTCTCCGCAACCTCTAAGATAGTAGTGAGAACCTCAGTATCATACTTCCACCTACCATCTCCAGTCCCATATTTTTACCAATTAGGGGTACCATCATTATAGTGCATATCACTGAACTTCTTCTTAAGGTCTATGTAAGGGTTCTTATGGGGCAAACAATGATAACCATACTAGCCATCATATCCTTGTGCCTAAGATGGGGCATATCCTTGGTTGAAGCAAAATAGTTGCAAGCAAACACGATCTTCTGGACATACATATGAGGAGTCTCGTTATCTATCTTCTCTAGGTATCCTAGACTGGTGAACTTAGAAGGTAGCATCATTAATTCCTGAAAATTCACAACTAGAAAGTCTTACTAATGCGTTCCCAAAGAAATTCCAACCCAAAAAGGTTACAATAAATAGTTCGTGGAGCCATACAATTTTAATGCACAAGTGTATGCTCAACATGAATTATGATGCAAATAATCATTCAAGGCAAGATAAGACATGGTTAAAACACATACATAGCAATTATTAGCTCACATAATCACATAAAATGCATTCTTAAACTAATATGCCCTTCTTAATCCTCCCAATCCTCACTTGGAAGTAATATTAATTTTCGAAATTAATTAAGAAATAACTCCTAAGTTGGTTGAAATTATTAAAATTAAAATCGAAAATTAATAAAAATTATTAGTTAATTAAATAAATTAATTTCGAATAATCGAAAAAGAAAAAAAGAATCCGAAAAAAATAAATTCGAAAAGGATTCGAATAAATAAATAAATAAATAAATAAATAAATAAAATAATTCAGATATTTAAATAAAAGAAAATCCGAAAATATTAAAATTAATTCGAAATTTTCGAATAAAAAAAAAATTCGGAAAAAACTAATTAAATTAAATAATAATCCAAACTTTTCAACTTATTTCAAACGACCCATAATAATTGATTTTTGACCTTTAAAATATTGAGTACTCAAAATAATACGTTTTGACTTTAGAAAAATAATATTTAAAAATCCTAAAGTTCCGCATTAGTCTCCGATTACCACTTTGTAGTATTGCTTACTACAAAGAAGGAATGAAACTAAGCTCTAGTATACCACTTTGTAGTATAAAACAATAAATTACTACAAAGCAGCCTTAGGCTTCTGAATACCACTTTGTAACACCCTAATAATTTGTTGCTTTTATAAAATCATTTTCCAACTTAAAAGAAAGGAATTACTAAAGTATTACCGCCACCATGATAACGGTTAAGGCTATTACCAGAATTATGCAGCGGAATTTAATGCCAATTAACTTTTCAAAACACAAATAATTAAATTATCGAGGCCTCCTACAAGTTGGAACCATAATGGCCCAAAAACCAAAGTATTAAAAGTTCGACGAATTCAAAACATAATTAAAGTAAAAATAAAATAGTTTTAAAGTACGAAAAACATGCAACTCTCTCAATCATCCCAAGCCACATGATTTCGATCATACTTCGATCTACCAATCTGCTATATTATTCTACTCCCCAACAATGCAAGTGCAAATGATGGATCATCATAAGGTCATTAAGGCAAAGGCCATGACCAAAAGACACAAAGCACGTAGTCAGCAAAATCTGAGTATCTACAAGAATAGAGTGAAACAAAACAATAAACATGCATCATTCACTAAGTACTAATCAACATGCAAAAGTCATTTAATAAATAACAAGTAAATCATGAATACAAGACTCGACACTTGACTCGACTCTTGACTCACAATTTAATTAGAATAAGTTTCGAACGGGCCAAAAGAATATTCCATAAAGGAAGGGTGATGGGAGCCAACCATACACCAAATAATAAATGATAATATCGGGCCATACCGAGTGTCGGGCCATACCGAGTGTCGGGCCATACCGACGGAATTCCTGCGCATAATATGAATGAAACAACGTCATGTATCATTAGTAGGAAAACAAACTTTCCGGCAAGTCTCCCCCCATTGTTCATACTCAAGGTATATACGTTCCAAGAGTTTTGGAGCTTGTTCTGGTTGCACTTTACGTTTATTAATATTTTATTGAAGGCGAACTCAAGACTCAACAAACATACACACATACAATTAATAAACAACAACTAAAACCATCTTATTTTAATGCTTTAGGACTTGTGATCAACAAAGCAAGACACTGTGAAATTACTACCAGGTTCCTTCTCATAAAAGTGAGATTCCACATCATGCCTATTAACATGAGGGTTGTGCCCTTGCACGACAAATCCTAATTCATTTCATATAATATTCTCAACTTGACCCTACATGTGCGGTGGCTTACGTGAGCGAACCCTTCACATGTGGTAAGAATAAGTAGTACAATGTGGTACGAATAATTGGCTCAAAAGTATGCTAGACATCCCGTACAATAGCATAATAATAAATAATCCATCCCTTGCATGTGAAAACAAACCATACATGCATAAATATTGAACAACATGATTGATAATGAAATCCATACTCATACTAATCCAACATGCTTGTTCAACCAATAATTCAATAAATCCAACATAATAATTCACATGATCGTTCACCAAAATAAACATAAATCCACATAATATAATTCACATCCACAACAATCATGTAATTCTCTTGACAAATGGTGTGGTCGCCCTAGACTTGTACGTACCTTGAATACCTAAGCGTAGGGGCCACTTTGCAATAACGAGCACTCACTTAGAAATCACCTCCTATCATCAAAATAATGAAACTTAAATTATTTCCATGTTCATTAAATTTCCAGCAACTTTATAAAATCTTAAACCTCGTTTAAACGTTAGAATTCAACCGTTCTTTAATAAAATAATCGTCTCAATTTGCAAAACTAATCCCTAATATGAAAACATATTTTTTCCACCCTTAAAATCAATAAAAATCAACACTTTAAGCTTTTTTATAAATCTGAAAATATAATTGATTATCATAATTAAAATCATCACCTAATTATGCTAATCAATTGACTCATTAGGTCTAATTTAAAACCCTAATTTGAAAAACCCAATAAAACCAATTCAACATCATAAAAATCAATTCTTTATTAAATATACGAATCTGAAAATTCATGCTTTAATAATTAAAACAAGCCTAATGAATCAAAACACATAAATCCTCAAAGTACGGTGTTCATAACCGATTCCCAGCATTTTAATTATTCAAAACAATAATAATAATATAATTTAAAATACGGAATTGAAATAGAATAGGTAAGAAAGAAGAGAATTGTACCAATCCGGCCTATAGCACGGAACAACCACGAATTAATGTGATTGGGCGAAAAAAGATTGAGCAACAACGAACAAAACACACACACACACACACTTGACGTGTGTGCGCGCGGCAGGGGAACGAAGCAAGGCACATCAGCGCTGGGAGCTGCGTGAGGAAGGGACGAGAGATCAGGGGCGCGCGCGCACTGGGCGCGCGGGCAGCAGCAAGGCAGAGCGAAGAGAGAGGGAGTGTGGGCGTGCGACTGGGCGAGGGAAGGCAGCAGCGGCAGCACCACACAACAACAACAACACGCACACAAGGGGAAGGGGTGCCGTGCCGTGCAAGGGGCACGAGCAACAGCGGGCACTCGTGTGCGGGGCGAGGGCCGGACGAGCAAGGAGGAGAGAGGAAGAGTGAGGGGCAAGTAAGAGAGAAAAGGGTTTATGACAATAAGGGGGATCATTTAATGAGGGGAGTCCTATTTATAGGCTCCCAATTTCTAATGGGTTAGGCTTAGGAAATTAGTATTGGGCTTAGGGAATTAAAAAATTGGGCTAGCTTAGAGCTTTGAATTAAATCCTTTTGATTGGGCTCATTTAATAAAACGAGTTGGACTTTTCATTCAAAACCCAAACCTTTTTAAAATTACTTGCGACCCATTATATTTCCCGAATCAAAAATTAAATTCGTTTCGTAATTAATTAAAATAATAAATATTCTAATTAATTAAAATACATTTAAATAATATTTAAATGCGAAATAAATTCTAAAAATCGTAAAATGCTTCATGAATATAATAAAATATATTTATAAATATTATAAAAATACGAGGTATTACAATACTTTCCTCCATCCTTGCCCACTTGGGGTATAATGTAGGGGGATCTCCCAAAAAATCATCACCACTGACAATCTGCCATCCATATATTCGGTGAATAATTCAATTTGCCCTTTGCTAACTTTTGAATATATTGACATAAGTTTATTATTAAAATTGATTGTATTAGATATATTATTGGTAAGAATATTTTATAATGTGACATTCATAATTAGGATTGGATGAGTGTTCTTAAATCAAATAAACTCAAATTCACCCCATCACCAAGATGGATACATGCAAGGGCGGACCTATGTAGACCCCATGTGGTCCATAGGGACCCCCATTATTTTTGGAAAAAAACTGTAAAATTAATATTGAGTAATTAATTATTTAATTGCATTTGAAATAGTTAGCTTATGTGTAATTAAGTTACATTAATTACAATGAAATATACTTGTAGCATAATGGTTGATTGACTGCTATGCTACATATTTTGTCTAGATTCGAATCCTCCTAAAAGGATGTTATAAATGAATTTTTTTCCCCTTTTTTTTGTTTTTACTTGTCGTTGATCATCTAAATTCTTCATGTTTATTTTTTTTCCTTTTTCCTTCATCTTTTTTTTTTTTTCCCTATGGTTCATGATTTTGCTTTTACAAAAACATATAAAAAAAAATTCCACTTTTATAGACTTATAGTTGCATGTTTCTTAGACTTAGAGGCTTAATTAATTCCCTCATACGTATACAATAGCATAATGCCCCATAACCGTTGATATTCCTTTTTTTTATTAGTGTCTTTGTGTGCTATTTGTTCAGGGGCAATTATTGTTATAAAGTAAATCTCCTTCAAAGATGAAAAACTCATTTTTTCATTCTAAATTGATATTGCCCCAAGTTATTTTTGAAATTTGGACTAGGTGTTGAGTTTTATTGTTATGAAAACCCAAAAAAAAAAATCTTATATAAATCCTACACATATTTTATTATGGTGTTTTTAATATTTCGACACTTACCTCTCAACTTTAACCAAAGGAGTAAATATGAGAAATTAGAAAGCAAATCATAAAAAATTTTGGACCCCCATTTATAAATTCCTAGATCCGCCCCTGGATACATGTTATACATTCTTATACCCGCTCACCAACACCAAATCTCTATTTATTAGGTAATATTAGTCAATCATATATGTTTATCTTCATCGTGAGATCAATCTAAAATCCAAATTTGCGCCTATCATCAAGTGTGATGCACGGTTTACATATCAAAATGTTAATTTTGCACGAAATTTTTTCTATAAATGATATTATAAACATTTACATTTACATATAAAAAATATTTTGTTGTTGCAAACATATTAATAATAATTTTGTTATAATCTAAGATACTATATTGTACTCCATATAGTATATACCCTTATAAGAACCATTATAAAGTCTATGGCTTGTGGAGTTAGAAGTTTCAAAATCATCTCTGCTCCACCACCCAAATATGATATATTAGTAGACTAATTAAATATGATATGTTATAATCTCCACACACTTTACTCTTTATTCGGCCAAAATTTCTTCAAAAATTTCATCCTCTACCCCCTTAAATCACTTGGTTCATTTAAAAAACTATCTTATTAATCAACTTTTAAATCAAACTTAATAAACAATTTAAAATGCAAATTTTAAAATTTTCTAAGCTATGTGTATGTATACACTCATCTCTGATCTTTGTTATGTCTGTTTCATATTATAAGGTTTTAATTTTTATTACACTTTAAAAAAAATAGTAAGAAAATTATATAAAGTTATTCTATATCATTCTCAACCATCACTTAAGTATCCATATCCACTTAATATTCGTTTTACGTGTCTCAACCAACCACTTATATATCTTATTGTGTTTCTTTTCATAATTGTGTAATACGAAGTACAATAATATCTTTTTAATGTATTCTCGATGATATAAATATAATTACATGTGATATAAGTTTTGTAAACATATGACATGTGATATTAGCTAGTTGTCAAGTGGGTTGATGGTAGCCTAAAGCTGTCAAAACAGTTATTCGAGTCGGGTCCGGGTATGGTCATCTCCGGTCTCGGGTCATGATTTGATCGGGTCGTTGTCGGGTCATTTATCACCCGGGTGCAGGTCGGGTTCGGTCAGGTTGATTATTTATCGGGTCATGTCGCGTTAATTTTTCATTTCGGTATAGGTCGAGTTGGGTTCGGGTTCAGGTCGGGTCTTTTTCTAGTCAGGTACAATTTCGGGTTCGGGTCTTAACGAGTCAGGTTTGAGTCAGACTTGTAGCAGTTAATTTCGGGTTCGGGTCAAGTTCGGATCGGATCGGATAATTATTGGGTCGGTTAAAATTCAGGTCGAGTTCACTATTGAACACGGGTTAAGACCGAGTCCGATAACTATCAGGTCTAGTCAAATTTTAACCTTATAATTAACTTTTAAAAATTTGGTTAAATTTGGTTTAACGCTTTTCACTTGTTTTATATTAGGTAATTATAGTAGATAATATTAACTTGAGTCAAGTTATTATTTAGTTTGGTCAATGACAAATCGGGTTGTCAACAGGTCGCGTAAAGTCAGGTAACGGGTTGTCATGAGTTGGTACAATAACATGTTTCATCGGGTTATAATCGATTTCGGGTTGACATCGGGTCGGGTGTTGAATCGGTTCGGGTCATTTTTGGGTAGGGACAATTGACTCAGTTCTGTTATCGGTTATATATCGGTCGGGTGCCAGATGTTAGAACCCAAAACCTTCCTTTACTTGTATTTTTGCTTATCTAGTGCTTTCTAGGATCTTTCTAATAGTTTTCTAGGCTCTAGATAGAATTATTATGTTACTGAAATTCCAATGTTCACTGGCAAGTTTTAGCTAATTCAAAATAAACCTCTATGAGGGGTATGAACCAATACCTCTCATCAGAAGTTGCCTTTTTTTAATTCATGTGTTGTTGCTAGCCTTTATAGATATTGTGCTGTCGCATGCTTTAAGCTTTCCAAGACCCATCAAAGTCCCTTGCAAAACAGATACACTCTCGTCGTCGATCCCGCTTGTGCCTGCTGTGCGCACACTGAAGGAAATAATGCCCTTGGTCCAAGTATGCATTCAATGTTAAGTCTAATAAATGCGGTTCAGTATTAATTAACAAGTTAATAATTCAGTGAGATCAAGTGAGCTGAATGCCTAGCTAGAGGCCGCTTCAGTTCAAGTGGAATTAATGATATTAATCCACAGCTTACTCTTGACTGAACCCGTAGGGTCACACAAATAGTACGTAAACGGATCAAGTATTTAATGACATTAAATACTCTATCTATGGATATTCGGAATCGACGGATCTTGGTTTCAGTGGGAGCTGAGATCGTCACAAGCAAGAAATGAATACTCCGGAAACGATGATATTGCCGGAAACGGAAATATGGATCGTATCGGAAATATAAATATTATCCAAGTCGTAGATGTTGCCGGAAACGGAAACATGGTACGTATCGAAAAATATTATCGGAAATGGAAATATTGCCGGAATCGGAAATATTGCCGGAAACGGAAATATTGTCAGAATCGGAAATATTATCGGAATCAGAAAATAATTCCGGAAACGGAAATATTAAATATTTGTTCGAAACGGAAATTAATTCCGGAATCGGAAATATTAAATATTGTTCGTATCGGAAATGAATTCCGGAATCGGGAATTTAATCGGAAGCGTATCGTACGAATTAGCATCGGACGAAGGCCCGCTAGACGAAGGCCCAGCACGAAGCCAGGCCATCGCCCAGCGAGCCGCACGCACCAACGCACGCCTCGACCAAGCCCAGCGCAAGGCCAGGCCCAGCCAAGGGCGCGCGCGCGCGAGAGCACAACAACGTGGGCTGTGTGCCTGTCGTGGGCCGCAAGGCTTGCGCGGGTGCACGGCTCGTGCAACGCTTGTGCGGGAAATCCTAATCCTATTAGGATTTGTGCAAAGATTAAATCCTAATCCTATTAGATTGGTTTTGTTATTTAGAGTCCTAATAAAGTTCTAACTAGAAAATCCACATCCTAGTAGGATTACAATTCCTTTTCCATACTCCTATAAATAGGTGCCTAGGGTCACAATTTATGGGTACGATTGAAGTATTCAAAGGGTAAGTTTTCGAAATAAAAATCAGCCATACACTTGCAAACACTAGCCGAAATTCCTAAGCACCTTAAGGGCGATTCTAGTTGGTCTAACTTAAGGCGGATCCGGACGTACTGTGGACTATCTACGTAGGGACGACATTTGGAGTCCTAAAGACTTGTTCTTGTTCGGTTCGGGCGCAGCTAGGGAGGGCACGCTACAACATGTATGCATCTATTCTATGCTAAATGATTATGTGTAAATAATATGCTTTCCTGGCTTTATGGTTTTTCCGCATGATTTATGAATTGTCATATGAACCATAACCTAACAGTGGTATCACGAGCCTCTTATTATTTTCATAATCTAATTTGCATAAACATGGTTAAATATTACAAATTTGCAAGAATTAAAAGGAGTGATTAATTTTCGTAATTGTTAATTAATTGCAAATTGCGTTTATTTAATTATACGTACGCAGTTTTTCGGCAGTTTCTTCGTTACTCATCCAAATTGAGTGATTTTTGTGTCAATTCCGCAAGTAAAAGGCATTCTAAATTTTTGACAAAAACAATATTTTTCGGCCGAACCCAGAATTCTCAAATTCGAAGCCTAACTATGACTTTTCGGAGGTTTTAGTTTTTTCGAACGCAAAATTTCGTAAATTTAAGATGTTAAATTATATATTTGCGATTCTTGTTGATAAATCTTGAATTTTTGATTGACCTACTGTATATGTTTAACAAGTTTGAATGCCTAGCCTTGTTAATTATGCAATCTAATTTGTAATTATGATTAATTTGTTGAAAATTGGAATAATTTAGAATTAATTTGATTTTCATAATTAGTTATAATTTAATTAGATACCTATGATTAAAAACCACCATAAAAATTGTAAATTTATGTTAAATTTTAAAGTTTTATGACCTAGACTTGAATCCATGTTCATCGGAAATCAATAAATTAATAAATTTTCGATTTTTCGCCCTAAAATTATGAAATTAATATGATTTATTAATTTGTCATTAATTTTGAAAATAAATTTTTTAATTTTTATGCGATTCGCTCATATAACTTGCACGCACAAAGCAATGGACGCTACGTGTTACCCTTAAGGGGTGTTGTATAGTGCGGGCATGCGACGACGAGCAAAGGAGCTCGTCGCCCATGCGGTACGAAGAAGCGAGCAAGGGCATGGTGCACGAGCACAACGCAGCAGCCCTGCCTTGTGTCATGGGCTGTGTGCGATGAGCGCATGGGCAAGGGCGAGGGCAAGGCACGAGCAGTCGCGTGTGGGCAGCAAGCGAGCTGCGCCACAGCGCGCACTGCCTCGCGCAAGCGTGCGACGAGCGCTGCGCCCAGCGATGGTGAGCAGCGTGTGGCGCGCGCCTTGCGATGGTGAGCAGCAGCGATGCGACGCAGCGCATGGGCTGCGCGCACATGGCCAGCGATGGCTGTGTGCGTGTGGCCCATGGTTGTGCGTTGCGTGGGGTTGTTGCGTTACGATTAGATCGTTTTAAAATTTTAATTTGAAATTTTCAGTTTTCGTAATTTTAATTAATTTTAAAATTAATAATTTAAATTGTTTTCTTGGATTTTAATTTTGAATATTATAATTATAATAAACTTTATTTATTCTAATTATTTTACTAAAATTAAAATCATGAATTAATTTAAATACGACTGAAAATAAATTAAATTTGTGGATTCAATTATAAATTTATATGAGCTTTAAATTTTAATTAAATTTTTATGTTTCCGGTTAGACTAGAAATACATTTTTATGTTTAAAATTAGTAAAGCATATGAATTTATTGGTTTAAGTGGGAGCCCTTTTAGTCATAAACTCTTGATTTGGTCTACAAATACTTAAGGTTAAAACAACTTGATTAGAATTAATAAGGACTGAATAATTTGTAGATTATTGGTGCCCTTGATTAATTGCTGCAAATGTTTATGTGATGCATAACATGTTTTACTAACCAGCTACGTGGGCCATTCATGATAATGAATGGGTGAATGGTATATATTGTATATGTACTGTTTTGCAGGTTATGAAGTGACTAGTATGGCCCAAATAGGATAGAAAATATGGTCTGCGTACCATTAATTTGAATGTAATTGGTCTAAAGTACCAAAATTGTTTTTCAATTCAAATATGGTCTGCGTACCATCAAATAGTTGTAATTAGTTTAATTATAGCTTATCCTATTTGAAGAAAATGGCGCCTCCCACGGAGATTTTCAAGACGGACTTTGAAGTTGAAGCTTCAAGATGAAGTCGGGCCATACTAGATCACATTTATCTTATGCATGCTTTAAGTTATTTATTGCTTTAAATATGTCTTAATTATGCATGAGATTATGGCTTGATTATGTTGCATGATTAAGGATTTTAGTTCACTTAAAATCTAACCAACATAGTAAGAGCCTTAAGTTCCAAACTTAAAAATTGAGTTAAAAGGTGCCATGCCAAAATATACACTTGCTTGGATATCCTTTACATCAATCTAGTAATAGTTTTCGCTCAGCGAGGTGTTACTTATTGGTCCTAAAGGGGCAAGGTACACAAATAATTGTGAGTACATGTTAGTTTTGGTGAAACTCAACGATATAAGTAAGGAGTCCTTTTATGTCGTGGAAAAATCGATAGGTTTACCTAATAAGTTCTTAGACGTACCTATCAACCAAGAGTAGTTTCTAGACTATTAGTAAAAGGCTTTTGCTTACCTAAAATGTTTTAGAATTGAGTCGACAAACTGTGCTTAATTCTTCAATGGTTTTAGGGTCTTGGAATCATTTTATTCACACCTGCCGGAACACATAACTCGAATAAAATGCTAATGACTTGTTTAAATTGCATGATTGCTTTAATTTTCAAGTTATTACTCATGATAAATGTTTAGACTTTGCATGCTTCAATGTATGTTTTAATTATTATTTATAATTAAATATCTTGCACTGCAATAAATCCTTTTAGAAAGGTAACAGTAAATTTCCTTGATTGGTAATGAATCCAAGAACGATTCACGGAAATGAGAGAAAATGAGAAATTTAAATGTACGTTTCTTTTAATGACTTTTATGGTTGTTTTCGAGTATCAAAATCGAATGGCAAACCGATTGGTGCTTGTGAATTCAAAATACAATGTAGTTTTGAGATTATAAAGCATTGAGTTTAAACACTCAGCTTTACCAATGGTTAACAACCTAATATCTTTGTCCATTTAATTCTCGAATGAGTCTAGTCCCTAGACATTCGAATAGATCGATGCTTAGAGAACTTTAGAAGCTTCTGGTAAGACCATCTAGTTGAAACAGAATATTCAACATAAATTAAATGGTAAGAACCTTGTTGGAGTGACATTGGACATGTCTAACAAAGTATAAAAGTCAACACTAAAGTAATCAATTCTTAAGACTATAAGAAATGGTACAAGAAATAGGAAAACGAGGAACAAATGAAAGGAATTTACGATTCCGTTTCTACCTATAAGTTTATGTTTAAAGAGAAGTGACCTAGCAATCAAACTTCCTTGGTATCATATACCGCTTGAGGTTCTTACTTCGGTAATAACTCAAACAATGGAAGCTAGCATACACTAATGACCTACAAGTGGGAAATGAAGCATGGCAATGCTACATTAGTTGTAGGGTCATCTAGTTTGTTTTAAGTCCTTTCAAAGGCTGGAACTTAATGGCTATTTTGTTCCATAATCAACATACCTAAATTTCTGTTTTGAAACACAGAAAGACTCACATTCAAGAAAAACAAAAATAATGTTTGTTTGTTTATTTGAATGAAATGGTCAATTACAGGTTGAGTCAATATGCTTGATTAAAACAAACAACTCTTTAAAGAACTTTACTAGGTTCAAATCAACCCCTTGATTTGAGTTCCACTAATCTTTGGCATTGTTGCTTAGACCATATCAACAAGTTAAACTTCAAAAGCTCTATTTTGATGGACTTTTGAAAGTTCATTAATTTCTAGATCAATTTAAGACGACTAGTCTTACTTGTTGAAAGTAACAAAAGATATGAACTATTGTTAGAACGCCTAGACAATAGAGTTCAAAGCTAAAGAAAGATTTTATGACTTTATTATTTCACATGGATTTGAGTAAATATAGGTTTATTTACTCAAATGTGATATAAGTTGAATCTGGTTGGCTAGTTCAAAGATTCAGAAGTATAAAATCCACTTGGCAAGAAATCATAAAGATCTAGGTTAGATCATGTTGATGATTACTTGAGACCAAATATGATCATCAATGATTGTGTGTTGTAATTTCACAATCTAGGTCCATAAGATATGGCATATCTTAGTTAGAATAATCGAAGTCAATTAGTACTTGATTCGATTAATGATGAATCATAAAGACTTTTCCTATAATTTCTAAAACAAAATGCTCAACTACCACCAAACTAAACCAAATTCGTCAAAGCTATTGAAAAGTAATTTCAGAATAACTTTTCATAAAATATATCTAGAGAGTTGCAAAACTCAGTGGGAGCTTAGTGTTTGTCATTCGACAAACTAAGGCCCAAGTATAGATATATGTTTCATTGTGATTTATTCAAATGAGACACAAGGGTATTGTTTCTACCACGAATTTTTGAGAACATAATGTTTGTTTGCTCGAAATAATGTCCTTTTGGAGATTCGTTTCCAAAATGACAAGTGGGAGAAAATAGACCTCGAAAGTTTTCGAGGCGAACAACAAACATAAACGGACATTCCGGAGGCTTTTCGAAGTGCTTCAGAAAATCCGAACTTATTCTTTAAGGACTTTAGAAGTGGCTTTAAAGAATAGACATCTCTTAGAAGACTTTACAAGTGCTTCAAGGAGAACAGAATATTCAAAGGACTTTCAAGTGGCTATTGATATTCTATTGTTTGATGTTCTATACCCAAGTAGGCATAGAGTTCAAGTCACTGAAACTATGAGATTCTTCTATTAGATAGTGAAGAAACATGGAGTTCATGTCACTGAAGCTATGCAATTCTTCTATTAGATAGTAAAGAAACCTACAACTTGCAGTCAAACTATTCATGAGTTTGTGACCTGTAAGAAAGCTATGACGAAACCCAGATTCCCTAAAATGGTTAGAGGCCATATATAGACTCAAATGTTTTAAATGGTTAGAGGCCATAAAACATACTCAATGTTTTGATGACAAAATTGAAATTTTGTTGATTTGCAAGAATAGTTTCACACCTATTGGTTGCAAGTTTATTTTAAGGATAAAAACCATCAAACATGAAATTGTGTTAACACACAAAGCTAGATTAGTTGCTAAAGGTTACAAGCAAATTCATGGCATGGATTGTGTTGAAACCTCATGCATAATCGTAATGCTCAAGTCTATAATTCAAGCAATGATTGCATATTGGTACATATGGCAATTGGATGACAAAACTTATTCCTCAATCAAATGTTGGAAGAAAACTATGTACATGGCATGTCATAGGATTTGTGGATCCAAATAATGCTTGAAATGAATGCTATCTTATGAAATCTAAGTATGGATTTAAGCAAGCAACTGCGAAATTAAAAATGTATTTTAGTGAAGCTAATAAGTATTTTAGTTTCATAAAATGTACATGATTCTTATAGATATATAAGAAGTTTAGTGGGAGTACGTAAAACTTAATTGGTCCTATGTGTATCACACATATCTCTCTAATGTGAAATAACATTCAAATGCTAATGACTTAG
Organism: Spinacia oleracea; assembly: GCF_020520425.1. Taxonomy (NCBI): domain Eukaryota; kingdom Viridiplantae; phylum Streptophyta; class Magnoliopsida; order Caryophyllales; family Amaranthaceae; genus Spinacia; species Spinacia oleracea. Next base: position 79,668,416 of record NC_079488.1, on the reverse strand, counting down.
ATTTGAAATTATTCATCAATGATGGACCATGGCGAAACTTAGTACATACTGGGTATTAAGATCTATTTACAAAGATCTTATGATATTGTTTTGGATTAAGTAATGGCATTTACTAAATCAAACACGAAATACTCCATTGGAGACATTCGACCCATATGAATAAATCTAAGTAAAGAATGTTTGAACTATGTATAAGCATTTACTAAGTTAAACATCAAAGGATCTAAGTAAGATTTTTAACCTATATTATATGTCAAAGAATTTAGCTGGATTTAGTATCTACTGAAACTAGAATGAGCTAAAGTTACATGAATAGAATTCAATTGGGAATTATTCTGCAAAAGAATTTATCATGTATGATATAATATGAGGATCGCCAAAAAGGTATCGTATGACTTTAGGCATGACGAACATATACCAATCTCTATTGATCTAAGTGAAGATCAACTAGATTGAGATCAAGAATACTTATGGTACTTGAAAAGGTACATAGGAATAGTTCTTGATAAAAGGAAATAAAGATATGCTAAAAATTGATGCTACACGCATAAACACTGGTAAAGGATTAAGCAAGATCCCTTTGGAGTTAACCATTGGCAAGGACGAGCTATAGAGCATCGTGTTTTGAAATGGCGACATGGATTGGAGACCATGAGTTGTTGCGTGGGAAATTAAATATTAATTTCTATGTTCTAAGATATAGTTGGAAAGACTTCCACATATATGTGAACTGCTTGGATAAGGAAATCCAAACAAAGCATCACTAGCAACCTAAACAGTTGAAGTAAAAGTAATTATTGCCTAAGAAGCAATAAAACAGGGTTGTTTATGTTAAAGAGTTCTTCACTGAACTTGGGGAGATCACATGTCTGCTGACTTGATGGTTCTTCATTCCAAAATGCGTAGAGCCACTATTTAAGCAAGAAAGACTAGATCACAAAATAAACATACTCAAAAGATCTTATCATCATATCTCGAAGAACATTCGATGAAAGGGATATTAAGAATAGCAAAGCATGATAACTAAACCTATGCAACAAGTGAGAAGCAACACTCACATTGTAGCACTGGAAATCAAGCATAGCTTTGAATTACATGAAATGTTTTAAAGATGGGTTAGAGGCCCATGGTTGTAAAAAGTTGGGGTTGAACATTTATCATATATGAAATGTATTTTTCATATTCCATTTAATCTTGGTTTAGTATTAAATGATGAGTCCCTTCAATTTGACGATATATTCAAGATAGACTGTCAGGACCAGTCCTGTGACTAAGAAATGTCTATCAAGTGAACTTGAATGTCAAAAGTTGAAAATGGTCCCTGGTCGGAGTTTTCTATAAAATTGGACGCATAGAAAACGTTAGACGACTAGAATGCAAGATGACTAGTAGTTCTGTTTCTTGAACTATGTGGACATGGCAATGTCATAATCATTTGCATAGATACTTACTTTGGGAAGACTAGTATCGGACAGACCTATGAAACTTTACTGTAAGAGATGAAAATCTGTCATAAGTAAATTTCATTAAAATTATTAGACACTAAATCCTCAATACCTGAGTTATTTGAGATTACTTGTTTGAGAACTGGTTGCTTTGACGTTGACCAACCGTCGCACCGTAAAAGGAGGCTATAAAGGCAACGCTCAGGTAATCACCTATCAAACGAAGACTAATCTCAAGATCACAAGATTGGGATTGTCCTCCCATAAATCGGGATGAGATGCTTAAAAGTTGTACAAGGCCACTCGGAGAGCTAGAAACTGTGAAATGCATGGCCGTGCTCAGATGAATCATAGGCTATGATTATCTGCTTATTTGATCAGTTGAACTCTGAAACCGAGAAACACCTCTGGACATAATAAGGATGACAACTCTTACCTTATGTTCAAGAGCAAGCATCGAGCGACAAAGGAATTAGGAAATGCACACTTGTCCCTAAGGACAAGTGGGAGACTGAAGGAAATAATGCCCTTGGTCCAAGTATGCATTCAATGTTAAGTCTAATAAATGCGGTTCAGTATTAATTAACAAGTTAATAATTCAGTGAGATCAAGTGAGCTGAATGCCTAGCTAGAGGCCGCTTCAGTTCAAGTGGAATTAATGATATGAATCCACAGCTTACTCTTGACTGAACCCGTAGGGTCACACAAATAGTACGTAAACGGATCAAGTATTTAATGACATTAAATACTCTATCTATGGATATTCGGAATCGACGGATCTTGGTTTCAGTGGGAGCTGAGATCGTCACAAGCAAGAAATGAATACTCCGGAAACGATGATATTGCCGGAAACGGAAATTTGGATCGTATCGGAAATATAAATATTATCCAAGTCGTAGATGTTGCCGGAAATGGAAACATGGTACGTATCGGAAAATATTATCGGAAATGGAAATATTGCCGGAATCGGAAATATTGCCGGAAACGGAAATATTGTCAGAATCGGAAATATTATCGGAATCAGAAAATAATTCCGGAAACGGAAATATTAAATATTTGTTCGAAACGGAAATTAAAATCCGGAATCGGAAATATTAAATATTGTTCCTATCGGAAATGAATTCCGGAATCGGGAATTTAATCGGAAGCGTATCGTACGAATTAGCATCGGACGAAGGCCCGCTAGACGAAGGCCCAGCACGAAGCCAAGCCATCGCCCAGCGAGCCGCACGCACCAACGCACGCCTCGACCAGGCCCAGCGCAAGGCCAGGCCCAGCCAAGGGCGCGCGCGCGCGAGAGCACAACAGCGTGGGCTGTGTGCCTGTCGTGGGCCGCAAGTCTTGCGCGGGTGCACGGCTCGTGCAACGCTTGTGCGGGAAATCCTAATCCTATTAGGATTTGTGCAAAGATTAAATCCTAATCCTATTAGATTGGTTTTGTTATTTAGAGTCCTAATAAAGTTCTAACTAGCAAATCCACATCCTAGTAGGATTACAATTCCTTTTCCATACTCCTATAAATAGGTGCCTAGGGTCACAATTTATGGGTACGATTGAAGTATTCAAAGGGTAAGTTTTTGAAATAAAAATCAGCCATACACTTGCAAACACTAGCCGAAATTCCTAAGCACCTTAAGGGCGATTCTAGTTGGTCTAACTTAAGGCGGATCCGGACGTACTGTGAACTATCTACGGAGGGACGACATTTGGAGTCCTAAAGACTTGTTCTTGTTCGGTTCGGGCGCAGCTAGGGAAGGCACGCTACAACATGTATGCATCTATTCTATGCTAAATGATTATGTGTAAATAATATGCTTTCCTGGCTTTATGGTTTTTCCGCATGATTTATGAATTGTCATATGAATCATAACCTAACACACACGAGCGCCCCGATCGACCCTCGACCCTCGCTCTTGTCGCCAATAGGCAAGAGTGCCCCTTCAGAATCAGACGCTTACTCGTGCCCCTACGAGTCACAAGACTCTCATTCCGCACAAGGATCACATCCTTGCCGCCAATAGGCAAGAATGCGCCGCACGGATCCGATGTTAAAACATTCAGACCGTGACAGTTGGTATCAGAGCCAAGGCTTGACCTAGGCCCTGAAATACCCAAGGAAGCAAAAGATGGAATTAATCGAAGAAAGACTAGCCTGGCTGGAGGGAAAGTCAGAGAGCTGGACCCGACTCGAGGAAGTTGTAATTGGCCAAGCCAAAGAGATAGAAAGACTCGAGAGTGCGGTCGATGAGCTCATGCAAGAGAAAGAAGCACTTCAGGAACAACTCAACTTTGTTCAGAAGCAAGCTGAGGATGCGCAAGATAAGTGTGCGACCCTGATGCGCGCTGCAAGGACTGAGTCAGGCGGAGGTGGGGCAATGAAAACCAAACTTCCAAAGCCTCGAGACTACAATGGCGCTAGAGACTCAAAGGAAGTTGATAACTTCCTCTTCGACATGGAGCAATACTTCAGAATTTGTCAGCTGAGCGACGATCTAAAGGTTGATACTGCGACCATGCATTTGTCGGATGATGCAAAGCTTTGGTCGCGCACAAAGCACGCCGACATCGAAGATGGGAAGGTCAAGATAAATACTTGGGAAGAGTTCAAGAAAGAACTCAAAGATCAGTTCTACCCCGAGAACACCGAGTTTGTTGCAAGAATGAAGATGCAGGAGATCCGCCACAAGGGCTCCATACGCGACTATGTGAAAGAATACTCGGCTTGCATGTTGGACATCCGAGACATGAATTAAAAAGATCGGTTGTTCAACTTTTTTCACGGGCTGCAAGTATGGGCGCAGCGTGAGGTATTGAGGGCGAAAGCTGACACCCTTTCGGCCGCCATGATTGCTGCAGAGCGATTAATGGACTACTCAGCTAGGAGGAGTCGTCGCTCAGAAGAAGAACCAAGGGGGACGCCTATAAGTTTGGAGGGCCCGACTCAAACCTCACCTAAGAGCGCAACAAGTGGCTCGAAGGTGTCGTCCAGCTCAGTCGGGGGATTCAAGCCAAGAAGTGGGGGGAGGCGACTCTCAGAAATCATGGTCGTCGCCATCCCAATCAACAAGAGAATCCAAAGTTGGCACGCCCTCGGGAAACATTAGTAGGCTGAATTGCTTGCTATGTCGAGGCCAACAAAAATGGTGGGAGTGCAAACACAAAGAGAGATTGACAACCTCCAAAAGAGACAGTCGGTCATGACCGTCAATGAAATAGGCGAGTCCGAAGAAGAGGAAGAAGATGTGCAGCCTCAGATAATGGGTTCCATCTACAGAATGGGTGCCATGAGAATGATACCTCAAGAAGAAGAGGAAGAAGAAGAAGTCCGACACCTGTCGGCAATGCGAGTGGTGAAGCCCCAGAAGAAGGCGACATCCCAGAAGCAACCTCGCACCAGATACCCACCAAAGCGAGTGATGGAGCCACACATAAAGGCGACATCTCAGACACAACCTCGCAGCAGATACAAGAATCAAGATGCTAGTTCGGGTAAAGCTTCTTCGAGAAAGAAACAAGAATCAATGAAGACTTGGATTCCTAAGAAGCATCAAACCCAAGCCAACCAGACTCCAGCAGAGACAAAACAAGCTACCAAGAGACAAGAAGATCAAGGAAAACTCCAGCAACCGCCATCAACCAACGGCGCATCAAAGACTACAGAGTTTAGAATAGGAGCTTTTTCTTTTATCCATTGTAATTCTTGTAAGTCAACGAGGTCGTCGACAGCTTAAGTGGGGGAGGATGTTAGAATCCAACCTTCCTTTAATTGTATTTTTTCTTATCTAGGGCTTTCTAGGATCTTTCTAATAGTTTTCTAGGCTCTAGATAGAATTTTTATGTTACTGTAATTTCAGTGTTCACTGGAAAGTTTTAGCTAATTCAAAATAAACCTCTATGAGGGGTATGAACCAATACCTCTCATCAGAAGTTGCCTTTGCTTAATTCATGTGTTGTTGCTAGACTTTATAGATATTGTGTTGTCGCATGCTTTAAGCTTTTCAAGACCCATCAAAGTCCCTCGCAAAACAGATACACTCTCGTCGTCGGTCCCGCTTGTGCCTGTTGTGCGCACACAAGCGCCCCGATCGACCCTCGACCCTCGCTCTTGTCGCCAATAGGCAAGAGTTCCCCTTCAGAATCAGACGCTTACTCGTGCCCCTACGAGTCACAAGACTCTCATTCCGCACAAGGCTCGCATCCTTGCCTCCAATAGGCAAGTGTGCGCCGCACGGATCCGGTGTCAAAACATTCGGACCGTGACACCAGGTCCGGGTTCGGTCATGCATTAACGGGTCGAAATCGGTCGTCGGTTTTGACGGGTTGGATACGGTCGGGTGAATTTCCTATTTTAACAATATTTCGGGTCTCGGGTTGGGTTCGGGTCCTTAAATATACAAGTCGATTTCTCGGGTCGGGTCAGTTTTTGACAGCTCTATGGTAGCCTATATATTTGATAGGATTAAATTTAATTTTCTAATACAAACCAAAAAATCACAAAGTTTGTCTTAGTGTTTTGAGATTATAGGCTTTAGAGTTTTAGAAATATATACTTCCTCCGTTTTTTAATACTCGCAACGTTTGTTATTTTCACGCATGCCAATGCATAACTTTGATCATTTATATCTTAAATTCTCTTTATGCAAAAATTATAAAAAGTTGATATTTTGAAAATACACATTGAGACGAAGCTAACAAGACCTCACATGACTATGTTTTATATTATAAATAAAACACCAACAATAATCAAAGTAGATTATGTAAATAGTGTAAAACATCAAACGTTGCGAGTATTAAAAAACAGAGGAAGTATATAATATTTGATTACACTAATTAAAAGAAAAACCATACTACGTACAATACAGATATTCGTATAAATAAATAAATATACTATATTACAAATATTTCATAAAAAAAAGAACAAATCATACCATAAGAAGAAGAAGAAAAATCTGGTTAGCAGTAATTGCATGCAAATGCCGTATTTGAATTACTATGTAAATAAAGGCAAATATATAAAAAAAAAAAAGGAAAATTTGTAATTATTAATCCAACTTTTGCCCGGTTTTCTTTAATTAAGCTTACCTATGCGATATTTCTAAATAATCCAACCTTTATGACACAACTACTATTATTAAGCCTGGATAACCGGTTACCTGCTACAAAGTCAAGGAAAATTTGTAATTATTAATCCAACCTTGCCCGATTTTCTTCAATTAAGCCTACCTATGCGATATTTCTAAATAATCCAACCTTTATGACCTAACTACTATTATTAAGCCTGGATGACCGGTTACCTGCTACAAAGTCAACGTTAAAAACGTTGACAACCTAAAGTTGGTTTCCCTCCTAAAATATTGGACACGTCATCATCACTTGCCACCTAAACAATGATTTCATTTTTTTTTCAAAAAACCCTTAACCCTTCTCTTCTCTGTACCGTGTTTCAATTCCTCTCTCCTCCATTACTGCTGCTTCAACCACAATTGTACTGGTTCATGACATCATCAACGATTTTCTTGTGGAAATAGGTGACTTCATTCACGTGCATTCAAATTTCGTCTCCAAAATCGTACAATCGAAGGTGAACTTACGAACCTTAGCGCTTTTGTTCCTTTTTTGGTAAGTTTTGAATTTTGGGCTTCCTTGATGGTCAGTTCGTAAAAACCCGAGTTGTTGCAGTAATATAGTTTTTTTTTTATATTGTGGGATTTTGGTTATTTTGGTCTTGTTGGAAAATTAGAAAGAAAAAAAACCTTGAATTTGAAGAAGATCCAGATCCAACAGGCAATTGCTTTACCCCAGCCATAGCAATTGCTGATTATTTTTGATGAACTTCGAATGGAGAGGTATGAGGGATCGACAATGATGGAGAAGAGGTAGAAGAGAAATAATGGAGAGGAGTGCAGAGATGAAACAGAAAATCGCAGAGGAGAGAGGAACGAGAATTAAAATAGCATTAAAGAAAATAAGGGGAAAAAAAATTTAAAAAAAAAATTATAATTGTTATATGCCACGTAAGGGTGAATACCGCCTATAGCAGGTTAGTAACTTGTTAGGCTTAATAATAGTAGTTGGGTCATAAATGTTGGATTATTTAGAAATATCGCATAGGTAGGCTTAATTAAAGAAAATCGGGCAAAGGTTGGATTAATAATTACAAATTCTCCTTAAAAAAAATCATAAAATTATTTTCCTTTTAAATGATTAAGGAACTATTGTAGAAAAGATAAAAGATAAAATTATTAATTCCAGAAAGAAAAAGTACAAATTAAGTAATTAAACGTTTTTTAATAAACATGTTTTATTCAACCTTATTAGGTACTACTTAGTATATCAAAGTAAAAGTAAATATCCGTTATACGTATCCGTATTCAATATATGATACAAATAATTAATAAAAATTGACAGTACATACATTGAGTCATTAATCAATTTAAGCTTGGTGAAAGATATTATTTTTGTTATGTAATTTAACCCTAAACCCTAAAGAATTCTTGGTATGTAATTTAACCATAAGTAGCTGAGCAAAGTTTCATATAGTGGTAAAAGTTTGGTCTCCTGATTTAAAGGTCATGGGATCAAATCAAATATAGGATCTTTGAGGACGAGGAATTCCCTTAATTATTACTCGATCTCTCACTTCTAAAGTTTTTGGCATGCAAAATTGACTGTATAGTGGAAGGTGTCAGCTTAGTAGATTTATTTCTACCCAAAAAAAGGAAAATTTGTCATTTACTACGTACCTCGCAAACTAGACACTTTGTCGCTTACTCCATTTTATAAAAGTATTGAATTACTATCTTTTAAAACCCTTTATGTTGTATTGCTACCTTATATCATTCTCATGTCATTTTAGCTTGAAAATGGTGTCATAAAAATACTTTTGTAATGTATTCCATGCGAAGTACTTAAACATAACACCCTAATTTATTTATTTTTAAAACACAAAAGAAACTTTTTTACCTTAAATAATCCACTACCGCCGTTTATTTTTGGAAAATTTAATTCTAATAATCCGACCTTTGCCCGGTAATCCATTAACAGTCCCACCTATGAGGTATTCTTAGCTGATCCAACCTTTGGTACCTATTATCTTCTAATAGGCCTCTTTAAATTGTGACCTGTAAAAACAGGTCACTTATCCTACGTGGCAGTGATAGTTGGCTTTTAAGTAGGTCTTTTTTTTTTTTTTCTAGGATTCCCATTAAAGAAGCTTCTCCCCCATTCTCTCTCTTTGTTCTTCATCTGTAAACAAAAAAAATTAACGCCATTAACACAAACAAGGAGCTTTGTCCCTCTTTCTCTTCCTTCTCCAAATCATTAATTTGCCATTTCATATTGTAATTCTTTGTTATGTTTTTTTTTTTGATAGGATGTAATTCTTTGTTATGTTCTTACAGCAATAACAATGAAAAATTGTTCTACGAAGAGCAGTAGTGATTCGATACGAATCAAAAAAATTGGATCTTGCTCCCCGCGTTCGATGATGATGTTAATCGTGCAATGGAGGATTTGTTAAGCGATTGTATTGGTGAATTTGAACAAAGTGTTGTTGTTGATGATGTAATTGCAAGGAGGGAGATTGGAGAGGTTGTGACAAAGATGCTGGTGGATGAGAACAGATGTAATTGGAGTGACTCTTTTTTCATTCTTTCATTTCGGAGCTTGATGATGATGATTAGAAGCGAAAAAGCTTGGATGAAATACACAAATTATTTTTTCTCTCCTCCCTTTAACTCCCCTGATAATTGAGTACTTCACTCGGTGTTTTTAGCTTGATGAAGTTTGCTCAAGGGAAACCTCCGCCATTATTGATGTTGTTGACATTGTTGTCGGGATTTCAATTGCACCACTTTTCATTCAATTCTACCAGGTTCTGCAGTTGGGTCAATATCCAATTTTTCTAGGTTTTGTCGATTCTCTCGCTTTACCCCGTTTATACTCTCCTCCAATTTTTTTGGGTATTGAATTTTTGGGGATTTTCTTGTTAATTTTTTGGGTTAGGCTGATTAGGACATTAGGTTGGCAGTGGTTGTTAGGTGTAATTAAGTACAGTGGTTAAGAGAGGCATGATTCTCAATAAGTTCTTCTTTAGTGTTCTGGGTAATGGTGTTGTCTCAAATGAGTTCTCGCCAATGATGGATGTTGTTGACGATGTCACCCGGGGATTTTTTCATTATCAAGAGCTGCTCAAGTTGCAGGACAATCGATCGTATACGGGGGGAGTTTTTGTTTAGTCTAGGCGGTAGATTACCTGGCTAGGAGGAACTAAAAAAAGACTAAAAAAACAAATTTATAAGTGAAGATTTGTCCAAGTCAGCAAAAAGTTTCAAAACAATTGTTCAAAAACTCCAAATCAGCCCAATCAAGTCAATTTGTAAATTGTTGACTTTTTCTTTCCGGTTACCGGTCATAAGGTCTATTAGAAGATAATAGGTACCAAAGGTTGGATCACCTAGGAATACCTCATAGGTGCGACTGTTAATGGATTACCGGGCAAAGGTCGGATTATTAAAATTAAATTTTCCTTTATCTTTTCTAAGAAACTAATGAGCTGTTGTGGGGTTTTAGTTAAGGGTCAAATGGTTTTTTCTTCCTTCTTTTAATTTATAACAAGTCTTACATGTACGCGATGTATGCAAAGGTAAATAGAAAACAAAATTGCGATATTACATGCATCTTATAACATCAAATACTATGTAAGTGGAAAATATTTCGTTCCTCTAAAGAAAACTAAACATTATCTATGTAGCAAACGTTGAATTAGTTTATCAATGTAATACGAAATAAATAAATAAAACTAAAAAAATAGTGTTTCACGTGCTTTTATTACATTGCTCGCACATGTTCGGCTAACCACATGTACTTCTGAGTCGACTCGGTTTATAACAAATAACCAACAATATAATACGGAGTAATATTCTAGACAAAAAGGTAATACGCATGAAAAAAGTTTTTTATCCAAATTGAGAATATTTTTTCTATGACTCATTTGACTCAGTTAGGCTGCAAAAATGTAAACACTTGTCTTTTATTTGAAATACAATTTGAGCTAATTAAAAATAAAAGATTATTTTTAGTAAATGGTAAGCCTTGTATGCTTTAATTTTTTATAATTACTGGTTGTTTCTTAATTTTGTGCGTTTATTATTTTACATAATTCGTTAATATTGTGAGCTGGTACTTAATATGACATTAATTTTAATTTTAATTTTTTTGGGTGTAATAGAGTAAGATTGTTTTAATTGACTTTCGAAAAAAATTCCATATATGATTTGGATGTTCTCATGCGTACTTACCACTGAAGTTCATGGAAAATTACTTGAATTACTAAGTGATTGGGCGTTATGGTGACATTTATGATTTTCATAATTGTAATTTCCTTAAGTTGAGGCATTTTTCTTTGATACGATTTGCAGCTTCTTTGTTTTTTCCTCTCATAATTTCACCTTCCCTTACTTTGTTTGCATGTTTTGTTGTTTTGTTGATGTCATAATTTAATCGTGATTGAGATATGCGATTAGGATAGTATGGAATAATTGAGGTATTATTGGAATTTTTTTACTTTTTTGTTTTCTTTAATTTCCCGAACACTTGTTATTTGATTAGAATATTTGGAGCATTTTTCTACTTATAGAGAAGGAATTATAGGTGAGTTTTGGGCGTGATTAGGATAATTAGTCAACATAATTGAGTGATTGAATTTTTTATTGGAAAAGGGCAATATAACATTTATAGCATGTTACCTTTTAGCATGATTGGAATAATAAATTAAATTAGTTTTATGTTTTCTTTTAATTTAAATTATCATTAGGATATTATAGTCTATTCCATAGGGGACACCAAAAGTGCAATTACTAAATTTTTGGTTCTACTACGAGGAGTTCCCACCGCCTTCGGCGATTGGACTAATCTCCTGCGGGAGTTTGCACGGGTACCTCGATGGGCAGCATCCCTCCCAGTTGAGATTTTAACCATAACCAAGGCTCGAACCTTGGTTAAGGAGCAAGAGACCCTTAACCACTCATGCCAACCTCAATTGATTGCAATTACTAAATTGACCTCATGAATTCCCTTATATTTATATACTTCGTATGAGATAAATTCTCTTAGGTAGTGTTTGGATCACGGAATTGATTGAATATATTGATTTGAAATCTAGAATTTGAAATGTAGAAATTGAATTCCAAATTAAGTGTTTGGCAATTGCTAGTAATTTCAATTCTGAATTTCAATTCCATTGTAATATTTGGCAAACATTCAAAAAGTACTTGGAGTATTTCAAATAAATACACATTCCTCGAATAAAGACTAAGGAGTATTAACCAAGCACCAACACCGTATAAAGGCAAATTAAAAAATCAAACAACAATCAATGAGAGATCAATCGTAAAATTGATTGATTAATCAACAAAAAATGACAATTATTCCAGAAACTATAAAAATTAAGATTTTGATCAAACTTGGGGAACATTCGATCGATGAGATCCCGGTTTGTATCATCTACCATTCAAATTGGGGAAAAAATAAACCCTAACTTTCAAATTTTATTATCTTTATCTTCAATCTCATCAAAGAGGCGCATGAATCCGAGAAATGGGATGGAAAGATAACGCCGATATCAATAAACTGTCGATGGAGCTAGACTGCGACGAGGTTACGAGGCGGCGACATTAAGGAGGCGGCAAAGAGGTTGCGAGAACGAGGTCGGAGTGACAAAGGAATGAGAACTAGTGGTGATGGAGAAATAATAATAGGAGAGAGAATCGGTGGAGGTTGAGAGGATAGATGACGGAGATGGTCATCAATGGTGGTGGATGAGAGAGAAAGGGGAAAGGAAAAATGAACGTTTTTTTTTTTCCTATTTGGCTGAATCGTCCAACAAGAAGGGAGAGAAAAAAAGAATTTCCAATGACAACCCTTTAGTTTGTATTTCAAATTCTTTACAATGGCCTTATTTTTTAAAGTCTTGGATTTGGCCCAAATCCAAATCCAAATCCAAATACTTTAGTTTCCCAAACAGATCATTTTTGCCCAATTCCATCATTTGAAATGAATTCCTTGTTTTCAAACAAGCCATTAGAGAAATTGTTGGTGTTTTCAGGATTAGGTGGGTTCACAGCACATATTGGGCTTTTCAAAATAGGGAAGCCCAAGAAGGGAGAGACAATATTTGTATCAGCTGCTTCGGGGTCAGTTGGAAATTTAGTAGGGAAGTTTGCTAAGTTGTTTGGCTGCTATGTTGTTGGTTGCGCAGGAACCACACAAAAAGTACGTAATTATATTTACTAATTAATGCCTTCATTAACCAAATTATTTGCTTTAATTTTACTGTAGGCCCAAAAAAGTACAAATATGAGAATGTTGTGAGGTAATAGAAAGAAACAGAAGTTTATATCTGATACAAGTAAAATACAATACAAACTTTTGTGAAGCAAGTGTATTGCTCGTATCATTTGCAAAGGTAAAGCAAGGAGTATTTATAGCCAAATACTCTTACTATTCATGCCTAGTAGCTCTACTATTTACCAGGGTAGGTGGTAGAAAACCTTGTGTAAAAATATGACATTCACCTAAGTATTAGTTACAATTGTTGACTCCTACAATTCTTGACTCTCAACACTCCCCCTTGAATGTCAGTTTAAGCATGGTGTCAGTTGACTCATTACTTTATAGAACTTAGTGGAACCAAAAACCACTGTTAGGGGATAAAAGTCTATGATTATATGCTTTAGCATACTGCCTCATTAAAAACCTTGTCAGGAAAAACCCAGTGGGATAAAAACCTGATCGAAGGGAAAAAGAGTGCAGTGCATATAATATTCCCCCTCAATTTAATATAGCTCACGAAGACGACGCATTCCAATTTTGTGTACCAACTGCTCAAACCTCTTTGAAGGAAGAGATTTGGTAAACAAATCAGCAAGATTGTCACACGATTGAATATGTTGTACGTTTATCGTTCCTTCCTTTTGGAGATCGTGTGTGAAGAATAACTTTGGAGATATGTGTTTTGTTCGATCACCCTTGATGTACCCTTCAGTTACTTGTGCGATGCATGCAGTATTGTCTTTGTAGATGATGGTAGGATTTTCTGTTACTGAGTTCATTCCACATCCTTCTTGGATATTGCTGATCATTGACCTGAGCCATACACATTCTCGTCCAGCTTCATAAAGAGCAATCAATTCCGCATGGTTTGATGATGTAGCAGTCAATGTTTGTTTCGTTGATTTCCAAGATATTGCAGTACCTCCATAAGTGAACAAATATCCAGTTTGTGACTTGGCCTTCTGTGGGTCCGATAAGTATCCAGCATCTGCATATCCAATGAGGGTGGCATCTTTTCTTGACTGATAGAGTAGACCAAGATCTGGTTTTCCTCGTAGATAACGGATTTCCTCGTAGATAACGGAATAGATGCCTTATTCCATTCCAATGTCTCTTTGTTGGCAAATTGCTATACCTGGCTAACAAGTTCACAGAAAAAGCAATATCGGGTCTACTATTGTTAGCTAAATACATTAAAGCGCCAATTGCACTTAGATATGGTACTTCAGGACCAAGAATTTCTTCATTTTCTTCTCGAGGTCTGAATGGATCATCTTTCATATTCAAAGATCGAACGATCATAGGGGAATTCATTGGATGTGATTTGTCCATGTAAAAGCGTTTTAGTACCCTTTCTGTGTAATTTGATTGATGGACAAAAATTCCCTCTTTCAAGTGCTCAATTTGTAGTCCAAGACAAAATTTGGTTTTTCCAAGATCTTTCATTTCAAATTCTTTCATCAAGTATTTTGCAGTTTGTTCAAGTTCTCGTGGAGTTCCAATGATATTTAAATCATCCACATATACTGCAATGATAGCGAATCCTGACTGGGATCGCTTAATGAAAACGCAGGGACTAATTTGGTTGTTTTTGAATCCTTCTTTCACAAGGTATTCACTAAGACGATTATACCACATTCTTCCAGATTGTTTTAGCCCATAAAGTGACCTTTTCAGCTTTATGGAAAGCATTTCTTTAGGTTTGTGGTTTTCTGGTAATTTTAGTCCTTCAGGGACTTTCATATAAATGTCTGCGTCAAGTGACCCATATAAATATGCGGTCACAACGTTCATTAATCGCATTTGCAGTTCTTTCGAAACTGTCAAGCTTACCAGAAATCTTAGCGTAGTAGCATCAACTACTGGAGAATATGTCTCCTCATAATCAATCCCTGGTATTTGAGAGAAACCTTGGGCAACTAGCCTTGCCTTGTATCTTGTAACCTTATTGTTCTCATTCCTTTTTCTCACAAATACCCATTTGTGCCCGACAGGTTTTACACCCTTTGGTGTGGTGGATATTTTTCCAAAAACTTCTCGTTTTTCAAGGGATTTCAATTCTGCCTGAATTGCCTCTTTCCATTTTGGCCAATCATGTCTGCGACGACATTCATCCACTGTTTTCGGTTCAGGGTCATCATTATCAGATATCAATTCAATTGCAATGGAGTAAGCAAATATTTGATCTACGATAACGTTTTTCCGATTATAATGTTTCTTAGTTGAAACATAGTTCATTGAAATTTCGTCGTTATCGACTTCTTTATGATTTTCTTCCACCTCTTTAGGAGGATCATCTTTATCAATATTTTCCTCTTCATCTGGTCTTTCATGACCTTCTTTTGGAGGATCAATATTGATTTCATTTGTTACTCCATCAGGCCTCTTTACTTTTCTTGGCTTAGAATCTTTTGAACCAAATGGCCTTCCACGTTTTCGTCGTGCCATAGACTCATTTTCAATGGCCTTATTATCAGTGGGAATTTCAATGCGTGCAGGTGCATTCTCTGCTGGTATATGTGACTTTGTCACCTTCTTCGTGTCCGTGAATGCATCAGGCAATTGATTTGCAACACTTTGTAAATTAATAATTTTCTCGACTTCTTGCTCACATGAATTTGTTCGTGGATCAAATATTGACAGTTGAGTTGCATTCCATGTGATTTCAATCTCCTTTTTCCGTGGGTCCACTTTCTCTCCCCTAAGGCTGGGAATACTGACTCATTAAAATGACAGTCAGCAAACTTTGCCTTAAATAAATCGCCATCATTGGCTCAAGGTATCTAATTATGGATGGGGACTCATACCCAACATAAATTCCCAGCCTTCTTTGTGGACCCATTTTTGTGCGTTGGGGTGGAGCAATGGGAACATACACGGCACAACCAAATATTTTTAGATGTGAGACATTTGGTTCTCGACCATATACCAACTGTAGAGGTGAGAACTCATGATAAGCTGTCGGTCTCAATCTTATTAATGATGCCGCGTGTAAAATAGCATGGCCCCAAGCAGATGATGGTAATTTTGATTGCATTAACAATGGTCTTGCAATCCATTGTAGCCTCTTGATTAGTGACTCAGCGAGACCATTTTGTGTATGTACATGAGCCACTGGATGTTCAACAACAATCCCAATCGACATGCAATAATCGTTAAAAGTTTGGGATGTAAATTCCCCAGCATTGTCGAGTATTATTTTCTTTATTGTGTGGTCTGGGAATTGATTTCGTAATTTGGTGATCTGGGCAAGTAGAATTGCAAATGCAACATTTCTACTTGACAAGAGACTCACATGTGACCATCGTGTTGAAGCATCGATCAATACCATAAAATATCTGAATGGTCCACTTGCAGGATTAATTGGCCCGCAAATATCTCCCTGAATTCTTTTTAAAAATGATGGAGATTCGGTGGCAATTTTGCTTTTGGATGGCCTTATAATCAATTTTCCAAGTGAGCATGCAGAGCATGTCAATTCATTTGATCGGGGTATTTTAACATTCCTTATAGAATGCCCGATTGAATTTGCTATAATCTTGTGCATCATTCCTGTTCCAGGATGACCCAAACGGTCATGCCATAATGTGAGCAACTTCTTGTCATCTAACTTCTTGTTAGATATCATATTTATTTCAATTGGTCTTATATCTATACGATATAGCCCTGAAGAATATGCTGGAAATTTCTCAAAAATATGTTTCTTGCCACATTTTTCTGTCGTGAGGCATAAATATTCTTTTTGATCCACTGTCATTGTTTCTAAATGATAACCATTTTGACGCACATCTTTGAAACTTAAGAGATTTCTTCGAGATTTACTCGAATATAAAGCGTCATTAATAGTCAATTTTGTTCCATTTGTGAGCACAATGCAAGCTTTTTCGGATCCTTCTATTAGCTTTGCTGTCCCAGAAATTGTATTGACATTTGCTTGGTACATTGTTAGTTTTGAAAAATACTTCCTATCTTTTAAGATAGTATGTGTTGCTGCACTGTCCAGAAGACATTGGTACTTGGAATCAACTTCAGGTAGATTCATATCTTCATAAATGAATATGCAATTAGTTTAGAGAAACGATTATAATAAAATACTTTATTCATGAAAATTAGAAATTCATAACAAGGTAATTGAAAAATACATAAGAAAATATATAAAAACGATACATGATATAGTTTAGATGGGGTATTTATATGTTATTATTATCCCCAAATATCAGATCATTGCCACTGTCAGGGTTATCATTGAAGAAATCAGATACATCAAAGCTTGGCCCTGAGGGATTTTCCTCATCTACATAATTTTCCTCAGCAACTTTTCCTTTGCCTTTTATGGAGGCTTGGTACAGATCTACCAAATATTTTGCAGTACGGCATGTTTTCCCCCAATGGCCAGTCATGCCACATCTAAAACATGTGTCTTTCTCTTTTGAGGGGGTGTGCTTTTGATTTCCTTGTTGATGCCCTTTTGTGATTATTATTTCTAGGGCCCAGATAACCCCTGCCACGACCACGACCACGACCACGGTGGTTTCCGCGTCCTCTGCCGCGGTGGTTAAATCTTCCACGTCCACCTCTATGGGCAACATTTGCCTCAGGTGGGTTTGAGCTTTCAACGGCATTCGTTTCATTGAATGCCATAGACCCATTTGGTCTAAGATTATGGTCTTCCACGTCCACCTCTATGGGCAACATTTGCCTCAGGTGGGTTTGAGCTTTCAACGGCATTCGTTTCATTGAATGCCATAGACCCAGTTGGTCTAAGATTATGGTTCTTTAACAGAAGATCATTATTCTGTTCAGCAACCAACAATAGAGAAATCAGCTCAGAATATCTCTTAAAGCCCCTCTCTCGGTATTGCTGTTGCAATAGAATATTATTCGCATGAAAGGTGGAGAGGGTTTTCTCTATCATTTGATCTTCTGTGACCGCTTGATCACAGTATCTCAGCAATGATACAATTTTGAATAACGTGGAATTATATTCACTATCACATTTAAAATCCTGGAACCTTAGATTAGTCCAGTCAAATTTAGCCTTTGGCAGGAGCACCCTTTTATTGTGTCCATATCTTTCTTTAAGACTATCCCACAACTCTTTGGGATTCTCCACCATCAGATATTCAGTTTTCAGGCTATCATGTAAATGATGTCTTATGAGGACTGTGGTTTTGGCCTTTTCCTGCTCGGTGGCAGTTTTGATTTCTGTGGTGCCTGGAACCATTATATCTTTTATGGTATGATCCAGTCCTTGGGCCTTTAAGTTCATCTGTGCATCAACAGTCCATTCCAGAAAATTGTGCCCAGACAAGTCTAGCACATTGAATTGTCTTTTCATCAAATCTCCCATTTTAACTACAATCAAATAATCATTAAACTTAGTAATCAAGATTATAATTAATTAATCATATTCATAATAATTAACTATTAAAATTTTATGTTTCCTTCTCCCCCTTAGTTTATTATTATGAATCCCACATAAATAAATCAAATAATTCATGGTAATGACGTTAATTAAAAGCGAAAAAAAATAATGATAACATTAATAATAATATTATACATATGGTTAAAAAAAATTAAAAATGCGAAAAAATGCAATTAATACATCAAAATGGAGAATGAAGTACTACAAAAAATTATGCATTTTGTTCTTACTTGCCGGAAATAAACAAAAAAAATGGAGATCTTCATTTGTTGAAAATTATGAAAATCATTAATGCAATAAGAAGGACTACTAAGGCCATCATTAAAACAAAATATTGTTTTAATTTTCTTAAATCTTCCTCGAAGGTGAAGACGTGTGGAGGGTCGGGGTTGCCGGCCGGAAACATGTTTGATCGGAAAATTGGAGGAGGAAAATTTTGTGTGGTTTTGGATAAAAAGTAAGAAGGGGATAAGATGTTGTGTGGTGAAAATGGGACGGGTAATCCCCCTTTTATAGGGGATAAATCATGATTGTATTATACAATTTGTTACAGTAAACTGGTATATTATAGTCTAAAGAGGTTAATAGTTTTATTACTTACTACCAAAAAAAAATATCACTGTGGATTTGAAAAGAAATAATGGATATATAGAATTAAAATGGTAAAAAGATATCCCCCGGGATGCAAGCCGTAATGGTCCGAGAACCCTAGTCTGTTTAAGAGATCGTGGGTTCGAAAAACAAAAATAAAGATGTAGCTGAAAATAAAGGCTACATCGTTTTTACCAAAAAAAATTATTTTATTTTAAGTATAGTCTAGCTATATGCATGTAGGCATGCAAAGGAATAGTATATATATATATATATATGTAATGATAATGCATGGCTAATATTACTATGCATGCAGGTAGTACGTAAGAGTGCATATATACAACTATGCACGAATGAGAAAAAAAAAAACAACCAAGTGTCATAAATGTAGTACACAAGCATATTCTCCTTTTACCAAGTTGATCATAATACCGGTAGCAATGTGAACTCTCTTTTATGATTAAAACGGGTGTTTAGAGTTTCTGATATAGAGCATCCCAAATATGGGCAACTATAGAGCATACTCCTCAAAATATTTTGTTAAGAATATATACTACATTTTATAAAAATTTTGAGTAACAGGTAAAAAATATACCTGAGGAAAATTGGTGCTGATAACGTGTTGTGAGGTAATAGAAAGAAACAGAAGTTTATATCTGATACAAGTAAAATACAATACAAACTTTTGTGAAGCAAGTGTATTGCTCGTATCATTTGCAAAGGTAAAGCAAGGAGTATTTATAGCCAAATACTCTTACTATTCATGCCTAGTAGCTATACTATTTACTAGGGTAGGTGGTAGAAAACCTTGTGTAAAAATATGACATTCACCTAAGTATTAGTTACAATTGTTGACTCCTACAATTGTTGACTCTCAACAGAGAATACATTTTCCCTAGCCAAATTACCAAATTGGTATAAAAAAAGAACTGCCTTTGCCACATTGGTATATAAAAATCTTTAGCCACTTTAAGGTATTAAAAAAAGAAACAGGCGACGATTGGGCCTATTTTTGTGCTCGGTTTTCATTATGTGAAGCGCGTGACCTACACTTGTTCACATGCGTTTAGGACATAACAGTTATCAACTACAGTAATTAATTATATTTTCATCTCCTTCTCCAAGACTCCAACTACCTTTTCGTTCCTTTTCATCCACCATCTTCCATACGGAATACAAGCAATTGAAATCTTGATTATGTTCTCATTTCTATCATTTATTTCTTTTACTGCTCAACTTCATCTTTATCTTCATCTCTTTCGTTGTTAGACGGATCGATCAGTTAACACAAGTTTCTATTAGATTTGGGTTTTTTCTATTAGATTAGCTCCATAGGCTGTTAGTCTTGTATATTGATCAAAGTTAACAGGCTTGGGTTTACTTTGACTAGCACAGTATTAGTTCATTTCTTCCTGTCGTCTCTGTAAATGCTCCATTTGTTGTGCTTAGCAATTCTTTTCATTCTTCCATTGATTCTCGAAAGAAACCCAACTACCAGCTATGTCTCTACCATATTTACAATTGGAGCATGTTTAATTGGTACTTGATTGATGGTGCATGCATGATGGTTTTTTCGATCTGCGATTTTTGGGCAGATTAATGGGATTTGTTTTTCCTCTTCAATTAACTATTTGATTTGTTTTCTACATATGAAATTTTTTGAAAAGGCTAGGGATGAGATAATATAAACAGAAAAAGAAAAGAAGAAAATAAATAACCCAGTGTAAGTCACGCGCTGCAAATAATGAAATCCGGCCACAAAATAGGCGCAACCGTCGCCTGTTTCTTTTTTTAATACCTTATAGTGGCTAAATGATTTTTATATACCGATGTGGTAAAGACCGTTCTTTTTTTATACCAATTTGGTAATTTGGCCCATTTTCCTTCGGCGTTAGTTGTTTAACTTTTACTCCCTCTGTCCCTTAATACTTGACCGGTTTTGATCAGACACGCTTTTCAATGCATAACTTTAACCACCTATTTTTTTTAACTACATATTATAAGAACTTATAAAAATATTAATATTTTGAAAATATATATTAAGATGAAGCCAACAATATATTATATACTAACATTTATTTTTATATAATAGAAATAAAATAGGGTCAAAGTGAATTATGTGAATATTGCAAAAAGTCAAACTGGGTTAAATATTAAGGGACGGAAAGAGTAGTAAAAACTAGGGTAAACATTATATATTTCCTAATTCCTACTCCCGATTATTTTTCTTGTGGTTTAACGTAGGTTTGATGAACGCTAATAGTGTCCTATATTAAGTGTACATATAGAAGAACAAGATTCGACATTTGGCTTAATGTGTTCAAAATGGCTTTTGTATATTGATAAGTATGATAATGTTTCAGGTTGATCTATTGAAGCAAAACCTTCGCTTTCATGATGCATTCAATTATAAAGAGGAGAGTGATCTTAAGTTGTCTCTCAAAAGGTCAGATATAAATTAAGAAATACGTAGAACGGTAGAAGTATTAGTTGGTAGTTTTATCAATTGTCTGTTGGTTCAGTGGTGATTGGGGCTGAACTTGGTAGGGAGAACTCGTGTTCGATCCCCCGCAACAACTGTTATAACGGATGCAAAGAAAGATAAAATAACGTAATTAAAGAACGCAGAGATTTAACGTGGTTTACTAACAAAGTGTTAGCTACGTCCATAGGCAGAGGGGAGGAAAGTTTTATTGATCTTGAGGAATACAGATTACAGAATACGGCTAGGTTATCACCTAAAGAGTTTATATACTACTCTCTAGACAGATGCGGAAAAGCCCAGAAAATAGGCCCAAAACAGATAACCGCGAGATCCCCGTGCTGGGGCGTTGCAGTAAGGGGCTTGACCGATTCAAGGCATTATCTAACAAATCTCCACCTTGACTTGAATCCTCTCGCAAATAACAGATGTACCAGATGCACCATTATAATGCCAGATGTACCAGAAACTCCTCTGCCTCAGATTTTGCCCCCAAAAGGGCAATCAACAACTCCTAACATTTAGCAAGTTCAAACAGTGTTGAAACTTGCTATGTGGAACCGGCTTGGTGAACATATCAGCTGGGTTATCAGCAGTACCCACTTTGTTCACCTTAATTCTCTTCTCACTTCTCAGAAAATGATACCTTGCATCGATGTGCTTAGTCCTCTCATGATGTACTTGATCCTTAGCTAAACAGATTGCACTGAGACTGTCACAGTACACTATAGCCTGATCATGATGTAGACCAAAATCACTGACCAACCCTTTCAACCATATTCCCTCTTTTGCTGCTTCTGTCAATGCCATGTACTCTGCTTCTGTAGTAGACAAAGTCACCGTAGGTTGCAAAGTAGCATTCCAACTGACAACTGAACCACCAAGAGTGAAAGCATAACCAGTCATAGATCTTCTACTGTCAACATCTCCAGCATAATCAGAGTCTGAAAACCCTGTCACCAAACACTCTGTATCACCTCCATAAATGAGACCAACATCAGATGTACCTTTTAGGTACCAAAAAATCCTCTTCACGGCTTGCCAATTGCTCCTTTCCAGGTTCACTCATGAACCTACTAACAACACTAACAGACTGTGCTAGATTAGTTCTAGTGCAGACCATTGCATACATCAAGCTTCCTACTGCACTAGCATAGGGAACTCGAGACATGTACTCCTTCTCCTCAGCAGACTTAGGTGCAAAAGCAACAGACAGATGTGCATTTGCAGCACTAGGAGTATCTATGGGCTTTGCTGTAGACATGCCAAATCTTGACAAAATCTTCTGAATGTATCCCTTTTGTGATAAGAAGAGCTTCTTTTTGCTTCTATCCCGATAAACCTCAATCCCCAGAATTTTCCGAGCCGCACCCAAATCCTTCATCTCAAACTCAGCACTAAGGAGATCCTTCAACTTCTGAACATTAGACTTGTTCTCTGCAGCTAACAACATATCATCTACATACAGGACCAGATAAATCAATGAACCATTTGCTGCCTTGCTATAGTAAACACAACAATCATACGGACTCCTGGTGTAGCCAATCTCTATCATATAGCTGTCGAATTTCTTATACCACTGCCTCGGAGACTGCTTTAGTCCATACAAGGACTTCTTCAACTTGCAAACATATTCTTCCTTACCAGGAACCTGAAAACCATCTGGCTGAGTCATGTATATCTCCTCTTCCAACTCTCCATGCAGAAAAGTTGTCTTCACATCTAGTTGTTCAAGCTTCAGATCCTGATGTGCAACTATTGCTAGTAGCACCCTGTGGAAGTGTGTCTGACCACTGGAGAAAAAATCTCATTGTAGTCTACTCCCTCTCTCTGAGTGAACCCTCTAGCTAATACTCGAGCTTTATACTTGATACCCTCAACTGATGTTTCTCCTTCCTTCTTCTTGTAGACCCATTTACAAGTGACGATCTTTCTGTCTCGAGGTCTCTTGGTTAATTCCCAAGTCTGATTCTTATGAAGTGACTCCATCTCATCCCCCATTGCAGCAAGCCATTGGTTAGACTCAATACATGTAACTGCTTCTTTGTAGGTGGATGGTTCATCAGGGTTAGGATCCACCTCTTCAGCAACCTGTAGTGCATAGGCCACCATATCTTCAAAACCATATCTCTTGGGAGGCATCCCATAATTAGCTCTCTTTGATCGATCAAGAGCCAAACTGTGCTGATTCGTTACTGGTAATGAAGAACCTGATGGTTCTGATTCTGACTGTGGTTGTTGTGGTCCACTCTCATCTAGAGTGACTTGCTGCTCCACCTGTTTCTCAACACTACCACTTTCTGACACAACAATAGACTTCACAGTAGGGTTAAACATAGAATTTTCATTAAAGACTACATTTCTACTTAGTATAACCCTCTTTTCAGATGGAGACCGGATTCTATACCCTTTAACCCCATCCCCATAACCTACAAATACTCCCTTTTTAGCTCGTGGCTCTAATTTACCCTCATTTACATGATAATAAACAGTACAACCAAAAGCTCTTAAACTAGAGTAATCAGCAGGCTTACCAGACCACACCTCAATAGGGGTTTTGAGATGTATACCCGTGTGAGGTCCACGATTGATCAGATAACAAGCTGTACTAACCGCTTCTGCCCAAAATCTTCTAGTTAGTCCAGCATTAGAAAGCATGCACCTAGCTCTCTCCAGAAGTGTCTGATTCATACGTTCTGCTACACCATTTTGCTGTGGTGTATCCCTGACTGTATGATGCCTAGCAATCCCTTCATTCTTGCAGAACTCATCGAACTCAGACCAACAAAATTCCAGACCATTATCAGTTCCCAGCCTTTTGATCTTCTTCCCTGTTTGATTCTCCACTAATGCCTTCCACTGTCTGAAATTCTTAAAAGTTTCACTTTTATGCTTCATAATGAACACCCAAGTCATCCTTGAGAAATCATCAATCATTGACACAAAATATCTGTGACCCCCTAAAGACTCCACCCGGGAAAACAATCAGAATGGATGTAATCAAGTGTGCCTTTTATTCTGTGTACACCTTTAGGGAACTTGCTGCGATGTAGTTTCCCAAAAATACAATGTTCACAGAATTCAAGATCCGTGACCTTGTGACCACAAAGAAGATCCGCTTTTGACAGAATTTGCATCCCTCTTGCACTCATGAGACCAAGTCTCATATGCCATAACTTGTTCATGTTCTCCTTATCAATCTCCGAGGATGCAACAGCAACAGAACCTGATAACGTAGATCCTTGAAGTAAATACAAGGTACCACGTTTTACACCTTTCAGAACCACATTCGAACCCTTGCAGACATGTAGAACTCCACCTTCACCCTGAAAACTGAAACCCTTGTTGTCTAACATACTCAAAGATATCAGATTCTTTGTCATAAGTGTAACATGCCTAACATCATTCAATGTGCAGAATTTACCATCATGTGTCCGAATTTTAATTGAGCCTACTCCAACCGCCTTACAAATAAAACTATTAGCCATAGAAATATTGCCACCGTCTACTTGCTCGTAGGTTGTAAACCACTCCCTGCGCGGACATATATGGTAAGACGCTCCAGAATCAAGGATCCACACATCATTGTGATGCGTGTGCTCATCAGCAACTAGAGCAATATCCTCTTCAGAATTGGTATCAGCTACCGCAGCAGTACCTGACGATTTATCCTGTTTCCTCTTCTTCTTGGGACAATCATATTTCCAGTGTCCCTTCTCTTTACAGTAATTACAGACATCATTAGGTTTAGGACCCTTAGAAACTAGTTTCTTGAATTTCTTCTTCCCCGAATTTCCATGCCCATAACTCCCACTGGCTACTAACCCAGAAGCCTGATTATCTGTACATGTACCAGTCGCCTTATGGCGCAACTCTCTAGTATGGAGGGACGATCTAACCTCCTCTAGAGAAATAGTATCTCTACCAACAATAAACGATTGCACGAAATTTTCATACGATAATGGTAAAGAAACTAACAGAATTAAAGCAGCATCCTCATCTTCAATTTTAACATCAATATTACGCAATTCTAATAAAATTGTGTTTAATTGATCTAAGTGATCTCGGAGAGGCATACCTTCCTGCATTCGCAGACTGAACAGACGTTGCTTCAGAAGCAACTTATTGGTTAAGGACTTCGTCATATACAGACTCTCGAGCTTAACCCACAGACCTTGCGCGGTTTCCTCCTCCGCGACCTTGGTGATGATATCGTCAGCAAGACACAACAAAATCATCGAGTGTGCCTTCTCCTCCAGAACGGCCATCTCATCGGTGATTGGGTCTGCCGACTTCCTAGCAAGTGGCGCCCACAGCCCTTGTTGTTTCAACAAGGCTCGCATCTTGATTCGCCATAAACTGAAACTATTACTCCCGGTAAATTTCTCGACCTTCACGTTAATACTAGACATCTTTCTCCAAGAAATTTCAAACCCTAGAACAGATCCGGCTCTGATACCAGTTTGTTATAACGGATGCAAAGAAAGATAAAATAACGTAATTAAAGAATGCAGAGATTTAACGTGGTTCACTAACAATGTGTTAGCTACATCCACAGGCAGAGGGGAGGAAAGTTTTATTGATCTTGAGGAATACAGATTACAGAATACGGCTAGGTTATCACCTAAAGAGTTTATATACTACTCTCTAGACAGATGCGGAAAAGCCCAGAAAATAGGCCCAAAACAGATAACCGTGTCCAAAATAACAGATACCGTAAAGTTCGGGGGCGTTGCCCCCGAACCCCCATCGAGGACCACGTTGCGTCCCCGAACCCCTAAACCAGGGGCATCGCCCCTGGACCCCGACTTGCTGACCTGGCAGCGAGATCCCCGTGTTGGGGCGTTGCAGTAAGGGGCTTGACCGATTCAAGGCATTATCTAACAACAACAATTGGGAGGGGACTGGAACCTATCCACCCAGAACTCGCCCCGAATCCGAATTAGCCTTACGGGTGAACCGGGTGCTAACACCAAAAAAATTAGTTGGTATTTTTAAAATTTCTTTAATTACTAATTGAACTATTAAGGATTATATAGGTTATTCAAAGTTTTAAAGAAAATTTACGAACAATTACCTTTTAGTTTATCAGTTTATTAATCTTTGATTTTCTTTCTGTAAACAACTACCGTAAATTATGCTTTTGTGTTGGAAACGCTACTACTTTACATTTTTCACATTTTAAAATTAAGACATTTCTCGATTTTTAACCAGATTAAGTGATTCAAAAGCACGTTTTCCATGAAATCCTTATAAATCAATGAAGATAATGAACTTTGTTTCACTTAAAACGACAAAAGAGATATGTTAGTTGTGGTAGTGTTTCTAACACAAAACATAGTTTAACGTGTTTTTTACAAAACAAAGCAAAGTAAAAGATGTTGTTCATAAAATTGGTAAACGATAAGGTAGTTGTTCAGAAAAAAAAAAATCAAATTTTAATTAGCTTACTACAAGTCTACAATACTAGCTACACAGTACTTAAAAGTGATATAATTTGGGACGACTCAAAATACAAATGTGATCCATTATACTTTCAATTCCTACGTTTAACGTTTCAAACGCAGATACTTCCCGAATGGAATCGACATCTATTTTGACAACGTGGGAGGAGAAATGCTAGAAGCAGCTGTTGCAAACATGAATCCTTTTGGTAGGGTAGTTGTTTGCGGGGTGATATCACAATACACTGATCCTGCAAGAACTACCACACTTCTTGACATGAACGACGTCGTATACAAGCGAATCACCATCCAAGGGTTCCTGACTATTGATTTCTTACAACATTTTGAAGATTTTTTAACAACATCCAAATACCTTCATGCAGGTCAAATGCAGGTGCTTGAAGATATTGCCTTTGGTTTAGAGAGCATTCCCTCGGCTTTTATCGGTCTTTTTCGCGGTCATACATTGGCAAAACGATTGTTCAAGTCGCAGCTGATTAGGAAATAATCAATCACCCTATGTTTCCTTAACTTTGTTCCCTAAAAGCAAATTCCTTATGCAAAGTTGCCATAAAATGCTTAAAAGTTACTCACTCCGTACTTTATAAAGGCTCCGTTTGTTTCAACGGAAAACTATATTTAAGGGAAAATGATTTTCCTTTGTTTGTAAAAATAACAAGAAGTGGGAATGAGATGAGAGAAAATAAAATGTAAGAG
This sequence comes from Spinacia oleracea, assembly GCF_020520425.1. NCBI lineage: Eukaryota > Viridiplantae > Streptophyta > Magnoliopsida > Caryophyllales > Amaranthaceae > Spinacia > Spinacia oleracea. The sequence goes on along the minus strand of NC_079488.1, from coordinate 79,640,981 downwards.
ATTAGAGTGGAACATGTGACATTCCTTCTATTCAAAGTGAAAGTTGGTTTACCCATGGTTATTACAATCGCGATTCAAATCGTAGAATCTTACGATTCTACGATTCAAATTTGGTCTTACGCTTCAATTTACGATTCTACACTTTTTTCTTGACTAGCGAAAATCTGATAAATTTAAATCATGCTGAGAAGTTATTAATATATTAATATTGTTAATTATTGCTTATTATTAACAACTATATATTTCAATTATTAAGTTTTTCACCTATAATATAAGCAATTTAAACGAAAACTGAGAATAAAATATTGATTATACTTATTCATATAATCTTACGATTCTACGATTCGACTCTAAGAGTCCCTTCCATTCAAAAGTAAAATCCTGATTTTGACAAGCTTGGGTTTACCCATAGAGAAAGTTGTTTTCTACCTTTTGAAAAAATCTTTTCCACCCTTAACAACATAAACAAAGGAAAATGGAAAAATCATTTTCCGAGAAAGTGTTTTTGTCAAAACAAACGGAGCCTAAATGGGAGTTGGAGAAGGCGGATATCATACATGTGTGGCAACACACATATCACCCCCACAACATAAAAAAAAAACACACCCCACAACATGAAAAAACAAGGGAAAAGGTAATAGATAAAGACAAAATACAACAATTACAATAGAAAAATAAGAGAGAGAAAGAGAAAAAAAGTAGAGAGAGAATGAGAAAAAAAGTAGAGAGAAAAAATAACATTTTTTAAAAGGAAAATTTGGTAATATTAATCCAATCTTTGACCGATTTGCTTTTGTTAATCCCACCTACGACATAGTTTTTAATAATCTCACCTTTACTACCCAACAACTTTTATTGGAATTAAGTGGCCGGTAACTTGTAAAAAAGTCAACGAGATGATAATGATGACTGGATATATTGAGGAAGAAGAAGGAGAAAAGTACTTCCACGTAGGGACATATTATCGCCTATAACAGGTTTATGACATGTCGTGCCCAATAAAAGTCGTTGGGTAGGTTTATGACATATTTTTAGATTCGTGTCAATATATATTTTCGGAATATCAACTTTTTATAATTTTTACGCGTGTAGAACTAGATTTATTTACGTTTTAAGTCGTGTATTGGAGATTGTGAAAAGGCAAATAGAGCAATATTTCATGGAAGGAAGAAGTATTATGGAAGTACACTTACAAGTTATCAACAACTCTACAATAACTAAAGCAATGTTATGTTATACTCATTTCGTCCCAAAATTCTCGTACTGGTTTGACCGTCACATATTTTAAGGCAATTTAGTTGACTTACTCCCTCCGTCCCAAATTAGTTGTTGACTTTCCTTTTTCATTTGTCCCAAATTAGTTGTTACACTTCTAAATTAGAATATTGTCTCTCTTTTCCAACTAATTTTTTGTCCACACACTCTCTTTCATTCAATTAAAAAAAGTGCTCCACTTATCACATCTATTTTTCCAATAAAATAACAATTGATAACCAAACAATCACTTATCACCTAAAACTTTGTGCAAAGGTAAGTGTAACGAGTAATTTATGACGGATTGAGTATTATTTAATTGGGTGATGATAAAGGTCGCAAGTTGCGACAACATTTAGTTGTCGCAATCTTACGTGTCGGAGTTTAATTGGTACATACAGGCGGCATATAGGCTATGCGTCATTATAATATTTTTACTATCGTAACATGTATAATGTTATCAACTTATCATTGTGACACGGCTTAAAGGTCGCTTGTTGCGACATTTATCATTTTGTATTTAATTAGGTGATAGTTGATATTGAGTATTTTTTTTAATATAGTTAGTGGGAAATGTGTCAACTTTTTGAGGTGGTGGGGGTGGGGTAATTTTTTAAAATGTTTTTTTTAGATTGAAGGAATACAAGTGCGACCTTATGTAAGTGAGAGAAACAATATAAAATTAGAAGAAAAAAAAAACTATTTACAGAAATTGTGCAAATATTCCGATACGACTTTATAAGGAAAATAGTGCGAGTATTCCGAGACGGAAGAAATACACATTTTACTTACACCTTGTTCAAGAAATTGAAATAATTTCAACTAAGATAAGATAAAAACCACCAAATTTAAAAAGAAGCAAAAAGAAAAATATGACATTCTTTAACTGTTATACCCGAAATAAGGATGTAAACTTACCCACTAGCTTTGATTTGTAAAGTTTTTTTTTTAACGCACAAAAGGAGATTATATATTACACATTATAACAAATTGTGTCTTACAAAAGTGGGCGATACCCAAAAACTTGCAGCCCAACAAGGACCTAGATTATGCAAAGCTAATATATTACAAGACCAAAATGCCAAAAGTATGCTCCCCCAATGACAAGTTTGCCTATAAACCTTCACGCTCATGTAAACATCCAAACTTTGGGGAAGAAGATCCATGAGGGAATTACCCCAGATCCACCACCTCCTTCTCCTTGTCCACAGTTGGCTCCTTCCTATTAAGATTTGCAGTGCTAGTGGTGACTGTTATGGCGATTGTTCCAAACATTATCTGTGTTGTGACTATCCCAGGAGCATTAGATGAACCTGATGCTGTTGTATTACTCGTTTGTCCTCCTTCTTGATTAGTGGCTGCTGCTGCTTCCTGGGTGAAGTTCCTTTGATTCTGCAGGCCCTCAATATCTCCCTGATATGCCAAAGTAGTGAACGGAGGTGGGTTCAAAAACATTTTGTGACCCACATCCATACCTATTGCGTATTGAGCAAGACAATGTGAGACCTTATTTTCACTCCTTGGAATATGCTTGAATTCAATGGACTTGAAACGGCTCATCAGGCATGCTACATCATTAAGCACTGGTGAGAGCTCATGATGATAAGAATCATCCAGACCTCCCAACAATTTTGTGAGAATCTCAGCATCAGTTTCCAACTCCAAATTCTGTATGTCATAATTTATTGCCATAGTCAACCCTTCCCTGATTGCATACAGCTCCGCTGCTAGTGGAGTAAGAGCATTATACTTGCTGGAAAATCCCATGTACCAATTTCCAGTGACCCCCCTAAACACCCCACCTCCCCCAGCTTCATTTCGTGCCTTCCAGCTACCATCAACATTTAGTTTTAAGTAATCATAAGCTGGAGGGAACCAAGAAAGCTTGGGAGTTTTGGCAGGTTCCTTCCCTTTTCCCTGGAGAATGTGGGCAGTAGAAGTATAATCCATAAACAAAGTATTAAAAATTGAAAATGGTTTTAACATTTTAAACTCAAATACAGCAACATTCCTGGCCTTCCATAAGTGCCACAAAACAACTGAGAACAATGTTTTCCACTCATGTTTTTGCTGAATGTTATAGTGTAGGCAATCAGTCCAGGTTGAATTAAAAAAGATATGAAGATCAATGAAAGATGACCAGCCTACTCTTTGGAAAATATAATTTCAAATTATGGATGATTCTCCACAATCTCTAAACAAATGCAAATGACTCTCATGAGTGACTTGACACCTAACACAAATTGGTGAGATGAAATCAAGCATGTAAGAGAGTTTCTGGGCAACTAGGAGGATTTCATGAAAGCAATTCCAGATTAGCATTTTGTATTTAAAGGGTGCTTTAATCTTCCATAACTGTTTCCACTTATTATTAAGAGTAGTAGGAGAATTATTAAGAGTAGTGGGATCCAGCAAAACATACGCTGATTTAATGGTGAATTTTCCGTCCTTAGTGGGACTCCATCGAATATAATCTTCCATATCAATGTTTTTGGAGAGGGGCATGCTTAAAATCAAATCACAAATAGAAGAAGGAATATAAGGTTTAATCCTATCCAAACTCCAACTCCCGTTTTTTATAATATCTTTAACAAACCAGTGACTAATGGAATCCGGAATATCCCGATTAATTAACTTATAGAGAGGAGCCGACCCCACCCAATGATGAAACCACAAGGAAGTCGACTTCTCGTTGCCTATGCCTATAATAAGTCCTTTTTGTAACAATGGTCTTCCTTTAAGGATGTCCTTCCACATTGGTGATTGTTGGGACCCCGGAATGCAATCAAGGAAATTTGTTTTCTTTAAATACTTGTCCTTAAAAATTTGCACCCAAAGTTTATTCGGAGAGGTGAGCATCTTCCATCCTAATTTAGCCATGAACGTCATGTTCCAATCCCGTAAATTTTTTATTCCCAAACCCCCTTGACCCATTGGTTTCGTGATAGTGGACCATGCAACTCTAGCAATATATCTACTCCTATCCACAGAAATTTCCTAGTTCCTTTTTCAATAATATTAAGAACCCTAACAGGCAATAAGTTAGTTTGCATAGAATAAATAGGGTAAGTGTTCAAAGTCGACTTAATAAGGGTACATCTTCCCGCCATATTTAGCAATTTAGCCTGCCATCCTCGAATTTTAGCTAAGGTTTTGTCCAAAAGACCCATGAAATTCGCAATCTTTAACTTATGTGGCCTAATGTCGACCCCTAAATATTTCCCAAAAGTAGTAGACTGCTTAAAACCATAAAGGGAAGATACGGAATTTCGAACAACATGACTCATATGAACTGGGAAAATTAGCGAAGATTTTTTCATGTTTATTTGAAGACCCGACACCTCACTAAACTTATTAAGAACAGACATAATACTATGCATATTATCTACTGTAGCAGAACCAAATAAAAACACGTCATCTGCGTAAAAAACGTGCGACAAGTTAATATTCCTTGAGACTTTCAAAGGTTTCCAATTTCCATTGCCAACCTCTCTTTCAATAATAGTAGACAACCGATCTAAGCATAAGACAAAAATGTACGATGAAAGGGGGTCCCCTTGTCGTATTCCCCTAGTGGGAGAAAACGTCGAAGTAATCTCCCCATTCCATAGCACTGTAATATTAGGCGAACAAATACAACTTAAAATAAGCTTAATTAAATTCTCCGGGAGTTTGAAAAACACAAGAGTGTCTCGGATGAAACTCCATTCCAAACTATCATAGGCTTTTGTTAAGTCCAATTTTAAGGCCATAATCCTTTTCCCTTTCCTATATTTATGAAACATATGGGCTATTTCTTTAACGACGATAACATTATCCTCGATACCCCGTCCCTTAATGAAACTCGACTGAAGGGGGCTAATGATTCTAGAAAGAATAGGTCAAATTCTACTTGTAACAATTTTAGTAATAAGTTTGTAAATAGTGTTACATAAGCCAATCGGTCTGAAATCCGACATTGTCTCCGGGACTTCCACCTTAGGAATTAAAGTGATATAAGAATCATTAATTTGAGCTGGAACACAACCTTTTTCGAAACAGTCAGTGCAAAATTGAGTGATGCTTTGACCCAAATCAGCCCAATATTTTTGAAAGAATACTGGTTGAATCCCATCTGGGCCAGGGCACTTAATTGGGTCCATTGAAAACAAGTTGGTCTTAACTTCTTGCATAGTGATGGGCTGGCTAAGCAGGTGCAGATCGTTAGTGGTCAAATAAAGAGAACTGAAACCCATAACCTCCCTACTTCTAGCACTCTTCCTAGTTTTGAAAATGTTATCGAAAAAAGAAACCGCCAAATTTCTTAGCTCCTCTGTTTTTGTAACCCAATTCCCATCCTCATTCTTCAGTGCGAAAATCTTGCCTCTAGATTAACATATGGAAATATCTAGTGTTGTAATCCCCAAATTTCCTCCAATTTATCCCCGCCTTTTGAGCCCAAATCAGCCGTTCTTTCTTGTAAATACTCTCTAATTCCTTAAGCAACTTTTTTTCTAAATGAAACAGGAAAGAGCTATGTTTTTGAGCTAAAGCAAGTTGAATCCCATTAATCCTCGCTAGAAGCCACTTTCTTTGATTTATTAAGTTTCAAAAAATGTTATGATTCCAATTCTTAATGTTTTGATTAAAAGAGAGTCGCCCTAACAGGAAATCATGCCTATTATTAATCCAATTATTCACAAAAAATTCATGAAACAGAGGATGCTCAAGCCAAACTTCTTTACATCGAAAAGGAAAAGGCCCCCTAACAAACTCATTATTCAACGAGATAATTAAAGGACAGTGATCAGAATGAGTTCGAGGGAGATGATGTACCTGAGTGTGAGGGAAAGCTTGCATCCATGGAGAAGTATCCATAGCACGATCCAACCTTTCACGAATGAGACCAAGACCCTCCCTTGAATTTGTCCAAGTGTAAGGGAAACCTGTTAGGTTATGATACATATGACAATTCATAAATCATGCGGAAAAACCATTTAGCCAGGAAAACATATTATTTACACATAATCATTTAGCATAGTTTAGATGCATACTCTTTGTTGCGTGCCTTCCCTAGCTGCACCCGAACCGAACAAGAACAAGTCTTTAGGACTCCAAGTGTCGTCCCTCCGTAGATAGTCCACAGTACGTCCGGATCCGCCTTAAGATTGACCAACTAGAATCGCCCTTAAGGTACTAAAGATTTCGGCACTTTTGAGCAAGGAATGTGTCTGATTTTTTCTCTCAAAAACTCACTTTTGAATACTTGAAAACTTGTTATAAATTGTGAACCCAGGCCACATATTTATAGGGGTATGGAAAGAGAATTGGAATCGAATTAGGATACGAATTAATTAAATTAGAATCACAATAAAACTCTTATTTAATTAATTTATCAAATAGAATTAGGAATTTAATCATTAAACGAATCCTGTACGTTTTAGGTTTCGTATGTGAACACAAACACCCACGCACGCACAGCAGCCCACGAGGGGCGCCATGCGCGCGCGCGCACAGCCCGAGCATCGCAGCCCACGACTGCCGCAACCTTGGGCGCGCGCTGGGCCTGCCTTGCAGTGGGCCTGGCGCAGCCTTGGGCTGGCGTGTTGTGGCGCGCGTTTCCCTTGCTGGACGTGGGCCTGGCTTCGTGCTGGGCCTTCGTCTAGCAAGCTCGTCCGATGCTAATTCGTACGACGCGCTTCCGATTAATTTTCCGATTCCGGAATTTATTTCCGATACGAACAATATTTAACATTTCGGATTCCGAAATTAATTTCCGTTTCGAACAAATATTTAATATTTCCGTTTCCGGAATTATTTTCCGATTCCGATAATATTTCCGATTCAGACAATATTTCCGTTTCCGGCAATATTTCCGATTCCGGCAATATTTCCATTTCCGATAATATTTTCCGATACGTACCATGTTTCCGTTTCCGGCAACATCTACGACTTGGATAATATTAATATTTCCGATATGATCCATATTTCCGTTTCCGGCAATATCATCGTTTCCGGAGTATTCATTTCTTGCCTGTGACGATCTCAGCTCCCACTGAAACCAAGATCCGTCGATTCCGAATATCCATAGATGGAGTATTTAATGCCATTAAATACTTGATCCGTTTACGTACTATTTGTGTGACCCTACGGGTTCAGTCAAGAGTAAGCTGTGGATTAATATCATTAATTCCACTTGAACTGAAGCGGCCTCTAGCTAGGCATTCAGCTCACTTGATCTCACTGAATTATTAACTTGTTAATTAATACTGAACCGCATTTATTAGACTTAACATTGAATGCATACTTGGACCAAGGGCATTATTTCCTTCAAAACCATTGTAACCCAGATCAACAAGACCAGCTGCATCAATGAAGTTGTTCAAATCCTTGCACTGAGTTGGTCTGAACGGTCTACCACCCATCTTCTCCGCTTGCGTTGTAACTTCATTCATATCTCCAACCACCAGCCATGGTGTTTCTGGTGGTGGTAAGGCCGCCTGATTATCTCTCCAGAATTGGTGTCTCGCCCCTGGTGTACTTGGTGCATGCATTCCAGTTATAAAAACTTCTGGTTTTACGTTTTTGAAGTGAAACAGAGCATGAAATTGATTTGTGTCAGCTGTAAACATCACCAAATCAACCGTATTCTTCCAAAAGACCCAAATACCTCCCCTCCTCTCCGTTGGTGAAACGACCTTATACCCATCAAAACGGAGTTGATACATGATCTCACGGGCTCTATGATCATCACTTTTAGTTTCCAAAAGGATCAAAATCGAAGGACGTTGATCATCCAAAATTCCCCAAACATGAGGAATGAAGTCATCTCTCGACGCTCCCCGAACATTCCATAAACAGATCTTCATATTTAAACTTGGTAAAGGTTTTCTAGCCAAACACTAGACACATCATTTGTTCCCGCTCCCGGTGGACGGAAGTATTCCTCCCAATCCCTCCAGTGCTCCGACACTCCCATCATTCCCACATCCTCCAATCTTATCGGAGTTACATAAGTTAACACCTTCCTTGGGTCGAGTAGTTTTTGGTAATACCTCCCCTGCACCTGAACCCCGACCACTTCTCTCTGAGATACGTACGTCACTGTATGGAGATTTTCCAACCCCATGTCTTGTCCTTGAGTTTCGAACTGCAAGGGACGAATCTCTTCTTCGCTTGGGACCCTGGGAATAAGGTGTGGCCTCATGTTGATCGGGTTGAAGTCCGGCGACGCTCCTGTTAATGGTAAGTGAAGCATCTCCGGCGGAAGAATAACCGGTTTCTAACTCTCCTCCCCCCTGGTCTTTTGCTGTAGTGAGTGTGCTAATGCAATTGCTTGCCTGTCCACCTCCAACAGCCTTGGACCCCTCATCGTCGTGCATGCAAGTGTCTCCGCTATTTCCGGGAAAAATTCCAAAGTTTGTTGTGGTGGTAACTGACAATTCACTTGCTGTATCTCCTCCTGAGCCGAGATCCCCCCCCCTTGCATTGCTCAAGAACTGAGGTCCTCTCTGAATCCATTGTCTTCTGCCCCTTCGATAAAACGGTTTCTGATTCTGTTGGCTCGACATGCAATTGGATATCGGTTTCTGATTCTGTTGGCTCAATAATGTTCCTTTCCTTTCATTTTTCCTGGTCGGTTTGTTCAAACGTTAATCGATGATGCGACAACTAACTACTTGTCGAAATGACAAAATGTCTTTTACTATTACTCCATACTAAGCTTTCACCTTAAAAACGTGTACAAACTACTCCGTAGTGGAGTGAACAATATAGTTGATGATAAATGTTGCAAATTATGACAATTAAATCAAGTGACCAAATAGGTGTAAAAGTTAACATCATTTTATCACTGGGTATAACTTCTTTTTTTTATACATGCAAGCTAGGAACAATATATTAAAGATTAACAGTAATCATTACAAAGCGTAAATTCGATGGAGGATAAATTTCCGAAACATACTCCGGAGATTGTTAAAAAACACACAAGTCGTTACTAGCTATTACATCCATACGACACATTTTTGCTAATCGATCTGCCACCTTGTTCGTATTCCTAGCCTCAAACTCCAACGTGACATCAATGATCTGTAAATAGAGATCCCCGCAAGCAGTTCAGCCATGAGGGCTGATTGAGTACAACACCGCTGATGAAACCCATTACCCAGGTCCCCATATCATCTCTAAACACACCTGCAAAAGATGGCATATGATTCTATACTTACAAATGAAGCATCACTATTCAGTTTCATCCAATTGTGTGACGGTGGTTTCCATTTGTGTTGATTTGAGGGGCTGAGAATAGGTTTTCAAAGGCTGAAAAATCTTGGAGGTGTGGTATTCCCAAGTGAGAGCTTGAGCTTCCAAGATACACCGATCAATGGATGTTTGGATTTGATTGAAAATGAGGTTATTTCTCTGTTTCCATATGGCCCAAAGGACCGAAGGAAACAGAACCTGCCAAGGGAGAGTATAATGAGCTGCTGAAGGAACAATCTTGTGGGTCAAGTTTGAGTGAAGCCAAAATTTCCCGGCTGGGGTAAAAAAAGAATCGTCAACTCCAAGTTGGTACCATATTTCTTTTGCTCGCTCACAATCCCTAAGGACATGGATAGTTTCCTCGGGATTAACATGACACCAAGCACATGTATTAGAAGGGAATAGATGCCTCACATAGAGAGAACACTTATGAGGGAGTCTATCATGGAAAGCAAGCCATAAGAACATTTTAATCTTTGGGATTGTACTTGTTTTCCAAATCCAATTCCAAGAAGCATCTGAAATGTGGATGTTAGTACTCACCACATTCATAGCTTTTTTGAAATCAAACTTGCCATTTTTCTGAAAATACAAAATCCTCTTTGGAACTCAGAAAATACGGCAAGGGAACAGAAAAAACAACATTCTTCACACAATCAGGAAAGTTAAAAGATAAAGAATTAAGATCCCATCTCCCTTGAGTGATGCAAGTACTAACAATTAGACCATCTTCATTCGTGTTTAAGGCGCCCTGGATTAGAGGTCTAAGAGACGACTCCCCCACCCACTTGTCATTCCAAAGGTTTACACAATCCCCTTTACCAATACCCCACGAAGTATTATCCTTAAAAATAGGCAACATTTTCCCCATAGCTTTCCACAAGTGGGAACCATAAGCAAAGGCTCTAAAGAGGTTATTTGGTTTTGAATACTTATCTTTCAGAATTTGCACTGCTAAGTTCTCCTCTTGATGAACCATCCTCCACCAAATCTTAAGGATATATGCTCTATTCAAAACACTCACACACCTGATCCCCAACCCTCCCTCCTCCTTTGGTCTCGCAATTTTAACAGAAGCAACCCCCTCTTATCTTGCTCCTTACCCCACAAGAACCTGGCTAAAAAACTATTAATCGCTTTTAAAATAGAGTCCGGCAAGAGCAAATATTACATGCAATAATTAGGCACGATATTAAAGGTGAAGGAGATAAGACACAATCTACCAGCTTTAGAAAGAAAATTTGATTTCCAAGAGTCAAATTTTCCAGTTATCTTGCTCATAATGAATTGAACCGTAGACTTTGTAGGTCTTGAACCCGAGAGGGGGAAACCTAGGTATGGATAAATGTCACTTGCCTCGTGGAAACTCAAATCCCCACAAAACATTTGTCTATCACTAATAGGCGTATTTTTGGAGAGTAAAACCTTGCTCTTTTCCACACTAATTGTCTGGCCCAATGTCTCACAAAAGGTATCTAAGATTTGCTTAAGAATTAATATATTTCCTTTAGAAATCTCACCAAACAACATAATATCATCTGCAAAAAGGAGGTGGGATATCGGCACCTTTTTCCTACCCATGCTAAAAGGAACCCAGAGGAGATACTCGACTGTTTCATGAATCGTAAGAGATACCTTCATACAAATAATGAAAATATAAAGGAAGAGGGGTTCACCTTGACTAATTCCTCTAGTAGGAGAAAAAGAATCAGAAGGGATACCATTAATAAGCACAGAGGAAGAGACCGAAGAAATACAAGACATAATGAGGGAAACAGAATTAGTATCCAACCCATACCTTAACAAAGTGTTGGAAATTCTCATTTGGAAACACAAAGAAAAGAGAGTGAAAATTAGAGAGTCCCACATTGGAAAAACTCTTCATATTCTCCTTGTTTATTAATTGGGGAATGGGTGTAACTCTTGTTTAAGAAAGTGTGAGAGTGGCATGGGTGGACACATAACACACACACGCACGCGCGCCGGTCCGGGCCGGGCTCAGGTCATGGGCCTTAGGCCTTAGTACTTGGGCTCTTAGGAATGCGGTTCGCGGGCGTGCGGTGGGTTTTTAGGGTCAACCCTAACCTTAATGACGTCCGTTACAGCATTGATTATTTATGACCGTTTTTTGTTGTTGCAATCTTCATTGATTCATCCATTTCTATCTGTTGGTTTGCTTTCATTCTGATTACTTAAATCATAACTTCATTTCAGTTCAAACACATCCAGAAATCGTTCTAACACATCTTCCAGAAATTCAAAACACATCATTCTTTCTCACAAAACTTGCTCTCGGTTTTAGGCATATGTTCCGACTCCATCCGGTTTTGTGAGTGCACACAAAGTCGAAGTTGCGCTAATCCTGGAGGGCGACCGCATTCTGTTGTACTGCACCAGGAGGTAGCGCGGAATCGTCTTTTAGGACAGTGGGTGTCCACGACGAAACAATTGTTCTTCATTCGGTTCATCAAATCAGATAAGTTTGTTCTAATTTTGGTTTAATCGTAACACAAAGCACTTCTAATGAAACTTCATTCAAGCTTATCATAAGAATTTTCAAGATCTAATTCAATCACAAACCAACCCTTAACCCCCTTTCTAGCCCTCATAGCATGGAGAATCTCATTGGCAATGATAACATCTGTTTCTGTGCCCCTTGCCGGGAGGAAACTATTTTGATTAGGGGAAATCCTTTTATGCAGGGAGCCTCTCAACCTATTAGCTATGACCTTGGTAATGATTTTGTACACAGTATTACAGAGGCTTATAGGTCGGAATTGCGAAATGGAAGAGGAATCTTCTATTTTTGGAATTAACGCGATCATAGATGGTTTATCTCATGGGGAACGACTCTATTCTGAAAAATCAGCTGGATAAAAGGCACCAAATCATCCCTAATGATATCCCAAAATTTCTTGTTAAATAAAGGGTGATACCCATATGGGGCTGGAGCTTTAAAAGATCTCATCATAGAAATTGCGCTCCAAATTTCACACTCAGGGGGGAAGACCACAGATAGTCAAAGGAAGGCCAATTTTAAGATTATCAAACGGAAAAAAAGACCAATTGCACACTCAGGGGAGAATAAGAATGAAGATGTGAAGAGAATTTGGAAATAGCTTTCAATATGATCAGACAAGAGCTTAGGATCACAAATATCTTCACCAACATTCGAATTCAAAGAGAGAATCTTATTCTTTTTCCTGCGAACCACAACAGATTTATGGAAATAAGTCGTATTTATGTCCCCCTCCATATGCCAATTATTCCTTGATTTCATCATCCACCGGAGTTCCTCTTGATGCAAAATCGAGAGGAGTTCCTTTTGGAGATTGGCCTCAAGGTCAAACAAGAAAGTTGAAAAACCATTTGGGCCTTGGGCTTTTTGAATACCCTCGATCCTTGACAGGATTCTGGCCTTCTTTTTTTGTACATTCCAAAAACTTATTTATTCCAGCATTTTAAAATAAAAGAAAGATCGTTTAATTTTTTGAAAAAATTCTTTCCAGCCTTAGACCATTCACACACCAGCATATTATCAAAATCCAAATCCAAACACCACATGGGCTCAAAATGAAAAGGCTTGGGTTTTCGGACTCGATTTGGGTTACACAAGTTAAGCAAAATAGGGCAATGGTCAGAGGTTAGGCGGGGCAGGATTTTAAGTGTGCGGAAGGGAACATTTCCATCCATTCAACAGAAGCCCATTCTCTATCAAGATGTCCATGATAGGACCCACCTTACGCTTGTTAGTCCAAGTGAACTTTTGGCCAGAAAAACCCAAATCAACCAAACCACAGTTAAACATACAATCAAGGAATGCCATAGCTCTATTATTTTTAATAGGTCTACCATCAAATTTCTCATGTGAAAAACAGACTTCATTGAAGTCACCCAAAATTTATTAACGACGATATTGGAAAATCTAATGGTTTCGGCCAATGAAAAATAAGATTTCTAATTTATTTTTGAATTAAATATATATATATATACACATATATATATATATATATATATATATATATATATATATATATATATATATATATATATATATATATAGTTGATCAACGATGGCCCGACCCGACCCGAAATTTACCAGGTTTTGGGCAGAAATTTTCGGCCCGGGTTTCGGGCCAGGCTCGAACTTTTAAAAATTTGCGGGCTTTGGGCAACATAAAACAACAATTTTAGTTATAAATTTGGTCTGGTCCGAAAATGACCCGAAAAGCCCGCTATTTGGCCCGAAATAGCGGGTTTTGGGTACAAAAAATTCGGCACGGCCCGACATAATGGGTAGATTTTTATGCCCTCGACCCGACCCGAACCCGTCCCGGCCGGCCTTTTGATCAGGTCTCATGCATATAAAGGAGTCATTTTTGCTGAACTATTAGAGCGTCACGTAGGAAATCTAATGGTTTCGGCCAATAAAAAATAAGATTTCTAATTTATTTTTGAATTAAAAATATCGAGTGCCACGTACATGATTAATTAGGCATCACGTAGATACTTTAATTAATTAATTACTAATATATACAACTTCATCCAAAATCAAACACTCTAATAATTAAAAAACAAATCCAAAATAAAATTCATCCAAAATCAAAACTAATCTGAAATAAAATTCAATACTAAATCAAACATTAATCCAATATTAAAGTGCCACGTAGGAAATCTAATGGTTTTGACCAATGAAAAATTAGATTTCGAAATTATTTATGAATTAAAAATGCTGAGTACCACGTAGATAAACAATTAGGTGCCACATAGATATTTAGATTAATATATACAACTTCATCCAAAATCAAACACTCTAATAATTAAAAAATAAATCTAAAATAAAATTTATCCAAAATCAATTATTAATCTAAAATAAAATTCAATCCAAAATCAAACATTAATTCAATATTAGAGCGTCACGTAGGAAATCTAATGATTTCTGTCAATGAAAAATAAGACTTCAAAATTAGTTTTGAATTAAAAAAATTAGATAAATAATTAGGTGCTACGTAGATTTTTTTTATTTTTTTATTACGCATAAACAATTTCATTCAAAATCAAACATTATAATAATTAAAAAATAAATCTAAAATAAAATTCAATCCAAAATCAAAAACCAATCTAATCTAATATATAAAATATAGCAGTTGCTATATATATATATATATATATATATATATATATGTATATATATATATATATGATTTTTATTTTAACGTCACAATTTAATAGAATCCGTGCATCGCACGAGCTAAAATCTAGTTTTTATATAAAATAACTTAATGTTGTAAATAATTCATGTAAGAGTAACTTTTTGTTTTATTATATGCCTAGTAAGCCGCATTTACAATAATATTTATTGTCAGGGACACGCAAAAGGTTGTGAAAAATTAAATTATAAATGGTAATTATATTTTTTTAAGTGACAACAATTATAATCGGGAGATATTTTTCAGAAAAATGACAAAGATCAATAGTAGAACATATATATATATTTTTTTTGTTATGAATGAGCTACAATGACGGGAATGAGAATCGATTCCAGAATCATCTGAAACCGGGATAAAAGCTCTAACAAGCTGAGCTATCTCTCACTATCGGTTTTGTAGAACACGTGTACATTAGGAAAAAAACATGACAAAATGTCAACCACTAAGGGTACTTTTGGGATTTTGAGAGGCTCTGTAATTTAAGATTATTCTAAGTGGAGTGTGAGGTTGCCTATGATTTCATTGACATCGCCAACCATATATGCATACATATTTCTAATACAACATAAACCATCTCCAACAAAAATATGATTGTTGTAATTAATAAAACACCATAATCAATCTTCGTGTACTAGGGTTCAAGAATGTCTCTTTAAACTAAATTACACGAGCAAAATACTAAATAAAACAGCGTTAAGTAATTTAGTTGGCAAGACGTGATTATAGTCTACCATGAAGAATTGCTAGTCTCAATTCCTAAGTCAAAAACTCAAACTAAAAAAAATATATAAAAATTGTTAGTCTCAATCAAAAAATTGATATGATTGTGTTAGGGGTGTTTGGTTCGCGGATTTTAGGTATAAGGTATGGGTTTAGAATGGTTTAAACTCATATCGGCCATGTATTTGGTTGAAAAATTAAGAGATTTAAACTCATACCTAAAACTCCCAAGGTATTGGGTTTAGAAGCCTAGGAGGAGGTGGGTATGGCTCATACCTGTACGGAAGGGAGAACACTGCTCTATACTACGCGAGTGATTGTCATGATGTGCATACATCGCTTTACACTATACCCTCCCAGTTGAAGCCGAATACACCTCTTTTTATTACACTTGGGTGTATAAGAATCAACGATACTTGTGATAAGTTTCAGGTTCGAATCCTCCGCCCCTTATAATTTATACAAAAAATTGCGCTTATGACTCATTCGTCAAGAGGGGGAACAGGGAAAAAAAAAACCTTTATCTTTGTGTAGAGAATCTCATTAATACTTCAGTACTTTACCATTGCCAATATATTCCCCCTAAAGAGTCCACCTTTTTTCTAGCCCTTTATCTTTCTTCCTCCCAACTAAACAATCAATTGACTCAAAAAATCAGCACATCATCATTAACAACAGTAGCAAAAGAAAGAACATCATAATTTCCCCCATCAATTTTCCCAAAATTTCAATAATTTTTTAAAAAAATTATATCTCACCTTTCAACCACCAATCCTCTCGCAACAACACCACTCACCCACTTCCCCAAATAAATTCCTCATACATTTCACCTGAATCAACAAATTAATACCCATCCAACAACTAACTTTCCAAAAAATAAAAGAGAAACCCACAATTTTTCAATTAATTAAACCTCCAAATTCCAATGCAATTAGCAGAATTAGCAACAAAATCAACATGGATTTGAGCAACAAAATTACCCAAATCCAAAAAAAGAAGAAATGGTTTATTCTATTATTACTCCCGTTCTTAATTTTACTCTCTATTTTCACTTCATACAACTCTAAAACCCTCTACAAAACCCATAAACCCAATCACAAAAACCCAGAAGAAAACCCAGATTTTGTAGAATCAAAGTTGAAGATTTCACCCACTTCACAAAACCCAGTTCCCAAAATTGCTTATTTGATCTCTGGTTCAAGGGGTGATGGTGAGAGCTTGAAAAGAACCCTAAAAGCTCTGTATCATCCATTAAATCAATACGCAGTTCATCTTGATTTGGAGGCACCACCCGATGAGAGATTGGACTTGATGGATTTTGTGGAGAAGGAAAGTGTTTTCAGAGAGGTGGGTAATGTTAGAGTTGTGTCTAAGAGCAATTTGGTTACTTATAGGGGTCCCACTATGGTGAGCAATACACTTCATGCTATGGCTATTTTGTTCAAGGAAGGTGGTTCTTGGGATTGGTTCATCAATTTGAGTGCTTCTGATTATCCTCTTGTCACCCAGGATGGTATGTTGTTCTGTTGGTATTCCGTATAATTGGCATGTTTTTAATCTATTCTTGGTGTGTTTGTCTTATTACTTGTCTTGGATAAGCGATTGAGATTCTCCGTCTGGTTTTCTTTCCTAATCGTTAAAAAAAAGTTATGGATTGGTGAATTTTTTTGAATTGGTAATTCGACTGCTGAAATGGAATGATCAAAATTTCTGCAATGTGCTACTCCATGTTGTGAACTGTACGAATTAGAGGTGCACTTTAATGGCAAGGTAGTTAGTGATAATTACTTCAATACATTATTAATGTGTATTTATTGCAATGTTTAATGCTTGAGCTTGATTTAACATTGGAGCTTATTTTGGAAAGTTGAAACCTGCCATTTCAATGCTAGAAATCTAGGGTCTCACAATTTTAATGATATACAAATGATATACAATTAAAGTATAGCTCTTTTACCCTATGTTATTCGGACTCTTCGTTTTACCTCAAGTATTAGTGTCGGATGCTCACAGTTTTGCTGATATACAATACTCCCTCCGTCCCGGAATACTCGACCCGGTTTGACCGGCACAGAGTTTAAGGGACTTGAATTGACTTATTTAATTTAATAGGTAGTAGTTGATAGTGGGGTATTATTTTAATGTAGTTAGTGGGAGGTGGGTTAAGAGGTGGGGTTGGGGAGAGTAGGGGTTGAATTTTTAATTATTTTTTGTATGGAGTAGGGGGTAGGTGGGTTAATAGGGGTGGAGTGAGAAATAATATAATATTGTTAGAATATTTTCATTTTTAGAAACAGGTCAAGTATTAAGGGACGGCCCGATAAGGAAAACAGGTCAAGTATTCCGGGACGGAGGGAGTAGCTCTTTTGACATTGACACCTTTTTTGGGTGGAGCCTGGAGGGGTAATGGTATTATATTCTCTTTTAGTACATATATTCTCTTTTAGAGTATCTATCTTTGGTATAATATATAGTGTAGATTCTCTTTTATACTAATGTTTATGTAAGTAATTATTCTTAATGGCTGTAGTTTATTGTTAGTGATTAGTTAAGCTGTCAGTCAGGGAAGGGAATGAATGGCCTCACGTGCATCGGTGGGTAGGCAATCTAGGCATCATATCTTCCATGTTATAGTAAAATGTTGGACTAAAAATGAACACATGGTTTGTTGTGTAGTCTAAACAACAAGATAGAATACGAGTTAATCCGAGGATATATTTGGCTGTGGTAAAGGTATAAACTCGCAAGTTTCAACTAAAAGCAAACGGTACATTTGTTTACATGGTAGCCAGGAGCCCAGTTAGGAGTGGTACCTAACTCTTCATTTCAAGCAGGGGAATTGTTGAATTTTTTGAAATAACCGAATTCAACCTTTGAACATGTTGTATGAAGACAAATTATCAGAAGTGTGACAGCTTGTCACATCTTGATCAAGTTGCGTTTTCAGTGTTTAGACATGGCGTGGTTTGAGTTTGACAGTGCATACATACACTACATTACAACTTGCTGTTTGTTACCTATCGTTTTAATGGATCTTGTAGTCCATCATCCGGTCCTTGACAGTTCTTTTTTTTCCTACTTTCTTTCCGAACTTGTGCAACAGATTTGCTGCATGCATTATCAACCATACCAAGAGAACTTAATTTTATTGAGCATACTAGTGACATTGGGTGGAAAGAGTATGTGGCTGGATCTTTTCTTCTCTGTGTTTTCAACCCAACAGTTCATGAACCTTAGTGATTTTCCTCTTGTTTTTAACAGGTTTCAGAGAGCACGACCTGTTCTAATCGACCCTGGGTTTTACAGCTCGCAAAAATCTGATGTCTTTTGGGTCCCTGAAAAAAGAGGCATTCCTACAGCATTTAAATTATACACAGGTATACTTTGGTCGTAAAAATCCAGAAGTGTAGTTTTATACTTCAACAGCGAAAATCTCAGAAAAAAAGTAGTAAAGTGAACTGGTGTTGGGATAACCTCTTTCATTTTCAGGTTCTGCTTGGATGATGCTTTCTCGGCCTTTCGTTGAGTATTGCCTATGGGGTTGGGATAACCTCCCAAGGACAGTTCTAATGTATTATGCCAACTTTCTTTCCTCACCTGAAGGCTATTTTCACACTGTTATCTGCAATGTTGAGGAGTTTAAGAACACGACAGTAAACCACGACCTCCATTTCATATCATGGGATAACCCTCCTAAACAACATCCTCATTTTCTGACAGTTGATGACTATGAAAGAATGGTGGAAAGCAACGCCCCCTTTGCCAGGAAATTTGGCAGGAAAGAAGCTGTGATGGATAAGATCGATTCTGAGCTTTTGGGTTGTGATGCCAATGGATTTGTGCCTGGA
This sequence comes from Spinacia oleracea, assembly GCF_020520425.1. Classification (NCBI taxonomy): domain Eukaryota; kingdom Viridiplantae; phylum Streptophyta; class Magnoliopsida; order Caryophyllales; family Amaranthaceae; genus Spinacia; species Spinacia oleracea. Next base: position 79,621,711 of record NC_079488.1, on the reverse strand, counting down.
AAATGGTTAGTCAGAGAAAACGCAAACAGTACAGTCGGTTCTTTATCTTCTGCAGTGGTAAATAGCACTGCTGAACTTAGACCAGGTCCCGGTGCAGAGAGGCTCAAACACCTTGTCACAAAGTTATTATCAGAAGAAAATTTTCATCCGAGGCAATGCACTTCAATACCATTATGATTCTTAGTCTTCCACTTGACACGGATTTTTCTTGATTCAAATGAATCCAGAGCGCGGACAGAGAATAAAGAAATCGATATATATAAATATTTATACTGGTTAGTTTCATCTTTCACTCTTTCAATTAGCTCTTTTGAGATGTGAAATCAGTTTCAACAGATGGATTACATTGATATTGGTGTTTGTATATTCATTCAATGGTATAGTCCTTCTCCGAATCTCTGTTTCCTTCATAATATAGGAAATACCCTTTTTCTTTACTCCGGGTACTAACCTACTGATAGTTCAGTAGGAACACTTGACAAGAGGGGGGTGAATTGTTTCTTGGGAACTTGAGTAAGTTTCTTGCGGAATTTAAACAATAAAGAGACTGAGAACAATGAGCGAAGAAAGATATAAAACGGAGGAACCTTCTTGACCCTAATCAAGAAGAACCTCACTACTCTTTTGTATTAATGCAATAACTCTATTACAAATACACTCTTTAACTCGAGTTCCTCTCGAACACGAGTTCCCCACAGCAATCCCCTTCGATTACTGTGCTCCTCTTTCTCTCTCTGACTTAACTCTAAGTCGCTCCTTTTCTCTTTGACTTAACTCTAAGTCGCTCTGTTTCTCTTTGACTTAACTCTAAGTCAATCTTTCTCTCTTTGACTTAACTCTAAGTCACTCAAGGATCACTCAATCCTTAAACCCAAAATACAATATGATAGATAGATTCTAGTACGTAATAAAGCTTATAATAATAAGGAACTCAAGGAACACTCTATTTTGCCAACTGATTCTTTTAAAACGTTTAAGCTCTTTAAGATAGATTTTGTAGAAATCAGTTGTGTTTTGAAAAGCCAAAACTCTTCTCCTTTTATAGGAGAGTTTTACCTAAGGTTGGGTACCCATGTTCTCCTCAACTTCCCACTAACAGTTACTGCTCAGTAACATGGGCATAGTTGGAGAGAAACAGGGAGACCAAATCAAAACACTAAATGCACGTTTAAATAGAAATACGTGGGAGAGTTTTAAGGATCATGGAAAATCTTTTGCTTGAGAAACAAGGAGAATGAAAACAGAATCCTATGTTTACATTTATTAATTAAATTCATTTTATTTATTAACAAAGATTTTCCAACTTAAAACTCTTTTATAATTACAGTTAATATATTTCAATTTAAAACGTACCAAAATACTTAGGTTCCTTTCGTTCCAAATTACGTATAAACAATATTAAATACTTACATAAATCCTAAACATAAACTCATATGTTGTAGTCTTCATGTTGCACCTTTAGAAGCTTCACTCGAAGTCTTCCCAATTTGTTCCTTCTCTGGAACATCGAGTATCCACATAATATATGAGGATCTCGCCTTAGGAACTCGCCTAAGGATCTCGTCTTGCTTAATGATTATTTCTTCAATGTAGTGTCTGACATGGATCAATTACTTGCTTATATTCCACGTTGCTTAGTTTATCCAACTCAGGATCTCCTTAACTTAGCATTATCCCTCTAAGGATCTCGGAACCTATTATGCAACATAACTTAACCAATTGTCAGGAGTTTGCTTTGTCATCATCAAAACTTTAGGGTCAACACCTACCAAAAAGAAAGGTTTAGTCTAGCACGGGTACATGAATTAATTTGCGTTCTATATTTGGTGACAAGAACTATCTATACCAGCCCTACATATGCTAGTTTGTGTATTGCAACAGTATTCCGTATGTCATTTCCACTTGATGCCTATTCATTCCACGTTAATCAAGTAAGTTCGTCGGAGATGGTAAAGAACTCATCTTGTAACTTTGAGGTCACAGGTTCAAACCTCACCATTTCTTTTGAAGGATGACTTGCTTGAGAGAGTTGCTAATAAGACCTTTTTCCCTGGCCCCTTTGAGGCTTTGACCTGAGAATTTAAGATATTAGAAAATACGAAGTATTATTTGATGTTCAAAAATTAAAAATAATCATGGTACTTCGTTGGGCCACACTGGCAATGATAAACTGTCGGATAGTCCATCATTGCAGATAAAGAAACTTAAGCCCAACTCCATTTGTCTATTCCATGCAAATTCCATCCAACCAGACTCTCATTCTGAATAACTAAATATTTTTGTAAGGGATCTATTATAATCATAAACTAGTGTGTGTCCGTGCTAATGCACGAGATATCTACAAAAGCATAAAACTGCTAAGTCAATATAAAAGTTAAGAATGTTTATCTGACTTTTTTTGTGTGATAGTATGTCTATGGAGTATATGTTTGGACTTGTATTATACTTAAAATCCGAATTACGACACTAAACAATAACATCAATGTTATTCAAGAAAATCACAACAGTAAATAATAAATCGAAACTTTGAAACTATTCTTCTACCATTCCACTATTGGTAAATATTTTTCAGTAAATGTGATTTGTACGTTATCATCTATGTGATTTTTCTTGAGATAGGATCGCTTTGCTAAATTTATACACGATCATATGATCTGGATAACGACTCTAACACTGGTGTTCTGCTTTGATACATCTGGATAACGACTCTAACACTGGTGTTCTGCTTTGATACAACAATGAATTTAACTCCACCAATTATTTGACCTAGTCCATTTTTTTATAGAAATATTACATTATTAATTTGGATTATCCTGTTGGAGAGTATAGTAATGTGTGATGGTCCATTTAGAGATCGAAGTTATATTATTTCCTCACTGTTTTCTAGATGATATAGATTTTATTTTAAATTTTGCTTGATTGGTTTTTTTGAAGCTTATTTGGAGTACCTAAAAAAGTGGAGGTTTTTATGTTTATTAGGTTGATTGGAATTATTCTTCAATTTATTTCATAATTTTTGAAGATTTGATTCTAAATAGTCAATCATCATATTTATATTATTCAAATTTCCTTTCTGAAGATATGTAACCTTAACCTTTTTTTTTAATGTCTTTAGAATTCCTTTTAGTTGGTGCATGAGTTGAAGATTGGGGTTTGTGAGTCTTTCGTGCTTCACTACTTTGCTTTTACAATATAGATATTTATTGAATGGTCGGTATTGTTCTGCGTACTTTGGGCCAACATTGAGCCAATTTTCTAATTTAATTTTTACCGCATTATTTAAAATATTAGATAAAAAAGTTAATTTAATTCGGATTTTGGATTAGATACTCACCAAATTTTAATTCGGGACTAAATTAAATTGGAAATTCATATTGGATTAATAAATATTTCAAAAACGATTTTTTGTTACATGAGATTTGCAACTTAATTTTAAGAAAATCAAAATTGTCGATAATTTGAATTTTATGTCTTCAATTATTAAAACTATGTCGTACACATTTGTATTTGCATATAGAATTATATCACATGTCACTCTTGATGGAACGCAAACTCAAAACATGATTTGCAGATTGAAATATGCCCCTTCCTTTACAACGAATGTTTGATTTTTTTTTTTTTTAAATCTTTTTTATTTGTAATTTTATTCCATTCATTCAATATTTTTTATTATAGTTTTTCCCCCTTTTATTAGTAGTTTTAATTTTCCTTTTTTCTTGCTTGATTGATGCATAATGTAAATCAATAGGTTGCCTTTTAAGTGAGTATGATGTGGCATAGCTGAGAGTTGAGTATTGGGAATTTGCTTAACTCTCATTACACACCACTCTACTCTAATTATATAGATAGATAGATAGATAGATTACTATGGAGTGGAGTATCTATATCATTATTAAAATTCCAACACAAGAAATGATATCTCGCCACATTTGCTAGTCACATATTTTAACTATTATGCCACAACCCATTTTGTTGTTTCTTATACGTCCAAAATTATATTAAGTCCAATATAATTAGAAAAATAATCTGAATCATTTCTTAATAGTATCACATCATTAATTAGTCATTGCTTTTACAAGTTATTAATCCTTACATGATAAAATTTATTAAACCATACTCAAAGCAAGATATATTGTAATGCAACAAATTAGTTAGACTCAGAACGAATTACATAATTATCTAATTCATCCATTTTTCTGCTATTTGGTGCATCGCCGAGGACACTAAGTAGTTATTTTTGAAAATGCAAATTTCATATTTTCACGTTATCCAATATCTATTATCTTTTTGGATAAAGTGGAAACAACTTTTATTCTTTATTAAAAAAATTAAAAAAATAGGATTTCAATCCACTGACTAATCTAACAACTAATAAGATTATTTTAGTTATTTTGCAAAGTACACAAATTGTGATATTCGGAAATATTCTCAATGTAAAGAATAAAAATTAGACATCCTAAACCAAATACGTAAAGAACAAAAAGGATAGAGGAGCAGTATTTATCCAAAAAAAAAAGTATAGAGTAGTATAAGTTCTATTTTAGATTCGATTGTAATAGAGGCTGGTGATTTGACCAAATTAAGGTTGACCTATTAGTAAGAATTATACGGACCTTTCAACCTCATGATTGTATTTCTTACTTACAAAAACAATACGAAGAATTAGTACTCCCTATGTCCTTTAATACTCGACCTGTTTTGATCGGACACGCTTGTCAATGCATAATTTTGACCACCAATTTCTTTAACTATATATTATTAAAACTTATAAAAATATTAATATTTTGAAAGTATATATTAAGATGAAACCAACAATATATTATATATTAACATTCGTTTTCATATACTATAAATAAAATAGGGTCAAAATGAATTATGTGAATAGTGCAAAAAGTCAAAACTGGTCGAGTATTAAGGGACGGAGGGAGTATGTGGATAAGTTACTTTTGGGCATTTTGGTTTCGATTTTTTTTTTTTTTTAATCACCCGGTTCAATCTCAAGGCTAATTCGAATTTGGGGCGTGTTTTGGGTGGATATGTTTCCGTCCCCTCCCAATTATTATTGCGGGAGATTAAACACACGATCCCTCCTACCAAGTTCAGCCCTAATCACCACTAAATCAACAGGCAATTGATGGTTCCGAAAAAATACGACTACTCCTTCATTACCTATTGACTTACCTTATCCTTTGTGTTTGTATACATGAGATTAGAAACAAGTGGTTATGTTACATGGTAAAAATATAAGAGGAAAAAAAGGTGCTTAAAAATATAAAAGTAGTACGTATCAATATGATGATAATATCAATATAAAAGGAAATGGGACATAGCTTTTCCCTGAACGCGACCAGGGACGGATGTACAGTGCTATTTGTCTACCCAATTTTTTAATTGAAAAATCATTTTAATAGGATGAGTATTTTTTTTAAAAAGAAAAATAAAAAAAACACAAATTCGTTCAATCTATGAGTCGAAACCCATGACCAATGAGGACAATAACTGTAACACCCCAAAATTTGGACCTTTTATATAATCAAAAACCCTGTTTTTATATCGTAAAACAATCGTCCAAACCTTGGGAGTGTCACTGCTACATTTATTCTCCATAGAAAATAAATGCAAAGCAACAAAACAATTTAAACTCATTAAAGTCAAAATTAACTAAGTGGTCTAAAAGGTGCCCCATAAAAACTACAACCAATTCCCATAAAATGAATAACAAAAACCAACTTAAACTTAAACTGAAATAAGAATTGTCTCTTGACTAGGTGGTTATTCTAAGCGTCTCCTCACTCGTAGCCAAGTACCTTTACCAACCTGCAAAAATAAATAGAAAAGAGACAAGAGAGACGAACTCCCAAAAATCAGATAAACTGAGTAATTCCAACTCCATCCCGTAAAATAAATAATTTTAGTTTGAAAACATTTTGAGTATATAAAATAAATAATTAAACAACAAGTATCAATTTAATAATCCATCATTAGTCTTATCACATAAGATCAATATTAATTAAGTGAGGGAAAGAGAACGCTAAGGGTCGCGCGTAACCCTTGAGAATGGCCAAAGTAAGATGAGTACAGAATGTCCCTAGTGTGCACACCCCTCACTAATTAACTATGGGTCTCCGCGACCGCGCACCAATAGAATTAGGAGGAAGACTAAGCAGAAAGTTTCACACATAATAATATAAACCAACTAGAAGCCTACCGGGTCTCCACCAAAGTGCACCGATAGAACAACATCTAGAAGGGCAACCTGTTCCTTACCCTTACGGGCTTTTCCCTCTTAAATTACACTTTACGTTATTAGTGATTTAATAAGACCCATTCACACAAACAACCAATTCAAGGATCGGAACAACAATACAATTAACTAGTCATATGAAACCAACAAACAATCAGTTCAACCTTATTACTTGGGGTCATATTAGTCTCCAAATACGCAAATCACCTCAATGAGTTTAATTAACTATCACTTTACTCCAACAATTCATATCAACACTACTGCCCAAATCCTCATTTGTATTAAGGTTCCTCAATACTAGTACTTCTGTTTGAAAGACAAAAACTTAATCAAATATTCCTTTTTACATACTAAGTATAATTGTTCAAAAATAATACTCTTGTAATAGTACTCCTACTGAATATGCCTATTAATTCGATCAAAATATGTAGTTCATCATATATATAACACTCTATTTTCCTATCAAATAATAACACATAAACATATCCAAAATATATTTCGTAACGGGACCTAAAGATGATGGACATCGAAAATTACCTTGAGCACGTACTCAAACTAGTAGTTCTCTTGCGTAGCCCCCTAAGTATCCTCCGTCTACGATTGCACAAAATTAACGAGCCTAAATTAGACTTATGCTTTAACCTTTATTTACAAGGAGTAGCGACTCTCAATTACTAGAATAATGCAACTTGAAGGGCCCAATTTCTCACGACCAAGAGTTAACGAGGTTTATTGTATTGATTTAAAACTTTCAAAAGAATAATGTAAATTTCTATCATAAAACATAAAACAATTGAAGTTCATAAATTCCGCCCAAAATCATTTCTTTATTTCTTAAACCAAATCAACACAAGGCTCAAACTAAAATAAATAATTAGATAGATTGCTATAGATGCTTCTCAAAAATATGCTACTGTATGATTGAAAAGGAGATGCAAAATGGAACAAGGGAAGATACAACCTGCGACAACCTCATTTAGTTTATTGGCTCGCCGGGGTAGCTAGCATTGGCAGGAAAACAACACGAGGGCACCAAAGAGAGATGAATGATGGAGGTTTTTGGGTTTTGTTATTTAGGCAACAAAATTTGTATTTATGATTGAAATAAAGAATAGGATGTTGATTATGGTTGAAGGTGTAGGTGACCTAATATATTTTTCTCTTTCAAGGGTTTGGGGGTTATCACGGCAAAATGGGTATAGCTCAAATATTTATACTTTAGGATAGGTTTAGGGTTTCATTAGTGTATTTAAAATCAATTTTATTTTTTTTTATTTTTTTTTAAAATCAATAAAACCAGTTTAGAAAATCAGAAATTTATTATTGTAATATCAATTAATTTAAATTACCAAAAATAATCATTAAAATATATACCTGAAAGTTCGGGGTATTACATCTGGAGGATACTTAGGGGGCTACGCAAGAGAACTACTAGTTTGAGTACGTGCTCAAGGTAATTTTCGATGTCCATCATCTTTAGGTCCCGTTACGAAATATATTTTGGATATGTTTATGTGTTATTATTTGATAGGAAAATAGAGTGTTATATATATGATGAACTACATATTTTGATCGAATTAATAGGCATATTCAGTAGGAGTACTATTACAAGAGTATTATTTTTGAACAATTATACTTAGTATGTAAAAAGGAATATTTGATTAAGTTTTTGTCTTTCAAACAGAAGTACTAGTATTGAGGAACTTTAATACAAATGAGGATTTGGGCAGTAGTGTTGATATGAATTGTTGGAGTAAAGTGATAGTTAATTAAACTCATTGAGGTGATTTGCGTATTTGGAGACTAATCTGACCCCAAGTAATAAGGTTGAACTGATTGTGTGTTGGTTTCATATGACTAGTTAATTGTATTGTTGTTCCGATCCTTGAATTGGTTGTTTGTGTGAATGGGTCTTATTAAATCACTAATAACGTAAAGTGTAATTTAAGAGGGAAAAGCCCGTAAGGGTAAGGAACAGGTTGCCCTTCTAGATGTTGTTCTATCGGTGCACTTTGGTGGAGACCCGGTAGGCTTCTAGTTGGTTTATATTATTATGTGTGAAACTTTCTGCTTAGTCTTCCTCCTAATTCTATTGGTGCGCGGTCGCGGAGACCCATAGTTAATTAGTGAGGGGTGTGCACACTAGGGACATTCTGTACTCATCTTACTTTGGCCATTCTCAAGGGTTACGCGCGACCCTTAGCGTTCTCTTTCCCTCACTTAATTAATATTGATCTTATGTGATAAGACTAATGATGGATTATTAAATTGATACTTGTTGTTTAATTATTTATTTTATATACTCAAAATGTTTTCAAACTAAAATTATTTATTTTACGGGATGGAGTTGGAATTACTCAGTTTATCTGATTTTTGGGAGTTCGTCTCTCTTGTCTCTTTTCTATTTATTTTTGAAGGTTGGTAAAGGTACTTGGCTACGAGTGAGGAGACGCTTAGAATAACCACCTAGTCAAGAGACAATTCTTATTTCAGTTTAAGTTTAAGTTGGTTTTTGTTATTCATTTTATGGGAATTGGTTGTAGTTTTTATGGGGCACCTTTTAGACCACTTAGTTAATTTTGACTTTAATGAGTTTAAATTGTTTTGTTGCTTTGCATTTATTTTCTATGGAGAATAAATGTAGCAGTGACACTCCCAAGGTTTGGACGATTGTTTTACGATATAAAAACAGGGTTTTTGATTATATAAAAGGTCCAAATTTTGGGGGTGTTACAATAACATTACTAAATTTCCTCGCTGACCACTCCAGTATCTTGCCTTTATGTTTCTTTGTCGCAAAACAAATATATAAACCTTTTTTAGTTCCCCAAGTATTTAAAATTCCAGTTCTTTTTTTTCTTTTTCTTTTTTTCGGGAGTGGCACGTGCCCCCCAGGCCCTTAGCTGGGTCCGCCATTGCATACAACTACTTTGCTGAATCTCATATTCTCATCTGATTTTTAATTTCTAATTTGTATATTTTTAAAGTTTTGTTGTTATTTGTTTATATAACACGGAGTAATCCGTATACAGTTACCTTGTATAATCTTAAAATCTTAGAATTTATAAAATAACAATGGACGGCGAAATTGGTAAATTTTATGTAAACATTGTAATTAGTACTCCGCAAATTGTCATTTTCATTGTATTTTTTTTTTTAATATAGTTTTTATTTCTTTTAAAAGTGTCTATCCTGTTTCAAAATCCTAGATACGCCACTGAACGCGACAACATGCTCATTATCCTATAAAGAGTACTTAGTCCATTTCTTGGAAGTTTCACAACATTGTCAAGGATATCAAAGACCTTAAATAGTTTGATGAATGGAATATCCAGCACACTTTCAGTGAAGGCAATAGAGCAGTGGATTGGATAGCTAATGTAGGATATTAGTATATGTTAGGTTATGACAAATATAAATCATATATTTCATGAGGAAAAACCATAAAGCTAGGAATAATCCAAATTAATTGACATAGTCAATTAGCATAATTTAGGATAAATACATGTGATGCGTGTCTTTCCTAGCTGCTCCCGAACCGAACAAGAACAAGTTTAGGACTCTAAATGTCGCCCCTCCGTAGATAGTCCATAGCACGTTCGGATCCGCCTTAGATTCAACCAACTAGGATATTCTCTAAGGTATAATGTTTATTCGGAAAGGTTAATTATTAATTTAGAAAAATTATTAAATTCCCACTTGAACCTAAACTATATGAATACTTATTGAATTGTAATGTATAAATTGTGATTATGAACCACGTATTTATAGGGTGGAAATAACGGATTCCTACTAGGATTCAAATAACTAAATCAATTAGGATTCTAGTTAAATTAATCCATTAGAATTTAATGTTTAATCAAATACCTAAGTGTTTCAGATTTAGCAAACATTCAAATCGAGTAGAATTAGGAAAACGATTTAATCAAGCAATCCTAAACGACCAAGGAGTTGGTCGTATGTAGCCTCGCAACCACGCAGCCCAAAAGGGCGTTGGTGCTCGGCTCGGCCCAAGGCGGGCGCTGGCAGCACGCGGCCCATCGTGGGCGCTGCTGCTCGCTGGGCTTTTCCTTGCTCGCTTTTGCGCGCTGGGCCTGCCTTGCTCGCTGCTCGCGCGCTGGGCCTGCCTTGCTGCTTGCTGCGCGGGCCAGGCTTCGTGGTGGGCCTTGCATCTAGCAATCTCGTCCGTTGATCGTTTCGTACGTCGCGCTTCCGATTCGTTTTTCGAATCCGAAATTCATTTCCGATTCGAACAATATTTAATATTTCTGATTCCGGATTTTATTTTCGATTCGAACAAATATTTAATATTTTCGATTCCGGAATTTATTTCCGATTCCGACAATATTTCCGATTCCGGTAATATTTCCGTTTCCGGCAATATTTCCGATTCCGACAAAATTTCTATTTCCGATAATATTTTCCGATACGTACCATGTTTCCGTTTCTGGTAACATCTACGACTTGGATAATATTTATTTTTCTGTTACGATCCATATTTCCGTTTCCGGCAATATCATCATTTCCGGAGTATTCATATTTTTCCTTTTGACGATTTCAGCTCCCACTGGAACCGAGATCCGTCGATTCCGAATATTCATAAATAGAGTATTTAATTCACTTAAATACTTGATCCGTTCACGTACTATTTGTGTGACCTTACGGGTTCAGTCAAGAGTAAGCTGTGGATTAATATTATTAATTCCACTCAAACTGAAGCGGCCTCTAGCTAGACATTCAGCTCACTTGATCTCAGTGAATCATTAACTTGTTTAATTAATTAATATTGAACTGCATTTATTAGAGCATTGAATGCATACTTGGACCAAGGGCATTATTTCCTTCAGTATTGTCATGGCGTCATATATGTATATTGATCCTTGTAATAGTCTCCATTTACTCTCTATCCTTGTTATTTATGTTTGTGCATCTCATGCTGGAGCACTAGTTGATTAATTACTCTTTGTCATGATTTATCGGTTCTCCTTATGTCGTAATATATGGACGGTTCTCCATGTATCGTAAGACATGGACGGTTCACCTTGTAGGGGAATACAGTTAAACATAATAACATGTGCGAAACAATCCCCAAAGCCAGGAAACATGTATAAAGCACAGATTAAGCAAACTTACATTCGAAGCGTGTTTTCCACAATAATCCGTCAACGAACACGAACAAAGAACTCCACTTGTCGTTCCTCTACTTGGTTCACCGACACGATCAGATCCGTCTTGATTATCGTAGCTTAGACAATTGATCAAAAGATTTGCTTTTGGGATGAACACACTATGGAGGCACAGAGAGAATTAGGGTTCTCTGTTTTCTCCTAGGGTTGTGTGTAATCTGAATTGTGATTGCAGTAGTTGGAAATTAGGTCATAAGGTTATTTACATAACCTTACTAACCGACCAAGCCATAAGGCAAGGCCGGCTAGCAAGCCCGCGCAGCATCACACGGACACGCACAGCGAGCTGGGCCGTGGGTCGCGCTGCTGCTGCTGTGTCGTGGTCTTGGCCCGCGCGCGCACACAGCTGCTCGGCCATGGGCCAACGCTGTTGTGTTGCCTTGCTTGCTTGCCTAGCGCGCGCGCCCATGGGCCTTGAGTGCTTCGTGCACTCGGCTCGTGGGCCGCTCTTCGTATTCGCATTTAATATATTTCCGATATATTATTTATCGTTTCGTATACGACGAATCACCGTCGTACGATACGATTTATTCGTTTCGCCTAGCTTACGAATATTCGCGATACGATATACGATTCCGATGCAAGGTCGTATCGTATAATACGTTTCCAACTTAAATCCCGAAAAGCTATTAAATGAATTTCCGATTCATTTAATCCGGTGATCTGTTACGTGTCATTGGTGTGACCTTGTAGGTTCAGTCAAGAGTAAGTTGTGAGTTCAATATCCATTAGAACTCACTGATCGGAAGCATTGCTCCAGCTAGCTGTTCCGATCACTTGATCTCACTGAATTAATTGTTCGCAATTAATCTGAACCTTGGTATTAGACTTAATGCACCTTGGGTGAAGGACATGTTTCCTTCAATCTCCCACTTGTCATTCAGACAAGTGTGCATCCACATTCCTTTGTCGCTTAGTGTTACTTACTGAACATAAGGTAAGATCCAAGCCATCCTTATTAGGTCCAGAAGTGTTTCTCGGATTACAGAGTTCAACTGTCAAACTTTTGCAGAAGGTTAAGCCTAACCATTCTGAGCACGGCCATGCATTTTACAGTATCTAACTCTCCGAGAGGCCTTGTTACACAACAACACCATATCCTATCAAAGATAGGAGGACAATCCATTCTTGCAATCTATGAAAACTCACTTTGATTCATAGTACGCCCAATAACTGCTTTTATAGCCTCCTTTTACGGTGCGACGTTTAGCTAGTATCAAAGCGAACTAATTCTCAAACGAGCAGACATAATCGCTCATGTTCTGCGGAATGGTTTCTAATCACCATTAATGAGAACTACCTATGACATGACTTTAATCTCTTAAAGCGTTCTCATGGTCAATCCGATACAAGATCCAATAAGTATCTATGCAAAAGATTCTGACATCCAGTCACTCTAGTTCAAGAAACAGAACTAAGTAATCTACTTGCAATCTAATCTTCATTAGTCATTGGTCATTGGTCGTCCACCTTTCAATGACCTGGATTAGGGATCCTTTGTGACTTCAATATTCAAGTTCACTTATGGGTGTTTCTTTGTCAAAGAATCCATCTTGACATCCCATTTGAATGATTTGAATCACATGGACTTATCATTTAATTCTAAACCACAATTAAATGAATATGAAATAATAAATTTCATAAATATGAAATGGTTAAACCAATTGTTTTAAACATAGATCTAACAGATGTTCTAAAACAATACTTAGAAAATCAAAGCCATTCTCAAACATGCTTGATTCCCATGGTTGCTACATGTGCGTTGTGTTTCACTTGTGGCAACGATTTAGTCAATGGATCCGCGACGTTGTCGTCAGTTCCAACCTTACAAATCTCGATTTCCTTTCTTTCAACGATCTCTCGAAGTATATGAAATCGCCGCAGTACGTGCTTGGACTTCTGGTGGCTCCTAGGCTCCTTTGCCTGGGCAATGGCTCCGCTATTGTCACAATACAAAGCCATTGGTCCTTTAATGGAGGGGACAACACCAAGTTCTTCGATGAACTTCCGAATCCAAACAGCTTCCTTTGCTGCTTCTGAGGCAGCAATGTACTCGGCTTCAGTTGTAGAATCCGCAATAGTGCTTTGCTTAGCACTTTTCCAGCTTACTGCTCCGCCGTTGAGGCAGAACACAAACCCAGACTGTGATCTGAAATCATCTCTGTCGGTTTGAAAGCTTGCGTCCGTATAGCCCTTAACAATCAACTCATCTGTACCACCATAAACCAGAAACTGATCCTTGGTCCTTTTCAGGTACTTTAGGATGTTCTTGGCAGCAGTCCAATGCGCCTCACCTGGTTCTGACTGGTACCTGCTCGTTGCACTGAGTGCGAACGAAACATCTGGCCTTGTACAAATCATAGCATACATGATGGATCCAATAGCCGAAGCGTATGGAATTCCACTCATCTTTCTACGCTCATCAGATGTTTTGGGACACTGATTCTTGCTTAGATATACTGAAGGAAATAATGCCCTTGGTCCAAGTATGCATTCTATGTTAAGTCTAATAAATGCGGTTCAGTATTAATTAACAAGTTAATAATTCAGTGAGATCAAGTGAGCTGAATGCCTAGCTAGAGGCCGCTTCAGTTCAAGTGGAATTAATGATATTAATCCACAGCTTACTCTTGACTGAACCCGTAGGGTCACACAAATAGTACGTAAACGGATCAAGTATTTAATGGCATTAAATACTCCATCTATGGATATTCGGAATCGACGGATCTTGGTTTCAGTGGGAGCTGAGATCGTCACAGGCAAGAAAAGAATGCTCCAGAAACGATGATATTACCGGAAACGGAAATATGGATCGTATCGGAAATGTAAATATTATCCAAGTCGTAGATGTTGCCGGAAACGGAAACATGGTACGTATCGGAAAATATTATCGGAAATGGAAATATTGCCGGAATCGGAAATATTGCCGGAAACGTAAATATTGTCAGAATCGGAAATATTATCGGAATCGGAAAATAATTCCGGAAACGGAAATATTAAATATTTGTTCGAAACGGAAATTAATTCCGGAATCGGAAATATTAAATATTGTTCGTATCGGAAATAAATTCCGGAATCGGGAATTTAATCGGAAGCGCGTCGTACGAATTAGCATCGGACGAGACTTGCTAGACGAAGGCCCAGCACGAAGCCAGACCTACGCTCAGCAAGCCCAAGCGCCCAAAAACACGCTGCCAAGCCACGCCCGGTCCAGCGCAAGGCCAGGCCCAACAAGGGCCTTCGCGCGCGCGCGGGGCTGCGACGAGTGGGCTGGCGCTGTGCGTGGGCCGCAAGGCCTGCGTGCGGTGCTAGCGTATCACTCGAAGTGTGTTACTCGAATCCTAAGGCTACCGGGATTTGTCATATGATTAAATCTAATCCTAAAAGATTTAGTTTGTTTAATTAGAGTCCTAGTAGGATTATAATTAAATAAATTAGTATCCTAATAGGATTCCAAATCCTTTTCCATAACTCTATAAATAGGTGCCTAGGGTCACATATTTAATGAGAGTATTCAAGTATTAAAAGTGATTTTTGAGAGCAAAAATTCAGTCATACAATTGCCTAATAAGTGCCGAAAATTCTAAGTACCTTAAGGGCGATCCTAGTTGGTCAAGCTTAAGGCGGATCCGGACGTGCTGTGGACTATCTACGGAGGGACGACACTTGGAGTCCTAAAGACTTGTTCTTGTTCGGTTCGGGCGCAGCTAGGGAAGGCACGCAACAAAGAGTATGCATCTAAACTATGCTAAATGATTATGTGTAAATAATATGCTTTCCTGGCTTTATGGTTTTTCCGCATGATTTATGAATTGTCATATGTATTAAAACCTAACAGTGGTATCACGAGCCTCTTATTATTTTCATAATCTAAATTGCATGAACATGGTTAAATATTACAAATTTGCAAGAATTAAAAGGGGTGATTAATTTTCGTAATTGTTAATTAATTGCAAATTGCGTTTATTTAATTATACGTACGCAGTTTTTCGGCAGTTTCTTCGTTACTCATCCAAATCGAGTGATTTTTGTGTCAATTCCGCATGTAAAAGGCATTCTAAAATTTTGACAAAAAGAGTTTTTTTCGGCCGAACCCAGAATTCTCAAATTCGAAGCCTAACTATGACTTTTCGGAGGTTTTAGATTTTCGAATGCAAAATTTCGTAAATTTAAGATGTTAAATTAAATATTTGCGATTCTTGTTGATAAATCTTGAATTTTTGATTGACCTACTGTATATGTTTAACAAGTTTGAATGCCTAGCCTTGTTAATTATGCAATCTAATTTGTAATTATGATTAATTTGTTGAAAATTGGAATAATTTAGAATTAATTTGATTTTCATAATTAGTTATAATTTAATTAGATACCTATGATTAAAAACCACCATAAAAATTGTAAATTTATGTTAAATTTAAATTTTTATGACCTAGACTTGAATCCATGTTAATCGGAAATCAATTGAATAATAAATTTTCGATTTTTCGCCCTAAAATTATGAAATTAATATTATTTATTAATTTGTCATTAATTTTAAATTTTTATGCGATTCGCTCATATAACTTGCACGCACAAAGCAATGGACGCTACGTGTTACCCTTAAGGGGTGTTGTATAGTGCGGGCATGTGACGACGAGCAAGGAAGCTCGTCGCCCATGCGGTACGAAAGCAATGAGCAAGGCCATGGTGCACGAGCACAAGGCAGCAGCCCTGCCTTGTGTCGTGGGCTGTGTGCAATGGGCGAATGGGCGAGGGCGAGAGCAAGGCACGAGCAGTCGCGTGTGGGCAGCAAGCGAGCTGCGCCACAGCGCGCACTGCCTCGCGCAAACGTGCGGAGCCTCGCGCGTGCCACGAGTGCTGCGCCAAGCATCGATCGCTCGCGCGCAGCGAGCGCTATTGTGCGTGCGACGAGCGCTGCGCCCAGCGATGGCGTGCGAGTGCTTGTTGCGACATGCGACGAGCGCTGCGCCCAGCGATGGCGTGCGAGTGCTTGTTGTGCGTGCGACGAGCGCTGCGCCCAGCGATGGCGTGCGAGTGCTTGTTGCGACGTGCGACGAGCGCTGCGCCCAGCGATGGCAAGCAGCTCGCTATTGCGACGTGCGACGAGCGCTGCGCCCAGCGATGGGCTGCGGCAGCATGCTCGTGCGTCGAGCGCTGGCGCGCGTAGCGAGCACCAGCTCGCGTGATGCCTTGCGATGGTGAGCAGCAGCGATGCGACGCAGCGCATGGGCTGCGCGCACATGGCCAGCGATGGCTGTGTGCGTGTGGCCCATGGGCGTGCGTTGCGTGGAATTGTTGCGTTGCGATTAGATCGTTTTGAAATTTTAATTTGAAATTTTCAGTTTATGTAATTTTAATTAATTTTAAAATTAATAATTTAAATTATTTTCTTGGATTTTAATTTTGAATATTGTAATTATAATAAATTTTATTTATTCTAATTATTTTACTAAAATTAAAATCATGAATTAATTTAAATACGACTGAAATTAAATTAAACTTTTTGGATTCAATTATAAATTTATATGAGCTTTAAATTTTAATTAAATTTGTATGTTTCCGGTTAGACTAGAAATACATTTTTATGTTTAAAATTAGTAAAGCATATGAATTTATTGGTTTAAGTGGGAGCCCTTTTTAGTCATATACTCTTGATTAGGTCTACAAATCCTTAAGGTTAAAACAACTTGATTAGAATTAATAAGGACTGAATAATTTGTAGATTATTGGTGCCCTTGATTAATTGCTGCAAATGTTTATGTGATGCATAATGTGTTTTACTAACCAGCTATGTGGGCCATTCATGATAATGAATGGGTGAATGGTATATATTGTATATGTACTGTTTTGCAGGTTATGAAGTGACTAGTATGGCCCAAATAGGATAGAAAATATGGTCTGCGTACCATTAATTTGAATGTAATTGGTCTAAAGTACCAAAGTCGTTTTTCAATTCAAATATGGTCTGCGTACCATCAAATAGTTGTAATTAGTTTTAATTATAGCTTATCCTATTTGAAGAAAATGGTGCCTCCCACGGAGATTTTCAAGACGGACTTTGAAGTTAAAGCTTCAAGATGAAGTCGGGCCATACTAGATCACATTTATCTTATGCATGTTTTAAGTTATTTATTGCTTTTAAATATGTCTTAAAATGCATGAGATCAAAAGCTTGATTATGTTGCATGATTAAGGATTTTAGTTCACTTAAAATCTAACCAACATAGTAAGAGCCTTAAGTTCCAAACTTAAAAATTGAGTTAAAAGGTGTCATGCCAAAATATACACTTGCTTGGATATCCTTTACATCAATCTAGTAATAGTTTTCGCTCAGCGAGGTGTTACTTATTGGTCCTAAAGGGGCAAGGTACACAAATAATTGTGAGTACATGTTAGTTTTGGTGAAACTCAACGATATAAGTAAGGAGTCCTTTTATGTCGTGGCAAAATCGATAGGTTTACCTAATAAGTTCTTAGACGTACCTATCAACCAAGAATAGTTTCTAGACTATTAGCAAAAGGCTTTTGCTTACCTAAGATGTTTTAGGATTAAGTCGACAAACTGTGCTTAGTTCTTCAATGATTTTAGGATCTTGGAATCATTTTATACACACCTGCCGGAACACATAACTGAATAAAATGCTTAATGGACATTGAATTATGCATGTATGCTAGAATTTAAGTTTATTAAGAGAAACTGTGAATGGTTATTTATTTGTTTATTCTTTTCAATTGTAGTTTTAAATATGGCAAACAACAATTCATTCAACATTCGATCAATTCTCGAAAAGGAGAAGTTGAACGGGAAAAACTTCCTTGACTGGCAAAGGAACTTGCAAATAGTTCTTCTGCAGGAAGGAAAGGAGTATGTCCTAGAAGAGGCGATGCCCGAAGCCACAGGCGACGGGGTCACTCAGGCAGCCCTCAATCGTTGGATTGATGCCAACAAGGATGTGAAATGTCTAATGCTCGCCACCATGAGTGCAGATCTTCAGAAAACGTTCATCAACTCAGATGCTTTCACAATCATCAGTGAGTTGAAGAATATGTTCCAAGATCTGGCTCGAGTCGAAAGATTCGAGACTCATAGGCAAATTCTTGAGACCAAGCTTAAGAAAGGCGAGCCCGTAAGTCCACATGTTCTCAAAATGATTGGACTCATTGAGAATATGAGTCGGCTGGATCAGCAATTTTCTCAGGAAATGGCTATAGACACCATCCTCCATTCTCTTCATAGCGGGTATGATCAGTTCAAACTGAACTACAGTATGAATAGTCTGGACAAAACGCTCACTGAGCTTCACGGTATGTTGAAGACCGCTGAAAAGACGCTCAAAAGTGATAAGCAGGATGTGCTTATGGTGCGTGGGGGCAAGTTCAAGAAATCTGGAAAGAAGAGGAATGCTGAGGAAGGTGGCAACAAGGCCAGCCCAACTAAGCAAACTGGCGCCAAATCTGTAAAGAGGAAGGTCAGTCAACCCACTTCTGAATCCGAATGCTTCTATTGCAAGAAGAAGGGGCATTGGAAGAGAGATTGCTTGAAGCTAAAGGAAGATCAGAAGAACGGAACAGTCGTTCCATCTTCAGGTATTTTCGTTATAGACTGTATACTTGCTAATTCAACTTCTTGGGTATTAGATACAGGTTGTGGCTCACACTTATGTTCCAATCCACAGGGACTAAGAAGAAGTAGAAAGTTAAGCAAGGGTGAAGTCGACCTACGAGTGGGAAATGGAGCACGGATTGCTGCATTAGCTGTAGGAACTTATTATTTGTCGTTGCCCTCCGGGCTAGTTTTGGAACTGGAAGAATGTTTCCATGTTCCAAGTCTTACTAAAAAAAATCATTTCAGTTTCTTGCTTAGATGCTAAGGGATTTTCCTTTTTAATAAAAGACAATAGTTGTTCGTTTTATTTTAAAGAGATGTTTTATGGATCTGCTAGATTAGTCAATGGACTTTATTTATTAGATCACGACAAACAAGTATATAACATAAATACCAAAAGGCCAAAAAGGATGATTCAGATCTCACCTATCTGTGGCATTGTCGATTAGGCCATATAAACTTGAAACGCTTAGAAAGACTTCAAAAGGAAGGAATTCTAGAACCATTTGACTTAGAGGATTATGGTAAATGCGAATCATGTTTACTTGGCAAAATGACAAAACAACCTTTCTCTAAAGTTGGAGAAAGAGCAAATGAACTATTGGGTTTAATCCATACAGATGTATGTGGACCAATGAGTACAAATGCTAGAGGTGGTTTCAGCTACTTTATCACTTTCACTGATGACTTCAGTACATATGGTTATGTCTACCTAATGAAGCATAAGTCTGAATCCTTTGACAAATTCAAGGAATTTCAGAGTGAAGTAGAGAATCAATTAGGCAAGAAGATTAAGGCACTGCGGTCTGATAGAGGCGGTGAATATCTGAGCTATGAATTTGATGACCATCTGAAAGAATGTGGAATTCTATCAGAATTGACTCCTCCTGGAACACCACAATGGAACGGTGTGTCGGAACGGAGGAACAGAACCTTGCTAGACATGGTCAGGTCAATGATGGGTCAGGCCAAACTTCCATTAGAATTTTGGGGACATGCACTAAATACAGCTGCACTCACTATAAATAGAGCTCCGTCTAAAGCTGTCGAAAAGACTCCATATGAATTATGGTTTGGAAAGCCTCCAAATGTGTCTTTTCTTAAGATTTGGGGATGTGAAGTATACGTCAAACGATTAATTTCAGACAAACTTCATCCAAAATCTGACAAATGTATCCTTGTGGGCTATCCAAAGGAAACAAAGGGGTATTACTTCTACAATACATCTGAGAACGAGGTGTTTGTTGCTCGAGATGGTGTCTTTTTGGAGAAAGATCACATTTCCAAAATGACAAGTGGGAGAAAGGTAGACCTCGAAGAAATTTGAGTCGAACAAAAAACTCTAGAGAATGCTCAAGATGACATTCAGGATGAAACTCAGAGATCTTTAGAAGAATCTGGTGAGAATCATGGTCAATCTAGAAATGTTACCCCGCGTAGATCGCAAAGATATAGATCTCAACCGGAAAGGTACTTAGGTATTTTGACGAACAAGAGCTATGACGTTCTATTACTTGAAAGTGATGAACCTGCGACTTACAAACAAGCTATGACGAGCCCTAGCTCCAAGCAATGGCAAGAAGCCATGCAATCTGAATTAGACTCCATGTCTGAAAACCAAGTATGGGATTTGGTCGATTTGCCAGATGGCTACCAAGCCATTGGAAGCAAATGGGTTTTCAAACTGAAAAAGGACAAGGATGGGAAACTTAAAGTTTTCAAACCTAGATTGGTTGCAAAAGGTTACAGGCAAGTCCACGGTGTGGATTACGATGAAACCTTTTCACCAGTTGCAATGCTAAAGTCTATTCGGATAATGTTAGCAATCGATGCATATTACGATTACGAAATATGGCAGATGGATGTCAAAACTGCTTTCTTAAACGGCGTTTTAACAGAAACTGTGTTTATGACACAGCCTGAAGGTTTTGAGGATCCAAAGAATGCTAAAAAGGTATGCAAGCTAAAGAAGTCAATCTACGGATTGAAGCAGGCATCCAGGAGCTGGAATATACGTTTTGATGAAGCAGTCAGTGACTTTGGTTTCATCAAGAACACAGACGAATCTTGTGTATACAACAAGGTCAGTGGGAGCAAAATTGCTTTCCTAGTATTATATTTCGACGACATATTACTTATCGGAAATGACATTCCTATGTTGAACTCTGTCAAGATTTGGCTTGGGAAATGTTTTTCGATGAAAGATCTAGGAGAAGCACAGTACATATTGGGCATCAAGATTTACAGAGATAGATCTAAAAGGATGATTGGACTTAGTCAAAGCACTTATATCAATAAGGTGCTTGATAGGTTCAAGATGGCGGACTCCAAGCGAGGCTACCTACCCATGTCTCATGGAATAACTCTAAGCAAGACTCAGTGCCCGAAAACACTTGATGAGCGTAGACGAATGAATGGGATTCCATATGCATCATTGATTGGTTCAATAATGTATGCTATGATATGTACACGCCCGGATATTGCGTACGCACTCAGTGCTACGAGCAGATACCAGTCAGACCCAGGAGAGGCGCATTGGACTGCTGCCAAGAATATTCTGAAGTACCTGAAAAGGCATAAAGATGACTTCCTGGTCTATGGTGGAGATGATGAATTAATTGTTAAAGGCTATACGGACGCAAGTTTCCAAACCGACAAAGATGATTTCAGATCACAGTCTGGGTTTGTCTTCTGCCTCAACGGAGGTGCAGTAAGCTGGAAAAGTGCTAAGCAAAGCACCATTGCGGATTCTACAACTGAAGCGGAGTACATTGCTGCACATGAAGCAGCAAAGGAAGCTATATGGCTAAGGAAGTTCATAGGTGAACTTGGTGTAGTCCCCTCCATTAAAGGACAAATAGCCCTGTATTGTGATAATAACGGAGCTATTGCACAGGCAAAGGAGCCTAGACACCACCAGAGAGTCAAGCATGTACTTCGTAGATTTCACCTTCTACGAGAGTTCGTTGAAAGAAAAGAAGTCGAGATAAACAAGATTGGAACTGATGACAACATATCAGATCCATTAACTAAACCTCTGCCGCAGGCGAAGCACAACTCGCACACTGCAGCTATGGGAATCAAGCATATTGGAGAATGACTTTGATATCCCTGTTTAATGTTTTAAAGTTTTAGAGTTTAAATCTTTGTAAAACATTATTGGTTAATCATTCACAATAAATGAAGAAAATTCATTTTTCCATTTAATTTGTGGTTTATTAAATGATGAGTCCCTTCAATTTGGCGATATATTCAAGATAGACTGTCAGGACCAGTCCTGTGACTAAGAAATGTCTATCAAGTGAACTTGAATGTCAAAGGTTGAAAATGGTCCCTAGTCGGAGTTTTCTATAAAATTGGACGCATAGAAAACGTTAGACGACTAGAATGCAAGATGACTAGTAGTTCTGTTTCTTGAACTATGTGGACATGACAATGTCATAATCATTTGCATAGATACTTACTTTGGGAAGACTAGTATCGGACAAGACCTATGAAACTTTACTGTAAGAGATGAAAATCTGTCATAAGTAAATTTCATTAAAATTATTAGACACTAAATCCTCAATACCTGAGTGATTTGAGATTACTTGTTTGAGAACTGGTTGCTTTGACGTTGACCAACCGTCGCACCGTAAAAGGAGGCTATAAAGGCAACGCTCAGGTAATCACCTATCAAACGAAGTCTAATCTCAAGATCGCAAGATTGGGATTGTCCTCCCATAAATCGGGATGAGATGCTTAAAAGTTGTACAAGGCCACTCGGAGAGCTAGAAACTGTGAAATGCATGGCCGTGCTCGGATGAATCATAGGCTATGATTATCTGTTTATTTGATCAGTTGAACTCTGAAACCGAGAAACACCTCTGGACATAATAAGGATGACAACTCTTACCTTATGTTCAAGAGCAAGCATCGAGCGACAAAGGAATTAGGAAATGCACACTTGTCCCTAAGGACAAGTGGGAGACTGAAGGAAATAATGCCCTTGGTCCAAGTATGCATTCTATGTTAAGTCTAATAAATGCGGTTCAGTATTAATTAACAAGTTAATAATTCAGTAAGATCAAGTGAGCTGAATGCCTAGCTAGAGGCCGCTTCAGTTCAAGTGGAATTAATGATATTAATCCACAGCTTACTCTTGACTGAACCCGTAGGGTCACACAAATAGTACGTAAACGGATCAAGTATTTAATGGCATTAAATACTCCATCTATGGATATTCGGAATCGACGGATCTTGGTTTTAGTGGGAGCTGAGATCGTCACAGGCAAGAAAAGAATGCTCCAGAAACGATGATATTACCGGAAACGGAAATATGGATCGTATCGGAAATGTAAATATTATCCAAGTCGTAGATGTTGCCGGAAACGAAAACATGGTACGTATCGGAAAATATTATCGGAAATGGAAATATTGCCGGAAACGGAAATATTGTCAGAATCGGAAATATTATCGGAATCGGAAAATAATTCCGGAAACGGAAATATTAAATATTTGTTCGAAACGAAAATTAATTCCGGAATCGGAAATATTAAATATTGTTCGTATCGGAAATAAATTCCGGAATCGTGAATTTAATCAGAAGCGCGTCGTACGAATTAGCATCGGACGAGACTTGTTAGACGAAGGCCCAGCACGAAGCCAGGCCTACGCTCAGCAAGCCCAAGCGCCCAAAAACACGCTGCCAAGCCACGCCCGGTCCAGCGCAAGGCCAGGCCCAACAAGGGCCTTCGCGCGCGCGCGGGGCTGCGACGAGTGGGCTGGCGCTGTGCGTGGGCCGCAAGGCCTGCGTGCGGTGCTAGCGTATCACTCGAAGTGTGTTACTCGAATCCTAAGGCTACCGGGATTTGTCATATGATTAAATCTAATCCTAAAAGATTTAGTTTGTTTAATTAGAGTCCTAGTAGGATTATAATTAAATAAATTAGTATCCTAATAGGATTCCAAATCCTTTTCCATAACTCTATAAATAGGTGCCTAGGGTCACATATTTAATGAGAGTATTCAAGTATTAAAAGTGATTTTTGAGAGCAAAAATTCAGTCATACAATTGCCTAATAAGTGCCGAAAATTCTAAGTACCTTAAGGGCAATCCTAGTTGGTCAAGCTTAAGGCGGATCCGGACGTGCTGTGGACTATCTACGGAGGGACGACACTTGGAGTCCTAAAGACTTGTTCTTGTTCGGTTCGGGCGCAGCTAGAGAAGGCACGCAACAAAGAGTATGCATCTAAACTATGCTAAATGATTATGTGTAAATAATATGCTTTCCTGGCTTTATGGTTTTTCCGCATGATTTATGAATTGTCATATGTATCATAACCTAACATATACGCCATGTGACATGGGTAGATGGCCTCTCTTGGCTTCCATCATATTGAACCTAGCTAGCACTTTGTCAATGTAAGTGCTTTGGCTTAGTCCAATCATCCTTTTAGATCTATCCCTATAGATCTTGATGCCCAATATGTACTGTGCCTCTCCTAAGTCCTTCATTGAGAAACACTTCCCGAGCCAAGTCTTTACAGACTCCAACATAGGAATGTCGTTTCCAATAAGCAGTATGTCGTCAACATATAAGACTAGGAATGCAATTTTACTCCCACTGACCTTCTTGTATACACAAGATTCGTCCTGATTCTTGATGAAGCCAAACTTATTGACTGCTTCATCAAATCGTTTATTCCAACTCCTTGATGCCTGCTTTAGTCCTTAGATGGACTTCTTAAGCTTGCATACCTTTCCTTGGTTCTTTTGATCGACAAAACCCTCCGGCTGTGTCATGAACACAGTCTCTTCAAGAACATCGTTCAAGAAGGCAGTTTTGACATCCATTTGCCATATTTCATAGTCATGAAAAGCGGCAATCGCAAGGATTATCCGAATAGACTTAAGCATCGCGACTGGAGAAAAGGTTTCATCGTAGTCAACGTCGTGAACTTGCCTGTAACCTTTTGCTACCAATCTAGCCTTGTATATGTATACAATTCCATCTTTGTCTTTCTTCAATTTGAAGACCCATTTGCATCCGATAGGTGTGAACCCATCCGGAAAATCAACCAAATCCCAGACTTGATTTTCAGACATGGAGTCTATTTCAGATTGCATGGCCTCTAACCATTTAATGGAGCTTGGGCTCGTCATAGCTTGCTTGTAAGTCAAAGGTTCATCACTATCCAATATGAGAACGTCTAAGTTTTCAGTCAAGAGGACGCCTGTCCATCTGTCCGGCTGAAAAATAGTTCTATTTGACCTACGAGGGGCAACAACGTTTTGAGGAACTACTCCCACTGGCTCTTCTAAAGACCTTGGAGGTTCATCAAATTGAACTGCTTCTAAAGAGTTCTGAGTTCGTTTTTCGTCTCGAATCTCTTCGAGGTCTATTATTCTCCCACTTGTCAATTTGGAAATATGATTTCTTTCAAAAAAGACACCGTCACAAGCAACGAATACCTTGTTGTCTGACTTGTTGTAGAAGTAATACCCCATAGTTTCTTTTGGATACCCAACGAAGAAACATTTGTCAGATTTAGGTTGTAGCTTGTCCGAAATTAATCGCTTGACATATGCTTCGCAACCCCAAATCTTCAGAAAAGACAACTTTGGAAGTTTCCCAGTCCATAATTCGTATGGAGTCTTTTCAACAGCTTTTGACGGAGCACGATTCAGTGTGAGTGCTGCAGTTTGCAACGCATGTCCCCAGAACTGTAAAGGAAGTTCGACTTGACCCATCATTGTCCTGACCATATCGAGTAAGGTCCTATTTCTCCGTTCCGACACTCCATTCCATTGAGGTGTCCCCGGAGCAGTCAATTCAGAAAGAATACCGCATTCTTTTAGATGGTCATCAAACTCGTGGCTAAGATATTCACCTCCTCGATCTGATCTTAGAGCTTTGATTTTCTTGCCATGTTGATTCTCTACTTCATTTTGAAATTCTCGGAATTTCTCAAACGATTCAGACTTGTGCTTCATTAAGTAAATATAGCCATATCTATTGAAGTCGTCCGTAAACGTTAAGAAATAGCTGAACTCACCTCTAGCTTTCGTACTCATAGGCCCACATACGTCCGTATGTATTAGCCCTAGTAGTTCGCTTGCTCTTTCTCCCACCTTTGAGAAAGGTTGCTTTGTCATTTTGCCAAGTAAACAAGATTCGCATTGATCAATCTTCTCTAAGTCGAATGATTCTAGAATTCCTTTCCGTTGAAGTAATTCCATGCGCTTTATGTTTATATGGCCTAATCGAAAATGCCACAGAAATGTGAGATTCGAATCACCAGTTTTAGCCTTTTGGTATTTATGTTATAAATGTGTTTGCTCGTATCTAGCACGTAAAGACCGTTTTCTTGTTGTGCTGAACCATAAAACATTCCATTCAAAGCAAAAGAACAACTATTGTCTTTAAATTGAAAACTAAAACCTTTAGAATCCAAACTTGAAACGGAAATGATGTTTCTGGTGATACTAGGAACATAGTAACAGTTTTCTACTTCCAAAACAAACCCACTAGGCAAAGAAATAAAATAAGATCCTACGGCTAATGCAGCAATCCGTGCTCCATTTCCCACGCGTAGATCCATCTCGCCTTTATCAAGCTTTCTACTTCTCCTTAGTCCCTGTGGATTGGAACATAAGTGTGAGCCACAACCAGTATCTAATACCCAAGAAGTAGAATTAGCTAGATTACAATGTATAACATACCTGAAGGAGAAGCAACGTTTCCGTCCTTCTTCTCTTCCTTTAGTTTGGGGCAATCTCGCTTGTAATGACCAATTTCATTACAATTGAAGCATTGCGATGTGGAAGTAGAAGCATTCCTCTTCATCTTGCTCTTAGAAGGCGCCAGATGCCCTCCGGGAGTGGACGAAGATGCAGCCTTGCTTTTCTTCCCCTTGCCTGTTTTCTTGAATTTAGTGCACCTCACATTCAAAGGGTCTTGATTGAACTTAAGGATTTTCTCGCATTTGTAATTCCACAAGTTCAGAGAATGTGCTCTCTTTCTGATGAAAGAGATAGTGCATCTTAAAACCCTCATAATCCTTATGAAGAGAATTCAGCACTAGTGCAATAGCTACCGACTCTTTGATGGAACCACCAAGTCTCTCAATTGTGAAAAATAATCCAGACATCATATCCACATGAGACCGAATTGATGTGTTTTTATCCATCTTGACAGAGTAGATGCGCCTTTGTGCCTCCAGAAGTTCGATTTCTAGGCACGACTTACGTGGGGTTACGAGCTTGAGATTGCTCATCGAATTAGCCAATTCGTCAACCCCATTTCCACCAGTTTGGCACAAGGGTCGAAAACCCGCACACTTATCCTCGAGGCTACTTAGGAGAGCTTGAGGTTCAAAAGTAATAACCTCCCTCTCCAACTCTCAGGGATAGACTTAAGGATGAACTCCGTGACAAGGTACTTGTGAAGTGCCCAACTTCTGTACCTTTCAGGAGTCATGCCTCGCGTATCATAGCTAGGAAAAGGTTGTTCAATGACATAATGTATGCCATTAACTTTCAAAACTTCGACAAGTTTCCCTTTCCATTCAAGAAAATTAGTCAAGTCTAACTCGACATCCAGAATTTCAGATGATATGATTGTTGTTATGTTTGCGACCATTTTGATTACTACAATCGAAAAGAATTTGCAATAAATAACCATTCATAAAATTCAATAACTTTGAAATAAAAGCAAAAACATGCAATCATTAAAGCTATTAAAACATTTCATTCATGCAAAAAGCAAAAACATGGTCCGAAATGAATGAAACGATTCCAAGACCCCAAAAGTCCTAAATCCTTAAGCAGCTTTAGCATGTCTTAAGTAGTTTAAGATTTTAGGTAAGCAAAACCTATTGCTAGTAAACTCCAAATTACTCTTGGTTAATAAATTAATGCCATAATTTATCCCATTGCCACAACTTAATGCCATTGTTGTTTGAGTTGTAACCACAATCAACGTGCTCCTTTAGGACGCCTTACCACCTAAGTAAACTAAAATAGCACCTCGCTTTAGCGTAAACCTACTATCTTAGATCCCTAGATTTTTGTAAGTGTTGATTTGGAAGGCAATTTTTGAACTCAATATTACTTGGACCTAGTTGTTTCTATGTTGGTTCGATTATTAAGTGAACTTAAAACTAATCGATTCATAGGAAACAACCTGTTCATGCAAAGCATACATACATTCATACATTCACGCATAATATATATATAGAAGTGCATAAATAAATGGTGATCTAGTATGGCCCAAAACTGCTTGTCTTGAAGCATCCAATCTTCATCACCTCCTTGTTAGCTTGGCATCGTCTTGAATCTTCGTTCAAATGCTAACTTAAAGTTCTAAACTAGAAATACTTGAAAATAATAAATTACATCAAAATTTCCATGGTACGCAGACCATATTTTAAAACTTTACATTCAAAGATAGAACGGTGCGCAGACCGTATTTAACTATCCTAAATTTGGCCATACTAGTCACTTGGAGTACCTGCATTGCATAAAATATATATTCTACGCATTCACCCATTCGTATGCTAAAACGAATGGCCCATGTTAATATGCAAGTATTTACGTGAATTAATTAAAATTCACGTTCACATAAACGCGTCCTAAAAGATTAATCAATTTCCAAATTATTAATCCTTAGACTTTATTCTAATTAAAATTGAATTTAATTAAAATAATGCGACCTACGAAATAATTAAAATAATTATTTTATTTTAATTTCATTTAGTGGCTCCCACTCAAACCAATAATTATTCTGGATAATTAATTATGAAATATTAAATTAAAACTCGCGGCCTAGCCCAAGCAAATAAAATATTAAATTAAATATCCCGTTAGCCCAAATTAATGCAAATAAGTCAAGCCCAACAAAAAAAATTGGCATGTGCTTACTTGGGCTAGGCTTGCGCCCAGCCCATTAGCATTGCGTGGCCTACGATGCATACGAGCATAGCCCGCAGCCATCGCAGCCGTCGCATGGCCTACGAGGCATGCGAGCATAGCCCGCACCCATCGCATGCCAGCGCACGCGTACCCGCAGCATCGCTGATGCCCTACGTGCCTTGCTCGACTCGTCGTAGCGCATCGCTGCACCATCGCAAGGGCTTGCGCCCTGCAATGCGCGCAACACACGCCCTTGACCTCTCGCCCAGCGCGCGCGGCACGCAGCGTGCATGCTGCTGCCCGCGTTGCTGCGACTCGATTGCGCACGGTAGCTCGCATGGCTCGTCGAGCCACATGCCCACCACACACATGTGTTCGTGCCTTTGGTTCGTGATACGGACCAACTTAATTAAAATTAAATTTAATTTCACGAACTTGCATTAATTTTATTTTTCAAAAAAGTTACGATTTTTAAACAACGATTTTTAACGATTCAATAAACTTTAACGACAATCCAATTTCGTAAAATTATTAAATCAAGGGCTAACAATATTCAAACTTTTAAGAACGAACGAATCAACATTTAAAGTTTGAACATTTAATTAATAAAATCCGAAACTTTATATCGGTCATAAACAATTAAATTTCAGATTATTAATAATTTGGTTTAAGTGCGATTAAAATTAACGAAACCATTCAAAATTTTAATCCAATAATTTTTAAAATTAGCCACTGACCCATGAAATTATACCCCCTTCCCCAATTAACCGAATTATTAATCCAAAATTAATTAAAATTCAATTAGGGTTGTAAATTTTACGAATTGGGGAAAGGCAAAATTAGGGTTTATACTTATCGGAAAAATCTGAAATTTTTACCATATATCAAGCATGTACCCAGCAACATTTTGTCAACATTTCAAGAAATTCCGAGTAGTTTAGGTTGACCTTTTAATTGAATTACTGTCCGACACATTTAATTTTTAATAAAAAATTAACAAAAACGTTTGGAGCTCCAGGAATTTGTCTTTTGCTGGTAGACTCACATTGGTGAATTCTGTGCTAATGACCTTACAGTCATACTGGTCACAAATCATGATTTTGCCAAAAGGTGTTTTCAAAGCTGTTAACAGTATTTGCAGAAACTTTTTATGGAGTGGTTCTGCAGATTACAGAATTCCTGGAAAAGTAGCTTGGAGAAATGTTTGCAAATTAAAAAAAGAGGGTGGTCTTGGGGTGCTGAACCTAAAATTGTGGAATATTGCTGCAATGGGAAAACATGTTTGGATGATTGCAACAAAGAAAGACAACATTTGGGTAAAATGGGTGCATTCAGTGTACATTAAAGATAGCAACTGGTGGGATTATGCTCCCAAAGCTGGTGACAGTTGGTATTGGAGAACAATCTGTCAAGTCAAGGATATAATGAAGGGATACCTCTCTTTTGAACAAGTTGTGGCTATGCCTAAATACTCCATCAAACTGGCTTACAACAGTTTGCTTCCTGTAAATGCTAGACAGCCATGGGCAACTGTTATCTGGGATAGGTTGGGGGTTCCAAAACACAGATTCATCACTTGGTTGGCTATGCTGGATAGACTTAACACCAAGGAGAAATTGATGAAAATAGGTGTTACTGATGATAATCTCTGTCTCTTGTGTGGGACAGCTGTGGAGAATCAGAACCACCTGTTCTTTAGTTGTGAATACAGCTCCAAATGTTGGGATAATGTATCTAAATGGCTTGGTATAGCTCCAGCTACCTCTGATCTTCACAGATTGATTCATTGGGTTCAAAAAAGGAAATTTTCAAAGTTCAGGAAGGGTGTGATCATCCCTGGTATACTTTGTACAGTTTACCATATATGGAAGGAAAGGAATAATGCTCTCTGGAATGCACAGATTAGAAGGATAGACAAGGTGTGTGATACCATACAGAAAACTATACATAGTAGGATTTCTATTGTCTTACCTAGGGCTGTTAGAACTAGGGATCATAGCTGGTTTTTAGCCCTGGTCACAGGGTAGTGTTCACAGGTTTCCTGTGTTTCTGATCAGAGGGCTTGTCCTCTTGATCTTAGTTTGAGTTGTACATGATTTTGCAATATATAATACTACTTGCTTATCAAAAAAAAAAATTAACAAAAACGCCCAAAAACTGATGCTTCGAGACCTGTTTTCGCAATTCTATTCCCATGAGTTGATCTTAGAAAATCGTTTTCAATCAGATTAGGGTTTTAAAAATCGAAAAGGCGAATATTTTTGATTTCGGAACTGCCAATTTCGCAATTAATCTCATAATTCGAAAAAAAATCCGAAAAATCAACAAAAATTTCGACAATGCAAAAACAATAATAATCATGCTAATTCATGCTTAGAATACATAAGGCTCATGATACCACTGTAGGGGAATACAGTTAAACATAATAACATGTGCGAAACAATCCCCAAAGCCAGGAAACATGTATAAAGCACAGATTAAGCAAACTTACATTCGAAGCGTGTTTTCCACAATAATCCGTCAACGAACACGAACAAAGAACTCCACTTGTCGTTCCTCTACTTGGTTCACCGACACGATCAGATCCGTCTTGATTATCGTAGCTTAGACAATTGATCAAGAGATTTGCTTTTGGGATGAACACACTATGGAGGCACAGAGAGAATTAGGGTTCTCTGTTTTCTCCTAGGGTTGTGTGTAATCTGAATTGTGATTGCAGTAGTTGGAAATTAGGTCATAAGGTTATTTACATAACCTTACTAACCGACCAAGCCATAAGGCAAGGCCGGCTAGCAAGCCCGCGCAGCATCACACGGACACGCACAGCGAGCTGGGCCGTGGGCCGCGCTGCTGCTGCTGTGTCGTGGTCTTGGCCCGCGCGCGCACACAGCTGCTCAGCCATGGGCCAGCGCTGTTGTGTCGCCTTGCTTGCTTGCCTAGCGCGCGCGCCCATGGGCCTTGAGTGCTTCGTGCACTCGGCTCGTGGGCCGCTCTTCGTATTCGCATTTAATATATTTCCGATATATTATTTATCGTTTCGTATACGACGAATCACCGTCGTACGATACGATTTATTCGTTTCGCCTAGCTTACGAATATTCGCGATACGATATACGATTCCGATGCAAGGTCGTATCGTATAATACGTTTCCAACTTAAATCCCGAAAAGCTATTAAATGAATTTCCGATTCATTTAATCCGGTGATCTGTTACGTGTCATTGGTGTGACCTTGTAGGTTCAGTCAAGAGTAAGTTGTGAGTTCAATATCCATTAGAACTCACTGATCGGAAGCATTGCTCCAGCTAGCTGTTCCGATCACTTGATCTCACTGAATTAATTGTTCGCAATTAATCTGAACCTTGGTATTAGACTTAATGCACCTTGGGTGAAGTACATATTTCCTTCACACCATGTGCCGAGAGACAGGCTTTGGTTTTCCTTGTACGATTTTTTAAAAATAGTTTTTCAATTAATTACTTCCGATGTGCAATATGTCTTAGTGATAAGTTTGATTTTTATTTTTATTTTCATTAAAAAAGAGGGGAATTAATGTTTGTGCATCTCATGTTGGAGCTCTAGGTGATCAATTACACTTTGTCATGATTTATCGATTCTCCATAATGTCGTAAGATATGGACGGTTCACCATATATTGTAAGATATGGACGGTTCTTCATGTGTCGTAAGACATGGACGGTTCTCCTTGTGTCGTAAGACATGGACGGTTCTCCTTGTGTCGTAAGACATGGACGGTTCTTCTTGTGTCGTGAGTCAGAGTTTGGTTTTCCTTGTACGAAACGACATGACTCCTTGAAACGACATTAACGACAAGACTCCTTGACATGACAAGACAACATATAACAAAAAAAAAAATCTTGTACGAAACGACAAACTCTTTGAAACGAAAGTAACGATAGGACTCCTTGACACGACAAGACAGACATATGATATTTTTTCCCTGTACGAAACGACATGACTCCTTGAAACGACAGTAACGACAGGACAAACATATGACATTTTTTTTTCTCCAATCGCAACGTTCGTGAAACTGTCGTTTCGATTGCGGGAGGGTATTGAGGATAACGTAGTTATCCTATATGATAGAATATCGTATGTAATAGAGTTATGTTATAATTAAGTTATTTGATATAAGATATAAGTGTATATGAATTAGGAAACCTACGAAGAGTATGAGATCTAGTTTGTATTATAAATAGAGGCGTATGCCCACAAATAATGACAACACAACAATAAATTTCCCTATCAATATTATTTTAACATATACTCCCTCCGGCTCCGTCCTAAAATATAATGTATGTTTTTCATTTTGGGTGTCCCAAAATGTGGTCCAATATTTAATGTTTGTACCTAGAAAATAGTGTGGTCTTATCATTAATGTATATATCATGAAAATGTGATCCCATAATTTATTATTTTTTGTCTTTTGTTTTAAAAAATAAATAAATTATGTAGTTTTCTACTAAACTACAATAACATTAATAGTTCATCATGTTATTTTTAAAATTTCTTAAATCCCGTAAAAAATGTCAAACAGGCACTATATTATGGAACTGAGGGTGGACTAATAAGATTTGTTAAAGGTCCCGCCCTAGAACTTTAAAAGTGAAGAGAGATGAGATCCAACCCAAAAGATGAGAAGAAGTGACTTTTGAAGCTAAAATAAGTCGCGGTAGTTAGCTTGCAATTTTCTCAAGTAAAGACCACATGACTTTGAAAGTTCTTCACCGACAGCCTAGCCAAGATTTATGGATTTTTTAAAACAAATTATTAATATACAATATTCTTTCTACGTACAAGTGATTTTTCAAATCCCAAGCCATTACATTCGATATTTTTCGATTTTTACACATTTATACACTTCTTATAGCAGTATCAAATCTAGACAAACGAGAGATTACGGTTAGAAACTTCAAAATTTTTACTGAATCAGATACATTAATCACTATATACTCCGTATCACTCAATACCAAATTTAGGACACTTTTACAAGGAGGTCATAGAAGATTAAGCAATATAGTACTCCATATGCACTTTATTTAAATATACACAAATTTTGGGGCTTAACTGAAGTGCCCTACGAAATTTTCCATCCGGGGCCGGACCGATCCGAACAATATAGAACATCCGCCATTATATCACCAATATTTTTGTATGCATATTTTAGCTCGTATGATTATTAATTTCAAAAAATTTATCAAGGCCAGCTAAGATTTATGGTTTCTTTTCAATTACTCCGTGTTACACAAATTTTCTTTTTGATTTGTCAATTCTCAAGCGCGCGATTAAATTCGTTACTGATAGTTTTTTTCTTTTTTTAATTTGTTACTCCCTCCGTCCCGGAATACTCGACCCGGTTTGACCGGCACAGAGTTTAAAGGACTTGAATTGACTTATTTAATTTAATAGGTAGTAGTTCATAGAGGGGTATTATTTTAATGTAGTTAGTGGGATGTGGGTTAAGAGGTGGGGTTGGGGGAGAGTAGGGGGTTGAATTTTTAATTATTTTTTGTGTGGAGTAGCGGGTAGGTGGGTTAATAGGGGTGGAGTGAGAAATAATATAATATTTTTAGAATATTTCCATTTTTAGAAACAGGTCAAGTATTAAGGGACGACCCGATAAGGAAAACAGATCAAGTATTCCGGGACGGAGGGAGTATTATTCATATACTTCCTTTTTTTTTATTCTAATGAGCCACAAGGGCAATATAAATTACAAATGGGGGTGGGGGGATTTGAACATAAGACCTATTGTACACAGGCCCTCAATCTTAACTACTAGGCCAAGACATCATTGGTAATTCATATACTTCTTAATAGTGTGTATACTTGAATACAAAAAAAATGTACATGTACTCCGTACCACTTCGTATGTACGGAGTAATAAGGTTTAACTATGTTTCGTACCGTTTTGTTATTAGCATAACAAAATTATATATTGTCGATTTTTATATCTCCGCAGTAGTGGTCTAAATTGGACATTAGTAAACATGTTAACCAAAAAATAGCTTGACCTACTGAAAATGATTTTACCGACTAATTAAAAAATTGGGTTCAATTTCCATTAGGGACATTTTGAGGGAAGGTCCATTTACCACTGCCCTCACTCTTAAAGTGTCTAACTTGTTAACCTAGGCCGGATTGACCCGCATGGAGTTTCGGATACGGGTCTATCCGGCCTGATAGGGCAATTCAACTTACCATCTTAAGAAAAAGTAAACATACTAGTATGCAATCATTTAAATCTTACGCTAGCGATAAAGTATGAGAGCTTGTGTATAATGGATTAAATATTCAAAAAATATCTTCTCATTTACGGTTGTTGATTATTTCAATATCCACCCTTTTGCTCATTCACATAAAATAAAAAATAACATGTTTATTAATAAAATTGTTGATTATTTAAAAACGAAGGGAATATACGTATATCTTAACAAAATAATTCAGGAACCAGAAATCTGAGTATTTTAATTATTGATTGTATCCTTTCTTTCAATATCCTTTCGAACAACTGACAAGTGTCCTATATGTTAATGTTAGTATGTCACGTGCACACAGCCATTTGGAGAATGCCAGCTGGTTCATGCCACATTTTCTCCGTACTTCACAGGCCGTATATATTGCTTCGAAGGAGAAAGTACTCTCTAGACAGATGCGGAAAAAGCCGAGAAAATAGGCCAAAACATATAACCCTGAGATCCCCGTGCTGGGGCGTTGCACTAGAGGAAAAAACCTCAAGTGCGGGCTCATTTTAAGGGGTTTAGTGCGGGCTTTTACATGTGCAGCACATGGCCTGCCCGCACTTGATGTTTTTCAAGTGCTGCCAAAATATTGGCAGCACTTGATATTTCAAGTCCTGCCAATTTAGAAAATGAGCCTGCACTTGACATATTTTGTGCTGCCAATTTTGAAAATGAGCCCGCACTTGACATATTTGGTGCTGTCAATTTTGAAAATAAGCCCGCACGTACTTGACATATTTGGTGCTGCCAAATTTGAAAATGAGCCCGCACTTGACATAAAAATGGGCAGCACAAGCATAAAAATGAGCCGCACTTGGCTTATAAATGAGCCGCACTTGGCCTATAAATGAGCGCACTTGATCTAGATTTGTTGTATGACCGATTTCCCTGCTACATATTACAATTGGACCACGCCACTGATTAACCTCCATACGTCATATAAAAACTATCCAATTATATAGATAATTAAATTAAATAGTATATAATTGTAAATATAAAAGTCGTTTACATTACAATTATATGAGAAACAAGCATCCATAATTTAACATTCAGTACAAGAAAATATCAAAGACAATCACTAATAATGGAGTTTGCCAACATTTCTCGAACTTCATCTATCTCATCAAAGGTGAAAAGCCGCTCCCTCGGATTATTGAATACCTTTAAAATATCAACCATCAAAAAATACATATACACTTTAGTTATATTATAAATATTGAACCGTACAATAAATTAAGACTTAATTTGTTTATAAAAAATAAATAATGAACCGTATAATAATAAAAATGCCTAATTTCGGTCCCAACTTTCATCTAATGAACTTAAAATGAGTATTTTAAAGTCTTTCCATGTTTAATACAATTAGTTTTATGTTTCAAAAACTCATTCTCACTCATTTTGGTGAATTTATGCACATTTAAGCCTCGTTTGATCATTATCGTTCACATTTTCACTAAAATGGCTAATTTCGGTCCCAACTTTCAAGTAATGAACTTAAATGAGTATTTTAAAGTCTTTTCATGTTTAATACACTTAGTTGATGTTTGAAAGACTCATTCTCACCCATTTTGGTGAAGTTATGCACATTTAAGCCTCGTTAGTTCATTATCTGTCACATTTTGACTAAAATGGCTAATTTCGGTCCCAACTTTCAACTAATGAACTTAATTGAGAATTTTAAAGTTTTTCCATGTTTAATACACTTAGTTTTATGTTTGGAAGACTCATTCTCACCCATTTTGGTAAAGTTATGCACATTTAAGCCTCGTTATTTCATTATCAGTCACATTTTGACTAAAATGGCTATTTTCGGTCCCAACTTTCAACTAATAAACTTAAATGAGTACTTCAAAGTTTTTTTCATGCATATTTTTAAATATTGAATCGTACAATAAATTAAGACTTAGTTTGTTCATAACAAAGAAATAATGAACCGTATAATAATAAAATTGGTAAATTTTGGTCCCAACATTCAACTAATGAACTTAAATAAGTATTTTAAAGTATTTCCATGTTTGATACACTTAGTTTTATGTTTCAAAGACTCATTCTCACCCATTTAGGTGAAGTTATGCACATTTAAACCTCGTTAGTTCATTATCGATCACATTTTGACTAAAATGGTTAATTTCGGTCCCAACTTTCAACTAATGAACTTAAATGAGTATTTTAAACTATTTACATGTTTAATACACTTAGTTTATGTTTCAAAGACACATTCTCACCCATATTGGTGAAGTTATGCACATTTAAGCCTCGTTAGTTCATTATCGGTCACATTATGACTAAAATGGCTAATTTATGTCCCAACTTTGAACTAATGAACTTCAATAAGTATTTTAAAGTCTTTACATGTTTGATAAACTTAGTTTTATGTTTCAAATACTAATTCTCAGTTTCTCACCCCTTTTGGTGAAGTTATGCACATTTTAGACTCGTTTGATCATTCTCGGACACATTTTGACTAAAATGGCTAATTTCGGTCCCAACTTTCAACTAATAAATTTAAATGAGTATTTTAAAGTTTTTTCATGTTTAATACACTTAATTTGATGTTTCAAAGACTCATTCTCACCCATTTTGGTGAAGTTATGCACATTTAAGCCTCGT
This sequence comes from Spinacia oleracea, assembly GCF_020520425.1. Classification (NCBI taxonomy): domain Eukaryota; kingdom Viridiplantae; phylum Streptophyta; class Magnoliopsida; order Caryophyllales; family Amaranthaceae; genus Spinacia; species Spinacia oleracea. The sequence continues at coordinate 79,583,909 of NC_079488.1, read as the reverse complement.
TAGTTATTTATCAGTAACATTTTGACTAAAATGGCTAATTTCGGTCCCAACTTTCAACTAATAAACTTAAATGAGTATTTTAAAGTCTTTCCATGTTTAATACACTTAGTTTTATGTTTTAAAGACTCATTCTCACCCATTTTGGTGAAGTTATGCACATTTAAACCTCGTTAGTTCATTATCGGTAAAATTTTGACTAAAATGGCTAATTTCGGTCCCAACTTTGAACTAATGAACTTCAATAAGTATTTTAAAGTATTTCCATGTTTGATAAACTTATTTTTATGTTTCAAATACTAATTTTCACCCATTTTGGTGAAATATGCACATTTAAGACTCGTTTGATCATTATCGGTCTAATTTTGACTAAAATTGCTAATTTCGATCCGAACTTTCAACTAATGAACTTAAATAAGTATTTTAAAGTATTTCCATGTTTAATACACTTAGTTTTATGTTTCAAAGACTCATTCTCACCCATTTTGGTGAAGTTATGCACATTTAAGCCTCGTTAGTTCATTATCGGTAACATTTTGACTAAAATGGCTAATTTCGGTCCCAACTTTCAACTAATGAACTTAAATGAGTATTTTAAAGTCTTCCCATGTTTAATACACTTAGTTTTATGTTTCAAAGACTCATTCTCACCCATTTTGGTGAAGTTATGCACATTTAAGCCTCGTTAGTTCATTATCGGTCACATTTTGACTAAAATGGCTAATTTCGGTCCCAACTTTCAACTAATGAACTTAAATGAGTATTTTAAAGTCTTTACATGTTTAATACACTTATTTTTATGTTTTAAAGACTCATTCTCACCATTTTGGTGAAGTTATGCACATTTAAGTCTCGTTAGTTCATTATCGGTCACGTTTTGACTAAAATGGCTAATTTCGGTTCCAACTTTCAATTAATGAACTTAAATGAGTATTTTAAATTCTTTCCATGTTTAATACACTTAGTTTTATGTTTCAAAGACTCATTCTCACCCATTTTGGTGAAGTAATGCACATTTAAGCCTCGTTAGTTCATTATCGGTCACATTATGACTAAAATGGCTAATTTCGGTCCCAACTTTCAACTAATGAACTTAAATAAGTATTTTAAAGTCTTCCCATGTTTAATACACTTAGTTTTATGTTTCAAAGACTCATTCTCACCCATTTTGGTGAAGTTATGCACATTTAAGACTCGTTTGATCATTATCGGTCACATTTTGACTAAAACGGCTTATTTCGGTCCCAACGTTCAACTAATGAACTTAAATGAGTATTTTAAAGTCTTTCCATGTTTGATACACTTAGTTTTATGTTTCAAAGACTCATTCTTACCCAGTTCGGTGAAGTTATGCACATTTAAGCCTCGTTAGTTCATTCTTGGTCACAATTTGAATAAAATGGCTAATTTCGTCCCCAACTTTCAACTAATGAACTAAAATAAGTATTTTAAAGCATTTCCATGTTCAATACACTTAGTTTTATGTTTCTAAGACTCATTATCACCCATTTAGGTCAAATTATGCACATATTAGTTAAATTATGCACATTTAAGGCTCGTTAGTAAATTATATTTCAAATTTTGACTAAAATTGCTTATTTAAGGATCGTACCTCTTCGAGATCCTTGACATCCGTACACCTTGTAACTATATCGTACATGTACTTCATCACGCAATAGCTGCACTCCGTATTGCCTGTTTGTTGTGCACACTTGGAATCACACAAATAAAATGCATGTAAGACAAAGGTAAGTTTTTGAGCTAATAAACAACTAATGAAAATGTATAATAATTGAAATCATTTACCTACACTGATTTCAATAGAGGTGGTCTTGATCTACTTCCATTTGATTTCTTCAACACACTACACCTCCGCAATAAGAGCTTTTAGTTGCAATATCATGTTTGCATATAAATTAAAAATTGATATGTTGAACAAATTAAATAACTAAATTAAATAACGAGAAAGAGATTTAGTAGAGTGAGCAACAACTTTTGGCTCGAACAACAAATTGGAAGTAGCAGATCAGATTAGCAAGTTTTGGCTCGAACAACAGATTGGAAGTAGGAGATCAGATTCACAACTTTTGATCTGATCTGCTGCTGCTTCTGATCTGCTCGCAACAGATCTGCAGCATCAGATCAGAAGCAGCAGCATATCAGTTTCACAACTGTTGTTCTGATCTGCTGGTGCTTCTGATCTGCACGCAACAAATCTGCAGCACCAGTTCACAACAAAACTGCAACATCAGTTCACAGCAGATCAGTTCACAACTGCTGTTCTGATCTGGTGAACTGATCAGTACAGCAGATCAGTACAAGAAATGAGATCAGTATGGAATAGTCTATAGTTCGACACAAGAAGCAGCATATCAGTTGTGATATTTCTGATCTTCTCGCAACAGAAATGAAAGAACAGATCAGAAGCAGCAACAGAGTTTGTGAAATGAAAGATCAGATTGAAGCAGATCAGTTCACTAGCATGCTTTTGATCTGATGCTTTGGATCTGATCTTTCATTTCACACACTCAGTTCACCAGATCAAAACAACAGTTGTGAACTGAGCTTTTTTGTACTAGATACCAAACATTGTAGTTACGGGGAAAAAAACTTGAAAGTTACAAAGCTCCATCCATCTAATAGGATACTCTAAGAAATAAAGACCAACTATTAAACCAAGAAGCTCAAAGTTTCCCCATCATGGGTTTTTAAAAGTAAATGTCAACTTATGGAACAATCTTAAACTATAAGAAAGAAAACAAGTGACTGAAATCATGGATGAAAAATGACAAGAAACAATTTCCATGAGTCAAAGAATTTGGAGAGACAGATCAAGCATCAATAACAGTTGCAGATAATTCTTAACATGCTCATCAGGCCATTAGCTACTAAGAAGCTTGTTTGGAGGTAACATTAGCGCAAACGAGCAAGAATCGAAGTACTTCAGTTAATAGTAATAATTTTTTTTTATAACAATCAAAGTCAGCATCTGGAGGGGTATTACTGATAATGCCAAACTTTTATGCGAAGGTATGAGGACTGGAGTGGGTAATGAAGCAAGAACTCTCTTTTGGGATCATGCTTGGGTTGTGAACAGACCTCTTAGTGAGCTTGTAACGCAGGAAGTACCAATGGAGTTGAGTGCAGCAACGATCGAGGAACTGTGGGAACAAGGAGATGGCTGGAAGTGGGACATCTTCGCTCTTTATTTGGACCAGACCACGTTGAATCCTATGAATTGAGAGTGGACCAGAATGTAGGTGATCTGATTTATTGGCAGGGTAACTTCACCATAAAATCAACCATGAGTTTGTGCGCAATGAGAGTGATGCAATTAATGAGGGATGCTGGGAGGCGGTCTGGAAAGCTCCAGTGCAGCAGCGAATAAGAGCATTTTTATGGTTGGTTTGCCACGACAGAATTCTTGGTAATGCTAATAGGTTCAAACGACATATGACAGATGATCCTAAGTGTTTTATCTGTGGAGCGGGGGAGGAAACTACACTACACATTCTCAGGGATTGTCCATCTGCAAAAGTCGTATGGAACACAGTTGGGGGTCCTGCACATTCAAATCAATTCTTACAAGCCTATCTAAAACCCTGGATCACTAAGAATTGACAAGGGGATGGAACTGAAAATGCTGAATTTTTGAACCCCTTATGCAGTTCTGCCATGGGAAACCAGAGCTAACAACAAACAAAATAACAATCAAATCACTACCTGCAAAAACTTCTCACATGATGGATCTCACTCGCCTTCATAATCAGTTTGGAATCAGTAAAATATAGCAAAATTTCCCTGTTTTAAAGATATGAACCTACTCACCAACCTAGTTAGTCATCCTCATGTTGCTGACTGACAGTATTCATTGAACATATTCATTAAACATCAGTATATCTTACAGATTGTTTTCAATCACTCAGCCCAATAGAAGAAACCCTAACAGTATTCATTGAACATATTGCAGCCGTTGCAAGCAGGCATGAATTAAATTGCGATTCAATTCAATAACACCAACCTAATTTCTTATAAAAAATACAGTAAAATCCAATTCAAATTTCAACAATTTTAACCAACAATTTAACTATTCATTCAACAATTTGTACAAATTGTTTCTCAACAGATTAAACCCTAACACAGACAACAGAGGAAACAAATTGCAGGAAGTTGCAACCTACAAGCAGGCCAATTGATAGTTCAATAATAATATGTGCATAAACTTCAGACTAAATTCAAAAGAAAAACCCAACAAAATCAAAAGAATAGAGCAAACCCATTTCAAATTCCAGCAATTTTAACCAATGAAACAATGGAGATTGAGAGAAAGAGATATTACATCAGCTTTTTCAATGATAAACACATCTTCTCCACTAATCTTGAAATCGGAAGATTCGACAATTGGCAAACCCATCTCAACAATACGAATGACTCGACGTCAGAAACGCACACGCAGAAATCCTAAGAGCAGCGGCGCCGCGGCTTGTCACGGTGTATGTGCTGTGAATTTTGAGTTCCGTGGCCTTGTTAGAAACCAGAGAACCAGAGAAAGGGAAGGGGGAGAAGAGGGAAAATGAAAAAAAATAAAAATGTTCATTTCTAGGGAAAAAAGAACCAGAGAAGGGGAACGAGGAGAGAAGCGGGAACTGAGATTATTTTGGGAAACTTTTTTTTAGAAATCTTTTGTGCGCCTCTTTGTGAAATGAGCCCGCACTTGAGTTTAAGGCCCGCACTTGAACTCAAGTGCTGCCAATTTTATAAAATGACCCGCACTTGTGAAAATGTAATTTTTCTTTTTTTTAGTGCTCTCAAGTGCTGCCAATTTACTAAATGAGCGGCACTTGAAGGGAAGCACATGATGTTTTTTCCTCTAGTGGCAGTAAGGGATTTGACCGATTCAAGACATTATTCTAACAACTAAAAATGCGCAATTTAGAAGGTGGACCATGGTGCACAGTGATCATAGTGCACCTTAAGAACACTAGTGTATAATTAAAAGAACATCTGGTTACGTGAAAAGAGCATGGATGTATTTTTTATTTATATTTTTAATAAATAGTGAAATAATATACTTCCTCTGATTTTTAATACTCGCAACGTTTGTGATTTCTACACTATTCACATATTATATTTTGATCATTGTTGGTGATTTATACATAAGATAAAACATAGTCATGTGAGATCTTGTTAGATTCGTCTTAATGTGTATTTTTAAAATATTAACTTTTTATAATTTTTGCTTAAAGAGAATTAAAGATATTAATGATCAAAGTTGTGCATTGGCATGTGTGAAAAAGACAAACGTTGCGAGTAAAAATGAACGGATGAAGTATTATTTTTTATAACAAAAAAGTGAAATATTATATCGCATGTTCTTTTGTCGTAGTGTAATGTTCTTTTACTTATGTTCATATGTTCTTTTGGTGCACCATACTTACCGTACACCATGGTCCATAATCCACGGATTGCTAAAAATGTGATGGTAGTGGATCTTCGTCCGGATAATTAAACTTGCTAATAACAGGGTACCGAATTGATTCCGTGTTCAACAATTATACTTGTCAACATTTTCTCATTTTCTATATTTAGAGTTAGGCATTTGCCGGGTCTCACGTGTCTCGCGTTCTAGCAGGTTTTACTTAAAACTGCCTATGGGAAATTCTTGTCGTGCCGAACTCGTGCATCTTTTCTATGAGTGAGGGCCTATGAGACTCATGCTAACCCATCCGATGTGCGGACGTGCGGATTTTTTTTTCGTGACAACTTTATAAAATAATGCTCATGCACGGCTCGTGGCCCATCATCTTGCCTTTAGTGTCGTGCCTTATCTGACCAATTTCGTGCCAAGCTTAGACAACCGCTTGTTGACCCGACCCATGTCAATAACCAACACTATTAATTAAACTAATTTGGATCTAGAACCACCCATTTCCTAAACAGTCACGTAGTACAACTAACTGGAATCAGAATATGTGAGAGAAAAACGTAAGAAGAACCATTAGTCAGACATAAAAATATACCTTTTGGTACACCTAATTTTAAATACACACAGATTTATTGAAGAATTTGTAGCTTTTATTAATTACTTCATATTACCCTAGTGTTTAACTGTTTACGGCATGGGTTCTTAATAGCGCCCATTATGTTCGGCGAGGGACAGGACTCCATTTGTTCTCATTTTTCAAAGATGCAAACTTTAAGAGTCCCCATAAATCCATAATGATGTAATTTAACAGTCCCATAAAGAATGAAAGATTCAACCAAAGCAAAAACTCTAACCCCTATAAAATTTAATTCTCTAAACAAACACACTCCATTTCTCACGTTACCCTTCAGTCAAGTAGTCAACTGCCTTCCATTAAACTACACTCCTTAATTAAAAAATAAAATAAAATAAAAAATACTCCATCACTTTCTTATTGATCTTTCCGTTGTTTACTACTCTCTCCGTCTCTTTTTATTCTTTACGTTTAGCCTTTTGCGCGTTTATTAACGACTAATTAATGTGCATTGAGATTCCTCTATCTTTTTTTTTTATTTAAACAAGGAAAAACGTTTATTTATAATGTTTTCACTTTTATCAAAATTCTGGTATTGGGAAAATGAGAAAATTTTAATGTCCAAATAGGAAGTGTGAGAGATAAATGACACAATAAAATTTAATTGATTAAAATAATCATTGGACACAAATTTTGATAGAATATTAAAGCATTTATGTGATAATATAAAAGGAAATGTAAAGAATATTTTGAGACACTAGAAAAGAAAACTTAAAGAACAAAAAGAGACGGAGGGAGTATCTATATTATTAATATACATCTTTGACCATCAATATCTTTAATTTTAACGAACTCCCATTAATAAAAATATATAAATTAATATTCTTAAAACACTCATCGTCGATATAAATCAAACAAGACCTACTAACCGGAAGAACATAAGAAAAGAGGAGTATCAAATTTAAAACTAAATAAAATCTCACAGTTTTATTCTTAAAATACAAAAATTTCAAATCTCCATAAGGAAAAAGACAAAATAATATGAAAATCAAGAAAAGGAAAGCTTAGCCCTGAGTTTAGAAAACGTCCAACAAAAAAAGGCCCAAAAAAGCCCAACAAACTCTCCCTTGGCCTCCATTGTAACGCTCTCCTCCTCTTCTTCTGCTCCCTTTTCTCTCTCCTCCTCCTACTTCATCCCTCAGATTTCCTCTTCAAAAACACATCCTCTCACCTCAGATCCCCAATTTATAATCTGGGTTTCCCTCGAATTCATCCAATTCCATAAAAAATCCAATCTTTTCCCCAAGAAAAAAACAGGGGGAATTCGAAAAAATCAAATTAATCATGTCAAGTGGGGGTGGATCTTTGAGTGACGGTGTGATAAAGAAGATAGTATTATCCTACACCTACGTAGCAATATGGATCTTCCTAAGTTTCACTGTAATTGTTTACAACAAATACATCTTAGATCGAAAGATGTACAATTGGCCATACCCAATTTCTCTAACCATGATCCACATGACCTTCTGTTCGTCCCTCGCATTCGTGCTCGTCAAAGTTTTCAAGGTGGTGGAGCCGGTGGCGATGTCGCGGGAGGTTTACCTCTCCTCCGTCGTACCAATCGGTGCACTGTATGCGTTTTCCCTGTGGCTGTCAAATTCCGCTTACATCTATCTCAGTGTTTCCTTCATTCAAATGTTGAAAGCCCTAATGCCGGTGGCGGTGTACTCGATTGGGGTAATGTTTAAGAAGGAGAATTTCCGAGGCGAGACGATGGCGAATATGATGTCAATTTCTTTCGGTGTTGCGATCGCCGCGTACGGCGAGGCGAAGTTTGATGCTTGGGGTGTTACTCTTCAATTGGGTGCGGTTGCTTTCGAGGCGACAAGATTGGTTATGATCCAGATCTTGTTGACATCAAAGGGTATAAGTTTCAATCCAATTACTTCATTATACTATGTTGCTCCTTGTTGTTTGGTGTTTCTGTCGGTTCCTTGGATTATTGTTGAGTACCCAATTTTGAGGGATTCGTCAAGTTTTCATCTTGATTGGTTTATTTTCGGGACAAATTCTGTTTGTGCTTTTGCTTTGAATCTTGCTGTTTTCTTGCTTGTGGGGAAGACATCTGCACTGACTATGAATGTTGCTGGGGTTGTGAAAGATTGGCTGTTGATTGCATTCTCTTGGTCTGTGATTAAGGATACTGTTACCCCTATCAATTTGTTTGGTTATGGGTTGGCATTTTTGGGTGTTGGATACTACAATCATACCAAGTTGCAGGCTCTTAAGGCGAAAGACGCCCAGAAGAAGACGGTTCAGGCTGATGATGAGCAGGGTAGGCTGCTTGAAGAAAGAGATGGTGATGGGATTGGTAGGAGGAATGACAGTCAGTCTTGAGAGTTGAGACTGACTGACTGACTAATGGATTCGCACCGAATCCTCCTTTATTTATTTATGCAATGCTCGTTTTCGTTTTGGTTATGATGGTGATGATTATGATTCCTTTCATTGCTTGAAACAATCGTAATGGAGTTGGAAGAGTTTTTGAGCTTCAAGGGTTTAATGAGGATTCATGGTTGAGGGTTTTAGGGTATTAGTATAATCTGGATAATGCGAGTTCTTGATTGAATTCGCGCATGTAGTCTTAGTTTATGATTATTGTCTTCAATTAGCAGTCCTCCTATGTTATCTTAGCTATCGTTAGATTTACTTGTTATCACATTTTTATGGAGAAGGCAATGGAGGAGGTTCAAGGCTCAGTTTCAAGGTTGTTCTTATTAGTTGCTAGAAGAGCTACTGTACGAGTCTCCTTGGCCATTTTCATCTTTTTGTCATTTTTGTTCATGTTTTCAGTACTCTTATTATCATTGGAGGGAGTTTAATTTATATCTATTCAGATCTATATCTTATTGTAATAACTAATAATACTTGTTTGAAATTCTGTTTCTTCATCTTCTTGTATTGGATTTAAATCTTTGTCATGGAATGTGATTCTGGCAAAATGCATCATATGGAACATGTTTGGTAAATATGGATTTGTCCTTTGTTTTAAAAGTTTGAATCTTGTTTTACATGAGAAGCAAGTGATTGTCTTTACTAAAACAAGCTGTATTTTAGGACCACATTGCTCGGACTTTTCATTTTAACTCAAATACCCTTGTTGGATCAATGAAAATTTAACACTTCGTTTTGGACACAAAGCACGGAATTTGTCCATTGATGATGGGTGTCTTCACAATTCACATGCTTTGCTTGTGAGTTGTGATATGCTGCTCTGCTTGGATCTTGTTTCATGGCATGCTTTGCTTTCTCATTCACACTTCTCATGACATGCATTTTCTTTTTTCTGGAATAGACTTATTACCCTTTTCAATCTATCTTCTTTTCAATATTTTTATGATTAATTCTTAGGAATAATCGAACAAACTCTATACTAATTATGGTGGAGTTTTTTACGCTTCGTTGTCATTTACAAGTTTTTCTATTTATGTTTGGCAGTCTGCCACTATTAGGCTAGTGAGTATTGTGATACTCCCCCCCATTTGACCATTTCTGATCACTTGTAAGTTGTAACACTTACTTATTTCGGCCGTTTCTAAATAATTACAATACTTTCCCTTTAGGCATTAGATGACTAAATGTTTATGGTTTCTCTCTTTCTTTTACCCCACTTGCACTAATTCTTTATTTCCGTATTTCTCTACCACCTAAACAATAAAATATCACAATTAACCCCACTTATAACACATTATAATAATTTATTCGTTTTCCATGTAATATCCACAAATATTCCTTGTGCATTCATAAGTGCTGTGAGTATTAAAAAACGGAGGGAGTACTTGTCATTATTCACCCTTCAACGGGTTCAACGGTTGAGTTAGATACTCTCTCCTATTTCTTTAGAAGTTATATGTTGACCGACTCAAGTATAAATGAGGCTTAGTTGAATTTGATATTAATAATGATGCAAGTGGGCAGTTGATAATAAAAAAAACAAGATCGTATAAAAATTACAAAAAATAAATATGTTTATGATTTGAGTAGGTCTATATAAAAGTAGAAAGTAATAAACAATTGGAAAGTGAGTGTAAAAGTTAATAAAAATGAAACCGTAACGACTAGAATTTCACTAAAATGGTCTTTTTAATTGTCATTAAAGAATTATAAGGTCACTTGTTTAAATTGAATGATTAAGGTCTCATTTACTCTCATGAACTACTCCGTACCTGACTATTTGATTCTTATTACGAAGTTGTTGTATGACTTAGGATTAATTGCTAGCGTATTTGACCATTTGTCAGTTAGATGGTGGTTGACTAGTTGCGTATATGATCATCTGTCAGTTAGAGTCAACCTCCTTTTATTTAGTTAGGAGTGGTAGTAGCTCGGTGTAAATAAGTTTAAACTAAATATTACAACATGGTTCATGTTCATTTAACTTGAGCCGGGTTCAAATAGCTGTTAAGCCTTAAGCCTTCAACCAAAGCCATTAATATGTTCATGCTCATTTGAGTAAATAGGCTCATAAATGAATCTTATTCAACTGTATGGAACATCGCTACTTCTCTTGTATAATTTACCATACAAGTTTCAGAATTTGTTAAAACTCGGTTCCATTATGAATAACCTCACATAAAGACGCTTGTGGGCAGGCTGTGCTTGGATTTGTGTCGAGCTCATGTGCTTTGGGTCTCGTCCATGTTAAAACTCACTTGTTTCGTGTGGGACTAAAGATTTCAAAAAAAATGGCCTACACGTGTCGGATCGTGTCGTGTCTAAGCCTAATTTTAGTAAATTTTGACGTGCTTGTCGTACTAGACCAGGTCGTGTTTTTTAAAAACAAAAATGCAACCTGAACCCAATCGGTCTACGGCCTCATGTTTGAGTCGGTTTGTGTCTTTTCATGTCGGGTTGTGTCGTATCTCAAGCTTAAACCAAACCAATGTCATTTTTTCGTGTCAGGCCGCCCCGTGCCACCGTCGACCCACTGCCATCTCTATTCGTGTCGAGTTGTGCCGTGCTTCGGGCTTGCCCAGGGCCCAGATCCGCACATACATACTACTCCCTCCGTATTTAATCAAAAGATACATTTTTCATAATCGGCCGTGTTTCGGGAATGAAACAAAGAATTTCGAATTGGAGGTCCTTTTGTAGTGGTGGAAAATCTAGCTTGTTCTTTAGGTGTTGTAGTTCAAGAATACCTGCACACAATTGAGATTAATTGGCCTCGGGGGTGTTCCGAGGAAAGCCCCTCCAATGCCTAATAGGTTCGGGATTAGAGAAAGTTCTCTTGGTTAAAGTGTGTGTGAAAGCAATAAATAAACGTGTCTTGATATGTGTACTAGGGTGACATATTTATATTGTTTGTGTAATAATTGCAGTTCAGCTTTATTAAAAATGGGTCTTGGACCGCTTTAAGAAGCGTAGAGCCTGGAGAGTTGAGCCATGTTGTATTTAGCCAAGTGGGCTTTAGGATGCAGCCAATTGGGCATCCAAATAGGGCTTATTTAATTAAAAGATACACTTTTTATTTTTTGCATCTCATGACCACACTTCCAATTATATTAATCTTTCTCTCCTTGTGATACTCGCACTAACTTACTACAATTAAATATAACTCAATACCCCACTTCCATTTTACAAACTTTTCTATAAGGCGGTCTTACACAAAAGACCACCTTGGTATTATACTTCCTCCGTCTTTTAATACTCGCAACGTTTGTTAGTTTCACACATGCTAATGCACAACTTTAATCATTTATATCTTAAATTCTTTTTATGCAAAAATTATAAAAAGTTGATATTTTGAAAACACACATTGAGACGAATCTAACAAGATCCCACATGACTATGTTTTATATTATATAAAAAACACTACGAATAGTCAAAGTAGATTATATGAATAGTGGCAAAAGTCCAAACGTTGCGAGTATTAAAGGACGGAGGAAGTATAAGTTAAGCAATGGAACCAATTAGTTAAGCACTTGAACTAATTAGTTAAGCACTGAAACCAATTAGTTAAGCAAACGAATTAATTAGTTAAGCAATTGAATCAATTAATTAAGCAATATAACCAATTAGTTAAGAAATTAAACCAATTAGTTAAGCAACCAAAGTGGTCTTTCCGGTAAGACGGTCTTACACAAAAGTTGTCGCTTCCATTTTATTTTAATACTAGTATAGAACCCGTGCAATTGCACGATTTTATATGTTTGTACTGATATTTTAAATAAAATTATTTAAATGAGTGATGGTAAAAGTTCGGACTGTGCAAATCGTACGGAGTAATTAATTAACAAATTATAGTTTTTATGACTCTTAACGAACATTGTTAATCTGACGGGGGAGTAGTAAGAAGTTAAGAACAAACACTAGTCAAGTAAAAACAAGCTATTAACCGAGAGTTTGATATCATTTGCACCGCTAGTACTAGTTTCGCATTGATAGCAACAATAAAACAGGCTTAACCAGAACATGAAAATGTTCTCCTCTTAGATCGAAACACTGGTAATTCGTTAAATTAACTGACTTGTGAGAGGAGATTTGAACTTAGCGACCACGTTGTTGGAAGTTTGAGAATTGAGATGTAGCTTACCAACTACCAACTTTGGCAGCCCATAATATTGTTTTGGAGCTATGGGAAATCGCAATCTAATGAGTTGGTTTCCTTGGCAGTTTTCCAAGATGTCAAAATCATCATAATAATGGAAGTGGAGTTATTGCTAATTATTCTCGATTTTTATTGTTTGGTGTAGTTGACTTGCCTATGCAACTCTTTCCATACTCCATATTGAAATTAGCAACTAATGAGTTTTAACAGATGATACTATGGTTATACTCAGTATTGTAATACTCCTTATTAATCCAGCAGTTTCTTATTAATCTTCCTATTTTGACTGTATATATTTGTCAATGCACATATTTTACCATTAGTATATTTGATTTCATGTTAGTGAAAATTATAAAACTTTGATATTCTTAGAAATTTATTGAGACGAATCAAACAAGACCTTACTGCCCTACATAAGTATGTTTTTTTCTTATATATTGAGAGTGAATTAGTAGATAGTCCCAAATGCTAAATAGTTACAAGATTTCAAAAAGGAAGAACACTAAGAAACTGGAGATGTATATCACAATATCTATATATGTATATGAAAATTAGACACAATATTATGGTAAGCTGTACCATGCCTCACACGAGTTACCTAAAGACTACTCCCTCCGTTCCTTAATGTTCTTTTCCATTTGAAATCTTGACACAATTCATTATGAAAAAAAAAATCTTTTAAATTATTTCCAATATATAAGAAAAATATAGTCACATGAGACCTTGTTTGATTCGTCTCAATAAGTAGTTTAACAATATTAACATTTGAATAACACGAAATTAGAGACTTAACGATGTAAAACGTGCATTTTCAAGGGACTACTAGTTAAAAACATCAGATTGTTAGTATGTTTTCATCAAGATTCAAGAGGGTGGTAGTACGTAGTGGTATGATTGATCCATTTTTCCAGATGGGGCAACATATCAGTCTTTGATGGATGTTAGTATGTTACACTACATGGTTGTTGGAGGTTTTCGTTGCCAAATAGGGGGTAATTTTTGGAGTAAACGTTGGAGGTTTAATCAATTCCTTTGATGTTAAGGATTGAACAAGAGTTACTCGCGGGTGATAATCCTATAGAGTCTAGTATCTTATTCTATTTTCACCTAAAATATTCTATTTGTTTCGTCGGCTTTTATTTTTATAGCGAGTGACCAAAGTTACTTGTTAAGCGCCACCTACATTTTATTATTTAAAGATAAATTATAAGTGTTGAAATTTGCTTTCATTTCATAGACTACCTAACATTGTCCATTTGTCCCTAAGTGCATTATAGATCTACCAATCAGAGTTCATTCTTGTACCTAAAATTAAATTGCCTTACTTTATTTTCCCAAACTTAAAATTGTCTTGTTTTATTAGTGAGGCATTACTTGAATTAGGTTCTATATCACTATATGTACGGTCAAAGAGGGCCTGTCTTTTTTGGGCCTAAGTGAGTCCATGAGATCCCAAGAAATGTCGGAAATTGCAAAATTGGGTATAAGGCCCAATAGACTGAAGTTTGGTAGTAAAATACTAAAAATTGTGTACTCCCAATTTCAAGGTAAGGGGAGGAAAAGGCTACTTGTACACCTCCATTAATCGTTGACACATCATCAAACCCACTAAAAAATGAGAATGAAAAATAATAAATATGTCATTTCAACCAATAGAAAAACATGGTGTACAAGATGACTTGTACACTAGATGTACATGTAGTAGGATCCGTAAGGGGAAGAGCGCAAATTGTCCTCCGGCGTTTGAATTTCCGAGCTTGATCCAGACTATCTTTCCCTGTATGTGCAATTACTCTGTGTAAAATAAGAAATAACAATAAGCAATACTCCGCAATATTTACTAATGAACTAATGAACATTCTTGCTTATCAAGTTATCATTGCTAATGATATTTCTTTTGTTTAAAACTGCATTACCATGTGATCTCTAAATCTATAATCATTGTACTTAACATATCCTCTAAATCTCTAATCATTACACTTAAATTTAAAAACATCCATGTTATAATCTCCAATCATTGTACTTACAATTATATGATAAAAAGCATGCACCATTTCATTGATATGTGGTGTAGCACATAGCTGCGTAGGAACTATTTCTTGCATTGAACATATGCGAAAGTAACCAAGAAAAACATGGGATTTTCAAGTGTGTTTCGGAAAAATTGGTGAAAATACGTGTGTGGGGTTAAAAAGAAACTCAAAAACTTTGTACAACATATTTGTTTTTACTTATTTTTTTTTTACTTTTACCACATTTTATATGTCACTTTTAAAAATTATCACATTATTTTTTAAAAAACAATAAAAATGACATATTTGACAACGATTTTCGTTAATCTTTCTATATGGTACATTACCCGACTTTTTTTCTTAAATTCATTTACGTCCCTTTTTCTTAATTATAAACCACGATTTATGGTAAAACTTTAAATTTTTTAGTTGGTGTAACTTGTTTGAAGAAGATGATCTAAACCTAACTCTAATGTGATTTATTTTGTGATCGAGAACGTTAAAAAACAACAAGAAAATTTCCATAGTTTTGGCGACAAATTGAATACGATAATTTATGGTGATACGTTGAGATATTGGGGCCTTGCATAATAATTTGTGATTTTTTTTTTTGGTGAAGCAAAAAAAAAGAAAGAAACAATCACTAATTTGTGAATGTTGAACTGTATTGAGTATTGATGCATCATATTCAACAAAAAGAGGTAAAGCTCCTTGCCAAATATAAATGGAGCCCTTGTAAACGCAGCACCACACCTTGAAAGCCGCCGGAAATGTTAGGCCTAAATTACCAAATATTCTCCTAATTTTGGTGCAAAATTAGCCTCATATTTTAATATAATGGCCGTCCATTATATAAAAATATTTCAGGACAAATTAGTAACGTGTAATTTGATAATATTGTTCTATTCCTATATAATTGATTAGATATTTTGATCGGATTGGTCTAAAATGTGATTGGATTTTTCTTTACTTTATGGAGCCATTTTTGGATTTTATAAAATCGATTTAAGAATGAAGAAATTCAAAGCCACGTGGTTATTTTCCATATTGGGTATAGGACTATAGGGCAACCATCCATTTGGTACATTTCAATATGCGATTGAGGTTTTTATTTGGTGTTGTTTTTTGTATCCTGCCTTTTGTTTTTAGAAAACTTTTTTAGAAAGCTAAAAAGAAAAAAGAAAAATAAAACCCGAATTGGAGTTGTGTGATAAGTGCAACTCATCTATACTATTATAAATCATAACATGGGACCATCGAGAAGTATAGTATAAAGCTTACCATCTTAGCTAACTATTAATTATGTCTTTTAACTCTACTCAAATATATCTAAGTTGGATGGGATTAGTGTATTTATACTATTTTTTCACCCATGTTATGTTATTTGCTAATTTTCACAACATAGTGATTGCAAAAAAAAATGTAATTTTGTTACCATTATTGAAAATAGTTTCGAATAATTACCACATCTTTAATTGTCCATTTTTCACGTATTATAGAGCATGTTATTTCATTATTTAGTCAACAACCGTGTTAGCATATATGGACCATAATAACCCATAAAGGATCAAGAACACTATTACTAAAAAAAAGATACTACGTATAGTGACAGATCTTGGACACTGTTATGAGGGTGGCGCGCAGTAGAAGAATTAAGAAATATAGTATGCAATTTATACAATTATATACAAATTTTAGAGGGAGCCGTAACTATAAACACTCTACAAAAATTTTCACGCCGGGCCAACCCGAGCTATATAGAACATCTGCCATTGACAACTTACACCACATCCAAATAAAATAAACGATTTTAGGATAGTTATTTTAAAAAAAAAATCAAACTCACATACCAACACCTGTAAATAGTGGGTAAAAAAATAATTCATATAATGTTAAACGTTATATCCGGGGCATCGCCCGGAGCAAACACTAGTTGTTAATTAAATCTCTCAAAGGAGTCGTTTGGACCAATTATGTGGAGCAAGTTTCACGTCGATTACAAGTCTTGTAATTTTTATTTTTTTAAAAAAACCTTTTCAACTTTCAAGTGTTTTTGGTTTTTTTTTTACTTACACCATTTTTCTTTTATTAAAATTGCATATTAGTTGCACCGATTTCCTTTTATGAAAGGTTTACATATGCATTTTGGTGTGTTTCACACACCATATACTCACATTTCACATTTATCATTATCACCTAAACTATTCACTCTATTTTGTTGTTTGTTATCATATGAACAGTTTTAATATTTGCAATTTTCTTAACTTTTATGCTCAACCTAAAATGGCGCAAGAAAAAAAACGGAAAAAATGCGAGATAAAAGATAGGCAGTTGTCAAAAGTATACTAGAATAATACTCCGTATGAGTTTCAATCAAATTTTGACACAGAGAAAAGTTGATTACTATGATAGAGTTACGGAGTACTAAAACAATTAAACAAGTCTAATCTAAGGGTGAGTTTATCCCCAAACTCACCTCCAATCTTCAGACTCTCACATCAACTTTTCACTAACTTTTTTATTATCTAGACTCACACAAAACTAATCCTATTTTTACACATTATCCCCAGACTCATCTCAGACTCACATAACTCCTAAAATAATATTTTATGTATATATCTTTTTTTTGGGTACATTTTCTAAATAATATTGAAATTTTGTTTTCTTATATACAAACAAAGTAATTTATAATCCGAGAAAACGAATGAAAAATAAAACAGAAAATGTTAATTTCCAAATTGACGTATATTCCGTACAAATTAGAAACAATAATACAACATATTAAATTAACAAGATCTAGAACATACATTTAAAGGTAAATGAAACAAAACAATATATAAACCATTAATAATTTAGTTGGGTGAAATAAGATAAATTAAGTTTGATGATGTGGCATGATTTGATTGATGGGAGAAAAAAGTGGTCTTAAGTGAATATTGAGTGAGTATTGATCGAGTGAGTCTTGGATTTTTAAATTCACTTCAAGACTTGGTGTAGTATGGCCCGACTTCATCTTGAAGCTTCAACTTCAAACACTAAGCTTCAAATTCACTTCAAGAAAAAAGTGGAGTCTTAGGGTTTTAAAAGTTGAAATTTCGACACTTTACGAACACAACAACTTTTCAACGATTCATCCAATAACCAAGAAAAACATTCCAAAAGTTACGAATTAATTCTAAAAACTTCGACATAATCACAAACATAATAACATGCTAATAAGTACTTTGAATACATGTAGCTCATGATACCATTGTAGGAGGGTAGGGGTTTACAGTTAAATACATAACATGATAACGGAATAACCCCAAAGCCAGGAAACATGTATAAAGTGCAGATCAAGCATTACTTACGTTTTTAGCGTGTTTTCCCTAGTTAACGAATCACGAACACGAACAAGAACTCCAAATGTCGTTCCTCTACTTGGTTCACCGACACGTTCAGATCCGTCTTGAGATTGGTGGCTTAGACGTCACTCAAGATTGTTTTCTTTTGGGATGAACACTCTAATGGAGGCACATATAGAATTAGGGTTTCTCTTGCCTTAGGTTACAATAATCTGATTGCATTAGTTAGTAAAACACATAGAATATGTTATTAAAATAACCTTTCTAATGGACCAAGCTAATCGGCCAAGCACAAGGCTCAACCGGCCAGCAAGGCCCACGAGGAGTGCGAGCAAACGCAGCTTGCTTGCTGTTGGGCCGCGGGCCACAACGCAGCAGTTGCTGCCTTCTTGTGCGCGCATCCAAGCAGCCAAGGCCATGGGCCAGCGCTACAATCATGCGTGCTGCTCCCATGGGCCTTGCGCCTCATTTGCTTGGCTCGTGGGTTTTCTTTCGTGTTTGCGAATAAATTATCCTTCGAAAATTTATTTATCGTTTCGTACTTGACGATCCATTTTCATACGATACGATTATTCGTTTCGCCTAGTTTACGAATATACGCAACACGATATACGATTCACGGTCCAATGTTAAATCGTATAATTATGTTTTCCGAACTAATTTCCCGAAAAACTATTAAATGAATTTCCGATTCATTTAATCTGGTGATCTGTTACATGCCAATGGTGTGACCTTATAGGTTCAGTCAAGAGTAAGCTGTGAGCCCAATTAGGATTAGAACTCACTGATCATAAGCATTGTTCCAACCAGCTGTTCCGATCACTTGATCTCACTGAATTAATTGTTCGTAATTAATCTGAACCTTTGGTATTAGAATAATTCACATTGGGTGAAGGACATATTTCCTTCATGCTTACTGCAAGTACCACAGAGGCAAGGGCCACGATATCAAAAGCTGCTGGTTCCTCAAGAACACGATACATGACATGATAGAGGACAACATCATTCCCCTAACCATTGTGCACAAACCAATCAATGACACAAGTCCTCTGGGAGCCTGTTGCATAACACTCGATCACCTAGAGTGCACATCTTTTGACCCCTTGAGCTACATAATACCTCGAGGAAAACCGCTGGCTCAATTACCAGCAAGCCATCAGTATGGCGATATCTGCGGTATCTGGGACGAAAATGACGATGATGTCTACCTTTTCCAAGATGAGGCCACATGCCAGAATTACTTCACCGAAGAATGGCATGCGGTGCCCTTCACAAATCCTCCTCCAGCAGAAACCGAGGTCAACAACTTAACCCGGTCTGGAAGATGTAGGAGATATGACTAATAGTAGATGAAATTAGAATGACTTATCTTAAATTATGTCGTGGCGTGACACCAATCACTGCCCTAAAGTTGAATTTGTCCCGCTACACACACAGACTCATGGCAATCAACCCCCAGGGTTACATGACTCTTCATTTCCGGTGTGGACGGATACGAAGATTGAGAACACCCTTAAACAATGCCCAGAACAATGGTAGATTTTTGTGTTTTCATTTTCGGAGAGGATGAATAAGTTAATTTTCTGTGTGTCTGGAGGAAGAATCAATGACATTTAAATAGGCCGAAACGATCAACAAGAATAGAAGGTTATTAATTGGTCATCAATTAGGCCATAAATGGAGGTAGTAATTAAGGTAATAACGGTCAACAAATCAATTAGTTGACATTATACAATCAATCCAATAATTAAGCTCGAAAATTGATGATCCATAGTAGGAAAAACCACATTGTATTTACGGGATCTTTAGTTCTTTTGAAGCAACATAATTTGGAGTTTTCCAACATAGACCGAAAGGGGTAAAACTCCAACATTCCCCCACATGATTCAAAAGAACATAGGCTTTATTATGAGAAGATGTTCTGGGCAAGGGATACTTAGTTTTACAAGTATCAATGTCTTGTGGACTTGAATTGATACCTAGTGCATACTAGTATGTCATACAGCCATGTAAGATAAAATTACCCTTGAACCTTGCACGGGGAATGTAGTAACACAACAGCGCACCAAACTTTTCTCAAAACAAGTAGTTTTCTTGCGAACTTGAATAGTCGATGCCCCACAAATGCCTGGTTTTTCATGAACTCTCTAGAGGGCCTAGCCTAAGGAACCTCATAGGGGATTGGGCGTAACCCCCACCTTCACATAAGTATGTTCATCAAGTTTGTACTGTCACAAACCACCTTCACAAGGCTATGAACTTATTAAGAGTTTTAGCTTAACCTTACAAATATGACAGTACAAAAAGTACTACACCACTTTAATTTATTAATAGGAATGGTTGTAGTACAATACTTGAGTTCTTTTGTGACTTCGTTTGACCCATTAAACTTAGTTTTTTCTAAGACGGGTATCAATCACAATTTACTCCGCATAGGCTTCATACCCATTCCTTAATGCTGACTCCAGCACACAATTTCTACAAAGGCCTTTGATAGTTTGATGAGAGAATCTCAATATTCCTCTCACATTCACGTGACATCTCAATTTTTCATGATCAATATCCATGCCTCAAGCATGTATTCTAATCACATTACAAGCTATCTCAATTATAGCTTGTAAGCCAAAACACATGGAACTAATGGAGTTGGCTTCACCAACAATGGATCTCACATATTCCAATTAACTTATTGTACCTGACAACCCACATACATAGTCATATATAAATAACAATGTGGAGAAACAGGAAAATCACCTTACCCCCACAATGAGCTAACATCCAAAAGTTTTTCTAATGGTATAATCCAATTATATGGACACTCAACTCCAAACTCCGTCCAATTTAAGTGTGCATAAATGCGATCTAGTATGGCCCGACTTCATCTTGAAGCTTCAACTTCAAACTCCGTCTTGAAAATGGATTGGAAACTCCGTCTTAAATTTCACCATGGGAGGCGCCATTTTCTTCAAATAGGATATGCTATGATTGAAACTAATTACAACTATTTGATGGTACGCAGACCATATTTAAAATTAAAAACTTTGGTGCATTAGACCAATTTTACATTCAAATTAATGATACGTAGACCATATTTTCTATCATATTTGGGCCATACTAGTCACTTTCCATATCCTGCAAAACAGTACATTTACAATATACCATTCACCCATTCATTTATCAATGAATGGCCCACATAGTTGGTTCGTAGAACATATTATGCATCACATAAATATTTGCATCAATTAATCAAGGCTTCCAATAATCTACAAATTATTCAATCCTTATTAATTCTAATCGAGTTGTTTAACCTTAAAGGAATGTAGACCTAATCAAGAGTTTATGACTAAAACGCTCCCACTAAAACCAAGAATTTTACATGCTTTACGAATTTTAAACATAAAATTGTATTTCCTAGTCCAACATGAAACTTACAAATTTAATTAAAATTTAAAGCTCATATAAAATATTATTTAAATCCTTTAATTTATTTTCAGTTAGTTAAATTAACTAATTTAAATTTTATCAAGGTTTTAATTTTAGTAAAATAATTAGTATAAATAAATTTATAATAATTAAATTATTCAAAATTAAATTTCGAGAAAAAAATTAAATTACGAATTTAAATTTAATTAAAATCGTTTTCAACCGAAAAATTAAAATTAAAACGAACCAATCGGGCCCATCCCTCGTCGAGGCCTCGTAGCATGCACTGCCACTCGCATTGATCGTACCGCAAGACACGAGCAGCCACGCGTAGACGCAGCAAGCCGAGCAAGCCACGCCTACGCGTAGCAGCTCGCTCGTTGTGGTAGAGGCACCCTTGCTGGGCGCGGCTGCGGGGCATGGCTGCGGGGCAATGCTCGCTGGGCGAGCCAACGCCCACTGCCCGCGCGCGGCCACGTAGCTGTTTCTGCCCTGCTTCTCCCCCATCCGCCCACGTGCACATAGCACACAGCGCATAGCAGGGCTGCTGCCTTGCGCGCATGTGCCACGACCTTGCTCGTTGCATCGTACCGCATGGGCGACGAGTTCCCTTGCTCGTCGTCGTATGCCCGCACTATACAACACCCCTTAAGGGTAACACTTAGCGTCCATTGCTTTGTGCGTGCAAGATTCGTGAACGGATTTCAAAAAAAAAAATCTTTAATTATTTAAATTTTTTGACAAATTAATAAATCATATTAATTTCATAAATTTAGGCAAAAAATCGAAAATTTATTATTCAAATTAATTTCCGATTATATTTGTTTTCATGGATTCAAATCTAGGTCATAAAATTTTAAAACTTTTCAATTTTAAGAAATTTTATGGTGGTTTTTAATCATAGGTTCCTAATTAAATTGCTATTTAATTATGAAAATCAAATCAAATTCTATAGTATTCGAATTTCAACAAATTAATTACAATTACAAATTAGGTTGTATAATTAACAAGTTTAGGCATTAAAATTGTTAAACATATACAGTAGGTCAATCATAGATTCAAGATTTACATACAAGATTCGCAAATATTCAATTTAACATCATAAAAATTATAAATTTTGCGTTCGAAAAACTAAAACCTCCGAAAAGTCATAGTTAGGCTTCGAATTTGGGAATTCTGGGTTCGGCATCAAATCTTTGATTTTAGTCAAAATTTTAAACGCCGTTTACATGCGAAATTCACTATAAAATTATACGATTCCGACCATTATTGACTAACCTGCCGAAAATCCTGCGAACATATAATTAAAAAATCGCACGAATTTGCAATTAATTACAATCAACGAAATTAATCACCCGTTTAATTCATTGCAAATTTATAAAATTAAACCATGTTAACTATAATTGATTATGGAATTAATTTTATGGAATTAATTAGAGGCTCGTGATACCACTGTTAGGTTATGACAAATATTAAACATTTATTTCATGCGGAAAAACCATAAAGCCAGGAATCCAAATTAATTGCCACATAGTCAATTAGCATAATTTAGGATACATACATGTGATGCGTGCCTTCCCTAGCTGCTCCCGAACCGAACAAGAACAAGTTTAGGACTCCAAGTGTCGTCCCTCCGTAGATAGTCCACAACACGTTCGGATCCGCCTTAGATTCAATTAACTAGAATATAGTCTAAGGTTTTATGTTATTCGAACTTAATTATTTGACAAATTATTAAGCTTAGTTTAATCTTAAAACTATATGAATACTTATGAATATGTTCTACAAATTGTGATTATGTATCACCTATTTATAGGGAGGAAATATCGGACTTAGATTTCCACTAGGATTCAATTTACTAATTCGATTAGATTCTATTAAAATTAATCCTTTGAATTAAGTATTTAATCAAACAACTAACTCTCGTGGATTTAGGAAAACAGTTAATCGGACAATCCTTAGCGTTTAAGGATTTGTAGCGTTGCCCGAACACACACACACACACGCACAACCCACGAAGGGGCGTGCTGTGCGCGTGGCTCGGCCCAATTGGCAGTCACGCGGCCCATTGCAAGGGCGCCGCTGCTGCTGGCCTTGCTCCGTGCTTGGCTGAGCCTGCCTTGCTTGGCGGGCTTCGCTGCTGCTGCTGCTCGCTTGCGCGGGCTTTTCTAGGCGCAGGCCTAGCTTCGTGCTGGGCCTTGCGTCTAGCAAGCTCGTCCGATGTTTATTTCGTACGTCGCGCTTCAGATTCGTTTTCCGATTCCGGAATTCATTTCCGATTCGAACAATATTTAATATTTCCGATTCCGGAGTTTATTTCCGTTTCGAACAAATATTTAATATTCTCGATTCCGGAATTTATTTCCGATTCCGATAATATTTCCAATTCCGGCAATATTTCCGTTTCCGGCAATATTTCCGATTCCGGTAATATTTCCATTTCCAATAATATTTTCCGATACGTACCATGTTTCCGTTTCCGGCAACATCTACGACTTGGATAATATTTATATTTCTGATACGATCCATATTTCCGTTCCGACAATATCATCGTTTCCGGAGTATTTATAATTTTCCTTTTGACGATTTCAGCTCCCACTGGAACCGAGATCCGTCGATTCCGAATATTCATAAATGAAGTATTTAATTCACTTAAATACTTGATTCGTTCACGTACTATCTGTGTGACCCTACGGGTTCAGTCAAGAGTAAGCTGTGGATTAATATTATTTGTTCCACTTGAACTTAAGCGACCTCTAGCTAGGCATACAGTTCACTTGATCTCACTGAATTATTAACTTGCATAATTAATTAATATTGAACCGCATTTATTAGACTTAGCATTGAATGAATACTTGGACCAAGGGCATTATTCCTTCAGATTGAGTGTTGTATTGGAGCTTCGGATGGCAATTCCTACCACAATAGCAAAATTGGTTAGGTACTCTAATATATGTGGACTCATTGTGTGCGGATGATGATTTGAAACAAAACTCATGACACAAATCTAATGAAATTAGCAAAGCAAAGCAAAACAATATCTAAATTACAAGAAACATTCAGAAAATGGGTTTTTATAGCCAAGCAAAAACTAGCCGTTGGAACATCATAATAACTATTTTTAAGTTTGGGGAATTTGGTGAAATAAGTTTAATAATAGGTTGAATACACCTAAGCACAGGTTAATTTGTTGGATGGCTGTTCAAGCCAGGTTACAAACAGCTGCAAGATAGCCAGAATTGGTATTTGCTCTTCACCTAGTTGTCTTTTGTGTGGTCAGCAAGAGGAGGACCATGATCATCTGTTTTTTGCCTGCTCATACAGCCAGGGGTGTGCAAAAATTTGTCCGGACCGAAAAATAGATCGGACCAGACCGACCCAGACCGGACCGAAGGCAATGGGTCCGGTCTTCGGGTCGAGAAATATCAATTTTCGGTCTTCGGTCTGGTCCGGTCTGGTCCGGTCAAAAACTCAATTTCGGACTGGACCGATTTTTCTTTAATAAAATAAAATATAGTCTATTTAAAAATTTAATTCTCTCCTTTAATATGTTGTAATTATTACTATATTGTGATATATTTTATTTTAGCTTCCAAAAAAGGCCTTAAACAATTGGCTTTTTATATATATTTTTTCTTTTTTACCATAATTTTTAGAAGAAATAAAATAATATAGAAATAGGTCTACAACCGGTCCAAACCGGTCCGGTCCGGGTTTTGGACCGATTTTTTCGGTCCGGTCTGGGTTCGGTCCAAGCATAATCGGTCCGGTCTTCGGGTCTTGAATTATCAAAATTCGGTCTTCGGTCCGGTTCGGGTCGGTCCGGTCCGGGTTTGGACCGATGAACACCCTTACATACAGCAAGAGATGTATTGAGGAGATCAAGAGTTGGGTTGGCATTCACACTACATCCTGTGGGCTTCAGACTCTCATCAGAAGAATTGGTCATAGTAATCAAACCAAGTTTAGAAGGCAAGTTTGGTGTGCTGCTTTAGCAGCAACTGTGCATTCTGTGTGGAGGAGTAGGAATGGAAGTCTATGGGACAAGTGCATCCCAACTGTGCAAAATACTGTTACTCGAATCAAGCAGAATGTGAGAGATAGAATTATGGTTGTAATGCCTAAGAAAGTAAGTCGAAAGGATAGCTTATGGTTTTTAACTCTTTAAGCTTTGTAATAGTTGTGTTGCTCTCTCCTTAGTGAAAGGGTCCAACCTAGTTGGTTCTTTTCCTTTGGAGTTAGCCTAGTTTGTAATCGTTTTGTGGTTAATATTATCCTTTCTTACTTAGCAAAAAAAAAGTTTAATAATAGGGGTATTTGGTGAAATAAGTTTTAAAAAGGGGGCATTTGGTGAATTATGAAACTAGGCTAACGACGGACTAACAGACCGTTATCAGTAAGGGTATTTTGGGCATTAAGTCAATTGTCAGGGGTGTTTGGTGAATTATTGGTACTTGGTAGGCATTTGGTGAATTATTCAAAACTTGGGGGTATTTCATGAAATATCCGTAATTAATAATATACTTCGTATTACATGAAAATATTAAATTGAAAACAGTAATAATAAAAGTAAGGACATTTTCTCCTCAAAAAAAAGGACATTTTAAGTGGACAGACTGGACGCATTTTTTCTCGAGAGTTAACTTATACGGAGTAACAAAGATCCTTTAGATATTATGTTTTCCGTAACCAACAACAATCTATAACAGATCAATGATTCATTTATTAACGTACCGTGTCTACTATTTCTAATTAAATTAAATTTATTTTTTATTTTTATTTTTTAAAATTTAGTACAAAGAATTTCGTATTTAATTAGTAAACAGTGCATCGCACGGGGTGCTATACTATTATGCTAAAACTCGAGGGTATTTCATGAATAATCCGTTTTAGTTATATTAAATTGAGCATGTTATTTTTTCAAAGTTGCATATTGTTTAGAATTTTTTGTCATTTACCACCTAAAAAAAACCAAATTTGTGTTTTACCACCTTAAAATCTCAAAGTTTTAAATTGCCACCTAATTTTTTTTTTCACCACCTATTAACAGTTCCGTGAAGTTGGGCCCACTACCAACGGTAGTACATCGATTTCTCATAAAATACACGACTTGAACTTTCTTCAACTGGTTCTTCACAACCGTGTTCATCAAATCTTCAAATTAATAAAAAAAATTGCATCAAGAAGCTTGAAATTGATTGAGGGATTTGATTAAGGTTTTATTGTCGAGCAATTTGTTGGGCGAAAGAAGCAGAATCAAGGTACAATAAGGTATGAATTTAGATCCTTATGCATCAAATTTCGTAGGTATTTTTTGAATTTGATGATAATTTTGACAGTAATTGAGCCAATATTTGTGTGTAGATTGTTTGGGTAAGTGAATTTTGTATTTTGGTTTGCTGAATTATTGATTCAATAAATGAAATTAACCTTAAAATTTTCGAAAAAAAAAGTTAGGGTTCATATAAAATTCAAATTAGGGATTTGTTGAATGCTTAATGTTTTTACAAATTGAGGTTAGGGATTTGTTGAATGCTTAATGTTTTTATAAATTGAGGTTAGGGAATCATTCGTGGTTGGCAGCTGAATAGTTATTGCATAGCATAGCAGCAGCATTGGTTATGCTTTTCCAAATTTTTGTTTCAGTGTTCAGGTTCTGACTTGAAATTTTGAAATCATAATGATAGTTTTTTTTTCTACAATAACTCAAGCTTCCATGGGAACAAAAAATCAAACCTCCAAGCTTATGTTTACTTGCTTGTGATTTTGTTTCCATCTCTTAAATTACAGCCTAGATTTATATAAGACAATGACTTATATAAGACAGATGGAGAAGTTGAAACAGATCACACATCAATTTAGACAACAAATGACACAACATATGCAGCAAATCAGACAGTACATACAGCAGATTAGACAACAAACGAGAAGATTAGACGGTATATCAACAAATCAGACAACAAACTTGTATGATAAGCAGATCAAATGCAGATCAACAGACTTCACGAAACTGTTAACGAGTCAGGTGGTGAATTTTTTTTTTTTTAGGTGGTAATTTAAAACTTTGAGATTTTAAGGTGGTAAAACACAAATTTGATTCTTTTTAGGTAGTAAATGACAAAAAATCCTATTATTTAAAAAAAAAAATAGAAAGGGTTGGTTATTTTCAATAAAGAGTGTAATATTCAAGGCTATTATTGTTATTACGGATATTTCATGAAATACCCCCAGTTTTTCCTTAATTCACCAAATGCCCATCAAGTTTCAATAATTCACCAAATACCCCTCACAAATGACTTAATACCCCAAATGCCCCTTGATGACGTCATCAACTCTTAACTAACTCAATTAACCCATTAACCCACTTTTTAAACCATTAACCTACCCATGCCTATTTCCCATCAACCCATTTTTTTCCTTTTTCCTTTTTTGTCTTTCCTCTCTCCCCCTTCTTTCTTTCTTCCCTGAATTTTCTTCCAAATGCTTTCCCTTTCCTCCTCAACCACCGCCACACCCTTGCCATTGCAGAAATCAAAGCCCCTAAAACATTCCCAGAAATTCGTTCAACTAGTTCGATACATCGCAAGTTCTTCAATTCAAAGGGAAAATCAAATTGAAGTTTCAACAACCCTTAAAATCAGGCCTTAATTGCCATTGTAGAAATCAAATTAAAGTTTCCCGTCATTAATGGTACAATTTTTTGTAGTGTAAATATTATTTTAACCAATTAAATTCATTTGGGCATTCTCTTGCGCTTTTCCATTATTGAGGCATTAATTCTTTTCCATTTTTCCAATGTCAGATTTTTGATAAAATATAATAAACAAACGTAATTTGCCTTGTCTAAATAAGAAAAATTGAGCAATCTCACTGCACATTAATTAGTCGTTAAATCGCGTAATAACATCAAACGTAAAGAACAAAAAGGTTCAAAAGGAGTAGGAAAAATAACATGGATACTAATCACTATCAGAATCCGTTCCCGGACCATACATGCAATGAGTACAGTTTACATCTTGAGGATGCAAAACCCTCTGGAAAAGATGAACAGGAGTCACAACTGCAAGGATAAACAAATTAAATGATAAAAAAAATGAGCCATATTGACAATTGACCACGTTTGCAAAATAGGTAAAATACTACTCCGTACCTGAAGGAGAACCACTAAACCGAGGTGGCAAGATACAGCAGTTGAGGATTTTCCCTTGACCAGGATTCAATGCCACCACCTCGGCATAGAAAAGCTCCACAGGGGAATCAGCATCCTTGGATTTGGCAAAAAAGTTAGCATGGAAAACATAGGAGTGCCCTGAATGAGGCAGCAGCACAATATTGCTAAGCATAGGAGCAATAAGCTCATATTCATCACCCTAAATTAAGAAAACCAAACGGACGGTTTAGATGTAGAATTGGGAGAGGGAAGGAGTAACGCATCAAAGGTAAAACGCGCATAAACGAAAACCCTAAAAAACAATGAAAAAGCCACAATTTTAACCTAAAAACTGCGATCAACCAACAGACAAGCAATCGCTAACTGCTGTACCCGGGTACAGCCAGCTCTGGCTGTACCCCCCAAAAACGACACGCTCATATTGTTTGTTCATTCTTGTTGACTGTTTGTTCTTTTTTATTGTACTGTTTGTTCATTCTTATTGTACTGTTTGTTCTTTCTTGTTGTACTGTTTGTTCTTTCATGTTGTTTTTTAAATTCATCATCAAATTTTCATAATTATCGTATTTTTTGTTCTTTCTTCTGGAATTTTATGTTCTTTGGCTGTACCCGGGTATAGCCAAAAATTTGCGACAGACAAGTCGATCAAGGAGCGTTAAATTGAAACCTTACTGAGCAAAAACAAAAGAAAAGCCCAAAAAATAATCTAGAAACTGCAAACTGCTATAGTGCTATCGACTACCATTAACAAATAACCAAACAAAAAATAAATTTTAGGGTAAACAAATCTAAATCGAGGGGTTTGAATTATTTATTTAATTAAATTAAATGATGAGAGAGAGAGCACAAACGTTTTACTGTGATCCGTGATTTCATCGTTGCAGAAGACGTGTTTGAAGAAACGCTTCGTATCATTCACATCGATGCTCTTCATCGTGCTAGCTTTTTCTTTATTTCTCTCTGAACAGGTTGCTTTACTTTATTACTAGTCTTATATGCATGTGATGCGTGCGAAATTATATAAAAACTTAAAGTTGTGTTATTATAACGTACTAATCACAACAAATATTAGACACTAAAAAATCATTCGGTAAGTTCATATTTTAAAACAATAAGGGGATATAAATCATACAATACATCAATCTTGCAATATAAATAGTGTAACAATGTAATACTCATGCCCTTACATGAAAAAGAATCAAAATCTTAGTACCAAAGTAAAGTAATTAAACGTATAAAATAGTTTGTTTCACTTTTTTAATCTTGCTCGCAATGTACTTGTCTAACCATATGCACTCCTCCGCCTAATCGATGTGCAACACATAATTAACATTATAAGAATTTTCTGGATTAAGAACGTGTACAAAATCATTCCAAATTGTTAATTTAATAACAGCTCGTCTGCAAGTAGAAAGGAAAACACTATTAAGACACATTTTAATGGAAGAAATATAAATTCGATAAGTAAATAACAATTTACTAATAATTTAGAGAAGGAAATAATATTATAAGGGAGAAAAAAGAATATAAAATATCTGATGAGAAAATAACATTATAGGTGACTTTCCATAAAGTTCACTTACTTTCCTAATTTTATGATTCTCAATCAAAATAACATTATTCTTTTATTTACTTTTGTTGTTATGGGCCATAAGGAAGCTTTTAGGCGTTTATTTCTCAGGGTTTTTGATTTTTTAGTGCAATCCACTAAATAATCAGCTTTTCAATTGAATTAAATTGTGAAAGTGTCGGTAATTTAGTCTATCCATAGGGGACATCAAAAGTACAATTACTAAATTTACACCACGTGTTCCCTTATACAATAGAGATTACTCCATAGTTCACTACGATTCAACAAATCATCAACAATTAGTCACGTAACATTCGAACTCGTTCACAATTTTTTGTTAAATCGAGTACAATCACACTCAGATCATGAAATTGTGTTAAACTTGATTAGTTCACGACCCAGTTAGTACCTAGAACTCCTTTTAACACTCCCCCCATCAACCCCTCACGAAGTCTAACTTCACAATCACCTAACTCGAGGGTACCTTAATTTCTAGAGAAGCTTAAACAAAATACCAAAACAATAAACAAAGACTACACAATATATGAAGTATCAAAGTAAAAAGTACTCTAAAGAAAAAGAACAAAAAAAAAACCCCCTTTGATTTCAACATTTGTGTCCCTTCCCTTCACGTGATCGTCCCCTTCCTGTCTCCTCATTCACCCTTTCTCTCTCTAGAAAAAAACAACTCCTATAAATTCTGTAAGTGTCACACACCCAGACACACGCTCTCTCTCTCTCCTCCACTTAGATCAGATCTTCAATATTCATGACCACATTCTAAAACTACCATGTCTTTCTCACTCCTCTTCTTTGTGATAGCTTTTTCACTTCACTTATTATTATCACCTGCATCCGGGCACCACATCTGCTCCACCGCACAAATGGTAAGAGGATATTCATCTCTATTAAAAATTCTTATCAAAACAGAAAAAAAAAATTCCCCAAATATTTTATTATTCAAATTCAAAATCCATACCTATATTTGTAAGTATCATCAAAGTAATTCTCAGAGTAATGGATCTGACCCTCTAACTCCGCCACAATTGGAGAATTTAAGTCTGCAATACACAAAATCCCATCAATTTTACAAATTGTATATCCAAATTTCATAGTGATCAGCTAAAAAATCATAAACTCAAAGTAATTGGGTTTTTTTTGTTAAGAAATACCCAGATGAGAAAATGAATCAAATTGACCGAATACATGAAGAATTAGAAATAAGAATGTATTTTTTTCAATTGATTGACAAAATCAAATTAGCAATTAAAAAAAATGGTAAGAGGATATTCATAGTTTCATACCTGATGAAGAAGCCATTGCCTCTGTAAAAACTTCACCCCAAAAAAAAATTCCAAATTCACATAACACGAAATTTACATAAGCAAAGACAAATTGAAACCCTAATTAATCGAAAATAAGAAATTGGGAAACTCAACTGGTAAGATGATGATGAGAGTTTTGATTTTTGAAGAGATTCAACGTGAAAAGGGCTGACTGATGCCGCCTCCTTCTCCATTTCCACCAATTGATGATTAAAAAACCTCAATAACACAAAGATCAAACGAATAAGAATATAAGATTTAATACGAATTTACCGAATCTTTGAGAAGAGAATGAAACTGGAAAAGCGGCGAGTGAGAACTCAACTGGGAGTTAGGTTTAGTGCAGAGGTTTTTCTTTTTTTTCCAGGACGTTGAAGTTACTGCAGAGGTTTTTCTTTTTTTTCGGTTAATAAGGGTATAATGGACTTTTTTTAAAGGGGACACGAAAACGTGATTACCAAATTAACCCCAGCTGTTCCTTTATATAATAGAGATTTTTTTGGTTTGCTTGCATTCGCACGTATCTCTATTTCTATAAGTGAAGAGGTGGGGGTATATGAGTAAATTCATTTTTTTGTCCTTTATGAATCTCTATTCTATAAGGAAGGATACGAGGGCATTTAATAATCACACTTTTGGAGTCCCCTATCTAAAAGACTAAACTATCCTCCATACTCTCACAGTTTCATTCAACTCAAAATCTGATTATTTATTGATTTAAAAAGCTAGTTAGTTATTGATTTAAAAAGATGAATAATTATTCATTTTAAAAACTGAAAATTTATTGAATAAGGAAAATTCATTTTAAAAACTGATTCGGCGTTACAGAACCATTAACTCAACATTATGAGCTATCAGAAAAGAAAAAAAATCTTGCTGTTATTTAGTCAACTACCCCTACCAATCATATAATTCTTCAATTAACCCCACCAATCAATTAATTCAGTCAATTAACTCCACCAATCAATCAATCAATTAACCCCATCAATTATCTACCGATTCAGTCAATTAACCCCACCAATCAGCGTCAATTAACGCCACCAATCAATATAATTCGTCAATTAACCCCACCAATCAATTAATTCAGTCAATTAACCTCACTAATCAATCAATTGACCCACTAATTATCTACTGATTCAGTCAATTAACCCAACCAATCATATAATACGTCAATTAACCCCACCAATCAATCAATTAACCCCACCAATCATATAATTCGTCACTTCCGTTTCCTTCACTTTGTTCTCTCCTTCCTTGATAACTTCCAATGTTTTCTCGCAAATCAATTCTTCAAAACCTAAATATTTACTTTATCTCTCATCAAAGACAATATTTACAGGAAAACCCCAATTCCATTCAACAATTTCCACATTATTGGTTGATCACAGTTTGCAAATGCAAGGTTATTTTTTTAAAATTCTACAATTCAAGTTATTGAACCCAAAAAAAACCCAGAACTCTAGCTATATTCCCTTTAGAACTACTACTGAAATTGATGTAATCAATCACTTTAATCTCGATGTTAATTTTTCTTTCGTTTTGATGGAAGCCGTCTCTCAAGTCGTTCATAATAATGTAGAAGCTCACGAAGAAGATGAGGGAGAATCGCTCCATCCCACACCGGATGCGTGTGCGTAGCGACAACACTATCAGGTATAATTTCTCCATTAATTAGTCTTTTTTTCTTTTGATTCTTATTAGTTGATTTGGGTGAATATTCACTCATTTGTTGACTTTATTTTGAAATTTGAAGGTACAATGCGAAGCGCATGCATTGGTGTCGTACCAAACTCAGGTTCTGAGGTGTTTTTCAATTTCTAAAGTATTTTGTTTTTCAATTTCTAAGTATTTTGTTTTTCAATTTCAGTAGTAGTATTTATTTTTTATGATTCAAACTTTTCTTGCTAATTTGTTAAACATATTCTTTAGTTTTCAATTTTTTATTGATAATTTGCTAAACCCCAAAAGAATCTTTATAATTCAAATGGTTAATGCATGTAAAGGTTGAAAATTTTCTTAATTTTCATTTAAGTAATGTATTTTTTAGGGAAATTTCTGAAGAAGAAGGAAGAATATGGTGGTGGGAAGAACTTATTAATGGAGGTAGTACAATTAGAGATAAATATGGAGAAGAAGAAGATTAGGGAAGCTAGCTAGAGATCATTGCTTTGCAAATCATTCCACGCCGAGAACTCGAAGCCGGTGTTAAAATAGAGATGACGGAGGAACAAATCATGGGTATGAGGCGTTTTTATAGGGATTCTAATTATGTTGATCCTTAGAAGTACAATTTTCAATATTTTTGTATTTTCAGAAAGTTGAGCAAGTAAGATTTGGGCTTAACACTTGAACAATAATATAACGACATGTCAACTAGCTACCTTGACCCAGTTGACAGTACCTTTATGTAAATGTCGGTATAACATTACTCCGTATAAGTTATCTGATATTTGGATGTCACTCGCTTTTTAAGCTAAGTTTTTCCTGATGGTAAAGCTTTTACAAGTTTATTTTCAAATAAGGGCGCATTATAGGTGATATAGAGTAATAGAGATACGGAGTACTATTGTATCATATAATAGAGATGATATGTACTCTCGCACGCATCGTGTGCATATAAGACTAGTAGGACTATAGAGTAACCATTCATTTGGCACAAATGTAGGTGAATAACTAGATTAAATATTCGAAAATTATTATTTCCGTATTATTTTATAAAATATTGAACTGAAATATTTATCCATTAAAGGTAATGCGTAATTAATAAATCTTGAACGTACCAACTTAATCATTTAATAACCCTATTACATTATCTATATTGCTAATTTTTCTTTCTAATACGTATTATATATTTTATAATTGTGTATGAATACTTGACCAAAATATTTGATATGCTTAATATGTCAATTTAACTAAAATATTGAGTAAATATATTTTCTAGAATTGATTACAGATAAAATAAGGTAATTTTGAATACAAAATTATAGATATTTTATTATGCTATACTAGGTGAATATAAATTTATATTTATTCTATACCTGATTTATTACGAAGAAAATTTTATAAACCGTGCATCGTAGAGATTTTGTTTTGAACACTAAATTCTATACCCGGTTTATTACGAAGAAAATTTTACGAAACTAGAATTGTCAATACCCGGTTATGAAACTATAATTGTTCATATGATAACAAGAAAATTCTACGGATATTTCATGAAATACTCCCGAGTTTTAGAGTAATTCACCAAACGTCCATCAAGTTTCAGAAATACATAAAATACCCCTCACAAATGACTTAATACCCCAAATATCCTTTCATGACGTCATCATCCTCATAATCAACCAATTACGATCTAATTACCCTTCTAATTCCTAATTAACCTCCCTAATCCCTAATTACCCCCCTAATCCCCATTAACCCATTGACCCACCCTTTTTTTTTTCTCTCCCCTTCCTTCTTCCATTAACCCAACTCAAGGATTCTACCGGATTTTGATTTTCCGGCGAGAGAGAGGGATTTTTTCATGGCTGCCCCCCTTGCCCACTGCCATTCTCGTTTCCTTCCCACCTCCCCTACAACACCTTGGAATCACCGAAACTTGCAGCAGGAACAAGCTTAGTATTTAGAAGCTTCAAGATTCCATCGCAAATGTCAGAGAGCTCATTCTCGATGCGAGATCTGTAGTCGCGAACGACAGAGATGTGGTCTTCGTTGCCGCGACTCTCCTCCTTCTGCTTGATCGAACGACGAGCCCTGATGACATTTTTGTAGACGACGGAGAGGAGGTTTTGCTCCTCCACCGTGAGCTCCTCCCCTTCCGACGCCGCGGTAACCACCTTCTCCATGAACTCAACCATCTCCTCGTAAAGCTCCAATTGTTATGCGAGTTTCGCCATGTAAACGCTCTCTTCCAGAGCTGAGGACACCATTGTTGGTTGTTTTTTTGGAGAGAGGTAGTGGCGATGAGTTTCCTGGGTTTTCCGTTGTCGCCCAATTCTTCCATTTAGGAAAAGGGGATTGTTCGATTTTTTGAAACTTCAATTTGATTTTTCCTTTGAATTGAAGAACTTACAGTGTATGTAGAATGAATTTCTGAGAATGATTTAGGGTTCTGATTTCTGCAATGGCGAGGTTGTGGCGGTGGTTGCGGTGGAAAGGAAAAGCATTTCCATGGGAGAAGAAGGGGGAAAGAATTTGCAGGGAAGAAGAAGGGGGCATTTGCAGGGAAGAAGGGGGAAGAAGAAGGAAAAAGAGAAAAAAAAAGGAAAATTGGGAAAAGAAATTTGGGTTAATGGGTTAAAAGGTGGGTTAATGGGTTAATTGAGTTGATTAAGGGCTGATGACATCATCAAGGGTATATATGTGGGGTATTAAGTTTTGAAATAGGGGTATTTTTATGTATTATTGAAACTTGAGGACATTTGGTGAATTTTCTGAAAACTCGGGGATATTTCATGAAATATCCGAAAATTCTATTCCCGGTTTATTACGAAGACAAGTATTGAGTTCAAAATTACGCAACAAAGTCTTGTATTTTTTTTTTTAAAAGAAAGACATTTTCAACTTTTAAGTGTTTTCCTTTATTTTTTTACTTACACCATTTTTCGTTTATGAAAATTGATATTAGTTGCACCAATTTCCTTTCATGGAAGGTATACATATGTTTTTTTGGAAGGTATACATATGTTTTTTGGAAGGTATACAGACCATATACTCACATTTCACATTTACCATTACCTAACATTTTTACTCTCTTTTGTTGTTTGTTATCATATGAACAATTTTAATGTTTGCAATCTATTACTATATATTAAAAGAGACACCAGGAATGACACGTGTTAATTCCTGGTGCGATTTTTTCCGCCAAAAACCACTTTCCCAAAAAAGAGTATTTGTTTTATTTTATTTTTATTCTATACCTTTTTATAAACTATTTATGTATGAAAACAAAATTTAGTTTATAAATTATGGCAATAATAGATACGACGTAATAATAATTATTCTAAATTGGTAATATTTTAGTCAAATCGCTATATTAATAATGGAAAATATATCACTCAATATTTTGGTCAAATTACCATATTAGCATTTTAAATATGCATATTAGATGAATAAATTTAAATGAGTATATTAAAAATGTTATAACTATGCAGTAGTTTGGGATATTCAGTTTAATATTTTGTGAAAAAAATGATCAAAATCCGTACGTGAACAGAATCTAATCTAGTTTTCTTAAATTTTATGGCAACCTAAAATGGTGAAAAAAAAGGGAGAAAGTGCGAGATAAAAAGATAGGCAGTTGTCAAAACGTATATTATTCAGCGCGTCTCCTGTGAGACCAGTCACACCATCAACTTGATGGTGTGACGAGCGCGAAACCAATAGTGTACCCCCTCTAAAACTATCTAAAAAAAGTAACAGATCTAAACTATAGAAGTAACATACCTAAACTAAAAAAGTATTTCCTCAAAAATTATATATATAAAAAAGTAACATGTCTAAACTATAGAAGTAACATACCTAAACTAAAAAAGTACCTCATCTAAAATTATAAAAAAAAGTAACATGTCTAAACTATAGAAGTAACATACCTAAACTAAAAAAAATACCTCCTCTAAAATTATTAAAAAAGAAGTAACATTTCTAAACTATAGAAGCAACATACCTAAACTAAGAAGGTATCTCCCCTAAAACTACTCCGTATAAAAAAAGTAACATGTATAAACTATAAAAGTAACATACCTAAACTAAACGGTTTTTTCATGAAATGCCCCTGAGGTTTAACGAAATGCACCAAATACACTCGCGTGTTTCAAATTACATAATATACCCCTATTTAAACTTATTTGAACCAAATGTCCTTAGACTTAACGGAAGTCTAACACCGTTAGTCATTAGTTTGAATTATCCCTTAATCAACCTAATTGATTAATAATTAACCCCTAATTAATAATTTACTCCATTATGCATTTTCTTTAATTTAATTTTTTTTCTCTTTTTTCTTTATTTTCACTCACCCCCTTCCTTCTCTTCTGGTTCAACAAGCTCAACAACAATCCATCCCCTTCCCTCCTGGTTCCACCACCATCGACCACCGACTTCCGTCCCACCGACCACCGACTTCCGCCCCACCGACCTCCGCCCACACCACCACCGAGCTCCGCTTCAATCTAACTCCCGTACAAAAAATCTTCAATCTAACTCCCGTACAAAAAATCTTCAATCTAAATTCTCAATTTTTTTCCCCAAATTGTCTCAATTCGATTTCTAGAAATGCGAATTATATGTTGGTGGAAGTATAGGACAGCAGCACATAGAATTAGAGAAGAGAAGAGGAAAAAGTTAATTTTGTAGCTAGAATTTCAGTTTTTCGTTCTTCAGTTTTCTTCTTCTTCTTCGTTTTTCCTTGCCTTCTTTCTGGATTTTTTTTTTGTTTTGATTCTGTTCGCACATAGCAGCAGCAACATCGTAATTATGAGATATAGCAGCAGCGATTAGTAGAGATTAGAGAACCTAGTAATTCTATTTTGGTTTTTAGATTTTCGATTATAGGATTAGAATTCAGAAATTTCGAATTCATTTTCTATTGTTCTTGAGTCTGTTCTTCAATTTCCATAAATTGTGTTACGAATGGGATTTTAGCCACGGCTTTACCATCGAACTATGAATTGAGCAATCAAAAAACCATGAAGAGAACGAGCACAACGACGACACTGGATTTGAACTTGAAGAGTGAGAGATCTTGGCTTGCGTCTTTAAGGCTGGTTTCGACTTCTTCTTGGTTTTTGTTCTTGAAGATTGAATCTGGGTTTTCAAGGTTTCAATTTTTTGAGGATTTGTCAATGGATGAGGATTTAAGGGATTTTCAAATTCAGTTTCTAATGGTGTTGAGATTCTCGAACCAGAAGAGAAGGAATAGGTGATTGAAAAGAGGAAAAAAAAAATTAAAGAAAATGAAAAATGGAGTTAATTAGTTAATTATTAATTAATTAAGTTAACGGTTTTTTCATGAAATACCCCTGAGGTTTCACGAAATTCACCAAATACCCCTGCGCGTTTCAAAATACATAATATACCCCTATTTTTTTCCTATTGTTCACCAAATACCCCTATTTTGACTTTCCGTTAGTCCTCCGTTAAGTCATGTTTATAATTCACCAAATGCACCTATTTATACACTTTTTGCACAATATACACCTATTTGTAAACTTGTTTGCACCAAATACCCAAACTGCTTTTAAACTGCATAATTTAAATCTTACGGCTTTGCAGTTCTAATCAGAGCTGTTTGTAACAAATTAGAGCAGTAAATAGGGATTATATTCCATAAAAGATGATTAATTTGCATAGTAACTTTACAAAAACTTTGATTGCCATAATCTATTTGTGCATAAGGTTTAGGAATCAAAGCTGAATTTTGGTCAGTCCAACTTATATTGCAATGAGCTTTGTCTCCTGGACAAACATCAGCAATCTGGCTTTTGGATGGCACATCTTTTTGTGGCTTCCCTAATCTGTCCCAAACACTTTTCCATGGTTGGTTGATATCGGAAGACGGAACTACTGGAAGTATAGAATAAAGAAAAAAAATCAAGGGAGCAGAACGCATTTGTGAACACTTTGCTACAAACAAAAAGTATTAGAAGAAGGCAATGCTTGTGAAAGCCTTCGGTTGTATGACTTTGCAAACTTGACAAACCCCTGTTATTCCTTGTCCTAGATCGCAAGCCTTTTATTTTAGTTTAATCCTTCACTTGCCGCACAAGAGTGTGTTGGAAATTTATATGGAATAACATATGATGAAGTTTCATTTTCTTTTGAGAAAACGCAAACTAAGGATTTACTCTGATCTTCTCAAAGTTCTGCTCCTCATTTGATCAAGAAATTCCCATTAAAAGTTTTAATCTGTTTTTCGCAAAATATACACAATGGATTGACACCCAATCCCTTATATTATAAAAAAAAACAAAATCTCACTCTTAAGAACTGACTTCTTGCACCTCATATGACCAGAAATTTCAAATTAAAAAAGTGAATGCTGAGCACTTTTATTCTGATTTTAACAAAATATACACAAAGGATTAACACTCAATCCATGTTTTGTTTGATCTTGATGATCTTCTCAAAGTGCTGCAAGTCATTTGATCAGGAAATTCACATTAAAAAAGTGAACATTGAACATTTTTATTCTGTTTTTTCCCAAAATACACACAGAGGATTATCATTCAATCCCTTTAGCAAAATACACACAAAATGACATTGAAAAGCCTGCCAATCCCTTGCAAACCAATTAGCTTTTCGAACGTGATATTTGATCAAAATAGTGTTGAGTGGTTCCGTTCGAAATTATAATAATGCAATTGCAATTTGCAAGGTCTTAGATCGCAATGTATTACCAAAAAGCTTCTTATACCTTCAGCTTGCTCAGCCAATTTGGCCAAGTACACATTCTCTTCCCGAGATCCTTCTAAAGGCGACATTGTTTCTCACTTCAAGCAAAAATTAACGACCCAGGAAAGCATTCGGGTCAGGGTTCCTCCGTCTGGAGTTTGGTAGGGAGAAGGAGGTGGTTTGAGGAGAGAGAATTGAGAAGGCGTCGCCGTCTTCTCCTTCATTCTCTTCCGTCGCGCTTAATCCTCTCCTCCCAATGAATTTGTCCAGTAAAATGGATTCGTCGGACTTCCTCGATCTCTTCTCGCCGCCAGCCTTCAAGTCTTCAACCTTCATCGGCGGAAATGGTGGATTCGCCGGACTTCCCACCACCTGCACTACCCAATCACCGGAAGAAGAGGCTTGTATTTCTGGATAGTTTGAGGTGAATCAATGGCTATTGATGAATTGGGGGTGAGATCGAAGATGGGTTAGAACTAGGAGATGAGAGGAGAGAGAAGAAATGAGATTTATTTTTTTAAGTTAAAATATAGAATATTAGGTAAATAAGGGTATAATCGTAAATTAAAGCTAACGGAGAACTAACGGTCGTTAAATACAAGGGTATTTGGTGCACTTTAAGTTTAAATAGGGGTATATTATGTATTTTGAAACGCGCAGGGGTATTTGGTGAATTTCGTGAAACCTCAGGAGCATTTCATGAAAAAACCGTTAAGTTAATTAAGGGCTAATTCGAACTAATGACTAACGGTGTTAGACTTCCGTTAAGTCTAGGGGCATTTGGTGCAAATAAGTTTAAATAGGGGTATATTATGTAATTTGAAACACGCGGGTGTATTTGGTGCATTTCGTTAAACCTCGTGGGCATTTCATGAAAAAACCGTAAACTAAATAATGTATTTCCTCTAAAATTATATATATATAAATAAAGTAACATGTCTAAACTATAGAAGTAACATATCTAAACTAAGAAGCTATCTCCCCTAAAACTACTCCGTATAAAAAAAGTAACATGTCTAAACTATAGAAACAACATACCTAAATTCGCAAGTGTGAACTGGTCTCACCATCAGTTGATGGTGATGACAGTCTCATAAGAATTTGGGCTAGAATAATACTCCGTATGAGTTTCAATTAAATTTCGACATAGAGAAAAGTTGATTACGATAATGGAGTTGCGGAGTACTAAAACAAGTCTAATCTAAGTAGTAAGTGTACCAACCTTAAAGCCAGCCCTTACCAAATGATGCACGTAACATATGGTTTAACATCCATGTGCCTATGAATATACAATGTGCTGTGATGCTGTGAGGTCCATATTGATTCGCCTTTACTTTTCAAATGTAATGATATGGATAGGAGCTACAAAAGCCCATATATATTATATAGGAAGAGGAAAGCCACAAGTAAGATTTAGAAATCAATTGAGGTTGGCATGAGTGATTAAGGGCTTCTTGCTCTTTAATCAAAGCCTCGGGTTTGAGCCCTGAGAACGGAAAAAATCTCAACTGAGAGGGATGTTGCCCATCGAGGTACCCATGCAAACTCCCGTGTGAGGTTAGTCCACTCGCCGAAGGCGGTGGGAACTCCTCGTAGTAGAACCAAAAAAAACAAGTAAGATTTAGAAAAGTGAGAACCAGCCAAGCTTTAACCATTAGTATAATACTTCCTCCGTCCCTTAATACTCGATCCGGTTTGATTTTTTACACTATTCACATAATTTATTTTTAGTATATGAAAACAAATGTTATTATATAGTAATATATAGTTGGCTTCATCTTAATATATATTTTCAAAATATTAATATTTTTATAAGTATTATAATATGTAGTTAAAGAAATTGGTGGTTA
The DNA here is from genome assembly GCF_020520425.1 of Spinacia oleracea. NCBI lineage: Eukaryota > Viridiplantae > Streptophyta > Magnoliopsida > Caryophyllales > Amaranthaceae > Spinacia > Spinacia oleracea. The sequence goes on along the minus strand of NC_079488.1, from coordinate 79,542,217 downwards.
AAGTTGTGAATGGACAAGCGTGTCCGGTCAAAATAGATCGAATATTAAGGGACGGAGGAAGTAGTATATAAAATTATGTATTATCAAAAATTGTAAGAACTCGATAATAAAATATTTATTGAGGGGGATCAAACAAGATTTTATATGATAATATTTGATAAGAGATTTCAAAGACCTCAAAATGAAGTGTAGATGAGACTTTGTTAGAGCGCTTGTAACTCGTAAGCGGTCCAACTTCAAAACGTGAGATAGACTAGTCAAGCAATGTGGTTAGAAAGGTAAAAAACAAGTAAGCTTTAACAATTAGTATAATAGTATCTCCATTTCAGAAAATTCTTTACAATCACTATTTGCACGAACTTTAATGCAATATTTAACTACTATTATATTCATTTTTGTATGTGGAAAAATTATAAAAAGTTGATATTCTGAAAATACATACCGAAACCAATATAACAAGATCTTACATGTAACGTTTTGATGTATATAATGGTGAGAATTTACGGTCAAAGTTTTCATACTTTGGACACATATTACAAAGCGTAAAGAACTTTCAGAAACGGATGTAGTAGTATATTTAATTACGTATTATTAATTAAAAGTTATAAGAAGTTGGTATTGATATATTTATTGAGACGAATTAAACCAGATTTGCATAATGATATTTTGATGTTTATATGAGTAGCTATATTCGTCAAAAATTTCAAACTTTGACCCTCAAAAAGTTAAGTTTAAACGCGACCTGATCTGTTAGCAGAAGCAGAGCCATTGTTGCAAGTGTTAGGGTCATTTGACCTCACTTAATATTTAATATTTTCATTTTTTTAATTAAATCTGACAGTTTATTTGTATAAAGGTTTATATAAAAAAATAACTATTTGCACCCGCTAAAATGATCAAATGATATTAATTTTCTGGATCCGCCACAATATGTTAGAACGCATGTAAATAGTCCGACTTGAAAAACGTAATCATGAGATCATGAGATAGATGAGTGACAAGTAGATTTAGAACGGCAAGAACCAAGCTTACTTTGATTAATTTAAAACTATACATTAGGGATTTAATTTGGAGGTAAAACACATGGGTTTCAAAAATTTAACTCCAAGCTAGTATCACATAAAAACCCACTTAAAAACACCATAAAACTTGCATAATCTTTGGCCCTTTTCTCTTAGCATCTCTCCTCAGCACCACCATATGAACCATTAGCATTAGAAACCCTAATAGAGTTACTCTTCTTGGTGGGCGGCTTAAACCAAATAGCACAAATCATAAACGCAACAAAGTTGATAAAACTTAAGACAGTCAACAACCAGTAGAAGTAATCAAGCCTTCCATAGTTGATATCATCGGCAAGCCACCCTTCACTCTTGCTGTTCGTGGTGACATTCTTAATAACAGACACAAGGAAACTGCTGAGGAAGAATCCTAGAGAAAGTGTTGTAAGGAAGAGTCCAGTGCTCATTGTTTTCATGCTTTTGGGTGCTTGAGTTATGAAGAAATCGAGTTGTCCGGTATAGATGAAGGCTTCTCCTGCACCAACTAGGAAGAATTGTGGGATTAACAAGTATACACTTATGGGAAGTGATAGTTCGTCTCTTCCTACTGCGATTGCTACTGAAAGTCTCTTCTTCTCCACCCATGCCGCGGCTGCCATCCCTAGTGTGGAGAGGACTAGCCCTATTGCTATTCTTTGCAAGCTGCTGAAACCTATACATGTAAAATCATATGGAAACCAACTTAGTGTTGTTGTTGCAGTAACACTGTTTACGTGGTATTTGTGCACTTGGCTAAAAGTTACCTTTCACAAACAAACAGTGTCAAAAGTTGTTTGGTTGATTGTATATGGAAATATTATGAAGTACTTTTTAATTTCGTTGTTCGTATTTCTCTTTTAAGATCTGAGGTCATATGAAACCAATTAGATGTATAATGTATGCATTATTTCTGTGATGATAATAGTACATCTTAGCCAACTAATTGTTGGTACCTTGAATCTCATGATATTAAAGCAAGAATAGCCTAAGAAAACATGATTTGTTCCCTTTTGGTTTAACTAATACAAGTGAGATGCATGTGATCTACTTTGATAAATAGAGACATAAAACTTGGATTTATATACATTTTGTTAAGCATCTTAATAACATAGTATCTCAAGTGTACTATAAAACCTTTTATCTAAACAAGTGTACTATACAACCTCATACCAAACTAACTCGACGGCTCTAACATATTTTAATTAAACCGAATTGAATATTTCAAGTAAAAATATCGATTATTGCCAATCAAAATTTGTATTGATGATCAAAATTGTCATATTTACCAACATATTAAAATCTATTTTTACTGATTAAAACTGCTTTATTTTCCGGGATTAAACATAGGTATATTATTGGCTATGTTATTTCAGATTATGGTTAGTGGGGTTGTCACAAGATACTTAAAGTAGTATTCACAATCATCCTTTACACCCATACAGGGCCAACAAAAGAAACATGAAGAGTGGTGGTACCATATTACCATTACCATCCTTTGGACCACCAACATAATATAAGAATATAAGATGATGGTAAAAACATCAAGTAATAAAATCAAAATATATGGTGCAATTTACCTGGCTTGCCCTTGAATTTCTTCCAAAGGGGCACAATTACGCGGTCGTAGACGCCTAAACTGATGAGAATCGCGGCCACGAAGAACACGGTGAGTGATCCAGCAGGGATTTGGAAACTCCCAAGGGATCTCTCCATGGTGAAAGCTTGTTCTACAGAAAATGTGATCATTTGTGCATATGTTGTCCAGAATATTATGGTTGTTGCCCACACAGGTAGCAATCTCGCCATCATCTTCACTTCCTCGACTTTAGTCACCGAGCATAGCTTCCATGGGTTCGGGGCTGAGCCACCGGGAACGTTCTCGAAGTCACCCTCACCTACTATGGCTGCCTTGTCCAAGCACCTGTATGTGCATAATGTTATAATTTTAAACTTAAGGGAAGACACTGATTAAACATTAATTAGACGTTAAATTAATACTGATCCACTACGAGCTACTCCTAGTCGATCCTATGGATTTTCCCTTAAAAATAAAAATTTTATTTTTGAAACTTTTCTCCTATCCTATTATGTAAATCCGAAAAGATCTCCATAGATCTGAAAAATAAAAACAAATGTCCAAAGATACAAAAAAAGTCCGTGTTTTATCTATGCTGATCTGATCTGCCACTATTTGGGTAGGAAATAAAAAGGTATATAGTTGTATACTTTTAAAGGTGACCTTTACATAATCTCATGCTTCAAATGGTGGTTTTTTCTTCCTAAGACCTAATATTGCCTTGATTAATTAATGTTAATGATGATGAGCTAGGTTAAGCTAAAAATTAAAGTCCGATCCTTGATTAATATAGTAAAAAACTTTGTATATGCACTTTTAATTTTTAAAGGTGACCTTTTCATATTGTCTTAATTTAACATGATGGATTTCTTCTTTTTAAGACCTAATATTGCCTTGATTATTGTTAATAATGATGATATAATTAAGTTTAAGGGAACATACCCAAATTGCTCAGTGTGAGGAACCCTATGTCCTTCAGGAGAATCCTCATACAAGTAATTAACATCATAAGGCAATTGCATCTTAGATTTCTTTGCAGCAGCCGATATAACTTGGAAGATATGAACAATAGGACTTCCCATACTCTTCTTGTACCTATATCTTTTCATGCCACTCAAAAGTATGATTATAGCAATTCCCATTGAAACAGAGCAAATCCCATATGCCCAACTTCTTCCCACCTCGTCTTGTATCCATACGAGCACGGTCACTGCCATTAGAGTCCCTAAGCTAATGAAGAAGAAGAACCTACTAAAGAAGGCTGTCATTTGAGCCTTCTCCTTGTCATCTTTCTCGTCGAATTGATCACTACCAAGTCCTGATACACTTGATTTTAGACCACCTGTCCCTAGGGCGATCAAGTATAAGGCTAAGTATAAGACTCCCATTTGAAAGTCTGTTGCCTTTTGGCAAGGCTCGTTCGTGTTTGGGTCACAAGATGGTGGTCGAAGCTCGGGGATTTTTGTTGAGATTGCTAGCATTGCTGTCCCCTGGATCACATATAAGTTATGGTTTAGCGACAAAAAAACATTCAGAGAAGACCATACCAGAAACTAGAAAAATTAGACTAGATCAGATGAAGAGAACAAAGCTTCAAAGTTGATTATTTGTCCTTACCAAAGTTTGTACAACAGCGAAAATTGCGACAGTTTTGAATCTTCCTAGGAAGGAATCAGCCAAAAAGCCTCCGAGAAGGCAGAGGAGGAAGGAAGTTCCCATGAAATCAGTGACAACATTTGCTGAGGTTGAACTAGGTAGGTGCATAGTTCCTACTAGGTACGTCACAAGGTTCACGGCTATCCCCATTGTCGATAGCCTTTCACACATCTCGATTCCTGTTTATCAAAGAGAATCCCGATCATTGTATTTTGATGGATATACACTTGTTTTTACTAGTGCAACATTGTTATTTTGAATATTTTAATCAACTTTTGCATGAATCACCTTCTTACTAGCTAGCTTATGCTTAATGAAGTTGAATAATATGCATGAAAACATAGAAACACTCAAACATAAATGATCATGAAAAATATACTAATGGTACGTAGGTACATTATAAGTTTGAAACATACCTAAAATAAGGGCAGCAGGCACCCAACCACCAGTTTTCGACCGGTCTGCAGGGGAACCCTTATAATCAAGGGCATCAGCAACAGCCCAACTCATCTTTCCCTCCTGAGCCATCAAAAACACAGAAAGGACCGTTAACTATGGTGACGCGATTTTGAGATAGAAACTATTAAAGTACACTAACAACTTGTAACAACATCGATGAAGAATATAATACTTGTTATTACAAGCTAAGCTAAGCTAAATGAAAATGCTAACCATTTGAACAAGTCTTAGATGCAACAGCCAAATAAGTGTCGTAATATAAGATTTAAGCTAAATTTGTTTGTGTTTATAGAACACGTTTTTGTTTTTGGAAGCTAAAATTGTTGCTTGAATGTGCTTGTACTCACAATAAAGATAGGTTGTGAGGTTTCTCTTATATAGCCAAAGTTTTCTAGGTAACTTATGTTGTTGTAATGAAAAGAAAAATATAAATAAAATTAAAATATAAAGTGATGTGGCCCTCCACTAGTGGTTGACACAAATAACAGCTAGTATTTGGCAGAGAGAGATTAGTCCAATCCCATTTTTGCACCTTTCCATTTGAAGGTTCTAGCTAGGGTTACAAGAATTAATGTTATATGGGATTATATTTCATTTTCTGTTACACTAACACCACCTAACACGAGATATTCACCCTATCACATTTTTGTAGAATACATATTGCAGAGCAAGTGTACCTTTTTTTCTGATAGATCTGTAAAGGCAATGATATAGACGAGATTCAATCTCAAATCTTAGGTGCCACTGTGAATGATTCAACCCATTAAGCACTTTAGCATCCACAACTTGACTGCGACTGTTGATTCAGTTGAGAAAATACCACATCAACCATGTTAATTGCAACGGGAAATGATTATGAATATTTTATTTATGTAACACTACCTAACACGAATTTTGTATTAATTGTTGTTGTGGAAAGCCGTAAAACCAATTATTTAGACGAGATTTGATCTCAGATGGTCTTGAGTACCACCTCTGGAAAATTTAACCAAGTAAGTTAAACTAGTACATTGACATCTGTTGATCCAGCTATGGTAACACCACATCAGAAACGTTAATTGCGCTCAGGAGAAAAAATAATGAATCTTTAATTATTGTAAGGTTTTGAAAAGTAGATCTTGATGTTGTTGTTTGTGGAGGAAGGTTAAAACAAAAAGAAAAAGAAGAAGAGAGAATCTTCAGCATGCAAATCCTAATACCAAATTCATGGTCATATTATTGATACATGAAGGTGAAGGATAGTTACTGGACAAGAAGATTGTGAACCCCATTGCATCTCCTCTTCTCATTAGCTAAGTGCTTTTGATACCCCACCATTCAAAACTTCTTTAATTTTTTGGTTTTTATTTTTTGGAAGTTTTTATTTTTTTTTGGGAAATAGATTGGAAGATAAGAGAAAACACTTTTGGAGATCATGATCAAAAAAATAATTAAAGTTACAATCCTATTTTAGAAATAACTGGAAAAAAAGAAAAAGAGAAAAATGGGTGGAATTAATGTCATTCACATGTTAATTATATTTAATTTAATTAAGTTGGAAGAAATTAAATTAAATTAAATTAGTTTCTATCAGTAATTGTTGAAATAGTCTAGTGTTGTTGGGTTTTGAGAGAGAAGTAGTGTTGGATTTATACACAGGTGTAAAGTTTAGAAAAGGAAGCTGATTGAGCTCTTTACATGAGATGCAATTGTGCAATTCTCTTTGTTGGTTGTCAATTCTTTTTAATTTCTTGGTTCAATTAATTTTAGTTTTGTACTTTCGCTATTTGTCATTTTTATATTTTTAATTGTGGAATTATGTCACTACTTTTCTCATTTGTGAATGTTATTGTTACTTGAGGTTAACATGTAGGGGATGTTTGGTATGAGTTTTTTTGGGGTTGGAAACGGAATTAAGTAATCGTTACCGTTACGGGTTGTTTGGTTGGAGGTATGGATTAACCATTACCATTACTCGGCGGTAACGTATTCCTCCACTTTGTTACCAGTCAAAACCCAGAGGTAACGGTTAACATTTCCCTTCAAACAACTCTGCCTCCTCCTTCTCTCCATCTCCTTCTTTCTCTTCTCTCCCCCTCTCTCTGTCCTTTGAGTTTGAGGTTACTCGGACTTCGCGAATCATCTGCTCAAATTGTTTGAACTTGTTGTTGATGATGATGATCAATAATGATGATGCTTAATTTGGTTAATCAAATCTTTTAAACTTGTTGATGATGATGATGATCGATGATGATCAACAACATTAATGATAATCGATGATGATGATAGATGATGATGATGATCAATGATGTGATGATCCCAAATTCTTATATGAGACTGTCCTCACCATCAACTGATGGTGAGACCAGTTCACACTTGCGAATTTAGGTATGTTACTTCTATAGTTTAGACATGTTACTTTTTTTATAATTTTAGAGGAGATACTTTTTTTAGATTAGGTATGTTACTTCTATAGTTTATACATGTTACTTTTTTTATACGGAGTAGTTTTAGGGGAGGTACATTTTTAGTTTAGGTATGTTACTTCTATAGTTTAGACATGTTACTTTTTTTTTTATATATATATAATTTTAGAGGAGGTACTTTTTTAGTTTAGGTATGTTACTTCTATAGTTTAGATCTGTTACTTTTTTTTTATATATAGTTTTAGAGGAGGTAGCTATTGGTTTCGCGCTCGTTACACCATCAAGTTGATGGTGTGACTGGTCTCACAGGAGACGCATTGTGTGATGATAGATTTCTATTGTTTTTATATATACTTCGTATTTTATTTTTTTGATAAAAACTGTTATTGTTGTTATTATTAATATTATTATTGTTAGAATTGGCTATATTTTGTAGTCGAATTTCATAAAAGCTTTGTCGTTGTTATATTATTATTATATTATTATTGTTATTGTTATTTCTTTTTTCTTATTGGAGAGGGTGAATATTAAAAGGGCAAAAATGTATTTTCCTGTAATAAACGTGGGTGTTTTAAGAAATAAGTCAAAAATCCCTTATTTATTTCCTTACTCTATACTGAGTATTACTTACCAAACGTCAAGTAAAGGAATCTTAGGTATGTGATTCCTTTCCCGTAATATACCAAACAACTAATAATGGTAATAGTTAACATTACCTTTCCTCCTTCTTATTTGTTTCCATTCCACTCCCTTTCCGACATTTATACCAAACAAGCCCGTAGATTGTATCAAAATGGAAAAAGTAAAACTAAAATAGAAGATAGAATTATCGAGAGAAAACGCATGGGAGAAATTTGGAATGAGATAACACTAGGTCACTAGGGGTTGTTATAAGTTAAGACGTACGATTCAGCTCGGTCAAAGCTTGGCCCAAACATGCTCAGTCTGACTTGAGATCTTAATTATTCATGCTTGAGCTATACTTGGCTCAGCTCGTAAGTGTTATTCATATACTTTGTACTACCTCCATTTCAAAATGATATCTACGCTTTTCATTTTAGTAATGTTCTTTACACTTTTATTTTTTCTATTTTGACAAAAAGTTTTAATACCTTACCATTTTTACCTCACAATATTTACAATATCTCATTCACTTTCTCTTACTTTATTCATTTTTTTCTCACACTCACCCATCTTTTTAAACATTTATCTTATATACTCTATCCATATTTTGTTATATTCAACCAACTTTTTTACTTTTGTTTTAATATTTATACAAATAGTAACCGTAAAAATCTTTATGAAACGGAGATAGTATGATGTTAAAAGGGAGATTATATCTAAAAGGAAAAAAAGTAAAATAATAATAATAATAATAATAATAATAATAATAAATGATATAGATAGAAAACGTAAGGGACAATTTTTTTATGGGATAGAATTAGAGGTATATGCCGAAACAGCGCGTCTCCTGTGAGACCAGTCACACCATCAACTTGATGGTGTGACGAGCGCGAAACCAATAGCGTACCTCCTCTAAAACTATAAAAAAAAAGTAACAAATCTAAACTATAAAAGTAACATACCTAAACTAAAAAAGTACCTCCTCTAAAATTATATATATAAAAAAAAAGTACCTCCTCTAAAATTATATATAAAAAAAAAAAGTAACATGTCTAAACTATAGAAGTAACATACCTAAACTAAAAATGTACCTCTCCTAAAACTATTCCGTATAAAAAAAAGTAACATGTCTAAACTATAGAAGTAACATACCTAAACTAAAAAAGTACCTCATCTAAAATTATAAAAAAAAAGTAACATGTTCAAACTATAGAAGTAACATACCTAAACTAAAAAAATACCTCCTCTAACATTATTAAAAAAAGAGTAACATGTGTAAATTATAGAAGTAACATACCTAAACTAAGAAGGTATCTCCCCTAAAACTACTCCGTATAAAAAAAGTAACATGTATAAACTATAGAAGTAACATACCTAAACTAAAAAAAGTACTTCGTCTAAAACTATAAGAAAAAAGTAACATGTCTAAACTATAGAATTAACATACCTAAACTAAGAAGGTATCTCCCCTAAAACTACTCCGTATAAAAAAAGTAACATGTATAAACTATAGAAGTAACATGAGTTAACCTCGTGATTAGGGTCTCAATTTTGACAAAAATTATCGATTAGGACCTCACTTTATTTTTGTCACCATTTAGGACCTTGTATCACTTTTCCGGTCAAATGTTACTACCATGGTAAAATAAGTTGGGTCATTGGATTAGAAAAAATATTTTTTTTATAAAAAGTAAAAACTGATTAATTATTCATTACTCTATTCTTAATTTCTTCCTCTACCTTCTCCATTTTGGCTTCAATGCCAGTACTTTTCGTCTCATTCCCTTCCCCAGGTTCATTCTATCCTCTTTCTTTTCTTGCTCCTTCAACATTTCTTATAGTTAGTAGTCGACAATGTGCAAAATATGCTGATTACTTTTACACAATAACCAAAACAAAAATGATTAAATCAAATTTGTAAATCAAGACCCAAAATTCAAAAAAAAAAACATCAGATTAAACTTAGAGAAATTAAGAAATGAAAAGGGAATTATACCAAGACCAACATATCTCGAATTTGCTAACCCCTATCCCTTGAGCTCTAACAATCCTGATTGTATATTTTCTTTTGTACTTTATTTTTATTTCTATTTTGGAGTATACAATTTGATCTGTGTACTGAATTTTTGATTCCATGAATTGAGGGGTTGAGAATTGCGATGTATAATTGGATATTGAGGAGTCTTATTCATCTAAATTAGGTATTGTCTTTCCTAATTGAATTGGGAAACACTAAATTAACCTTAAGAAAGACTAGAGGAAAAGGGGGGGAGTTGAGGGAGATACGGGATTCATATTGTCTTGGTGGAGAAGACGACATAGATGGGAACTGGAGAGGGAGAGAAAGAAAGATTGAGTTTAAAAAAATCAGTAACAACATTGAATGTTTTCCTTAAGCTTTTAATATTGAAGGATCTCAGTTTTTAGCTCCGGTGAGTTAAACCTGAGTTAAGTTGTCGGATTATTAACCTTAGGTCCCAATTGGTGACAAAATAAGAGTGAGGTCCCAATTGGTGATTTATGTGAAAACTTAGGTCCCAAATATGGGCTTAACTCGAAGTAACATACCTAAACTAAAAAAAGTACCTCCTCTAAAATTAAAAAAAAAAAAGTAACATGTCTAAACTATAGAAATAACATACCTAAATTCGCAAATGTGAACTGGTCTCACCATCAGTTGATGGTGAAGACAGTCTCATATAAGAATTTGGGATGCCGAAATTGCATCTCATGTTTTGTGGGTTAAAGTTGGGTTCATGAAGGCTTGACTCAAACTCGGATTTGACTCGAGATCTTAGCTAGCCAAATGTGGCTTGAATGCTTGTTTTTTGAGTCTCAAACTTGAGCCAAATTCAGCTCAATTTTTCAGGCTCCACAATTTTTTAGCTCGAGTTGAGCCTATGTGATTTGGTTCGGCTCGTTAATACCCTTAGATATATAATCAAAGTGTTGTTTTGTAAACCTTCAATATAGCTGGCTAGAATAAGATCGTATAACTTTATTTTGGGAATACCCTACGTAAAAAGAATAGCACTTTTTTAGTATTACCTCCGTTTTAAAAAGTTCTTTACACTTACTATTTGTACGGACTCTGGTGTAATATTTGACCGCTAATATATCCAATTTTGTATGGTAAAAAATTGATATTTATAAAATACATTTTGAGACGAATCTAACAAGATATCTCATGATAAATTTTTATAGATATAATAGTGAGAATTTATGGTCAAAGTTTTGATTGTTAGACACATTTTTCAAAGCGTAAAAAACTTAATGAAACGGAGGTAGTACAAATTTTAATGCAATTTCCTTAACACCCTTTCTATTAATATTACTTTAATATATATTTCATCCGTCTTTTAATACTCGCAACGTTTGGACTTTTGCCACTATTCATATAATATACTTTGACTATTCGTAGTGTTTTTTGTATAAGATAAAACATAGTCATGTGGGATCTTGTTAGATTCGTTTCAAGTTGTATTTTCAAAATATCAACTTTTTATAATTTTTGCATAAAGAGAATTTAAGATATAAATGATCAAAGTTGTGCATTGGCATGCGTGAAACTAACAAACGTTGCGAGTATTAAAAGACGGAGGAAGTACATGTTAAATATACCAAACTTACATTTTCGTTTTATGTGAGAAAACATATTACTAGAGCACGTCGATCAATATACTGTTAGTTTTCAGTTTATGATTCTACATTTTTTGAAACTGACAATGCTAACTTTTTTTTTTTGATAAACAAATTAATTCATTGATAAAAAGTCATACGACATCTACATAAAAATTTAAATCTAACAAATACATAACAATCGAATCAAATAAAAAAAAAAATTCACCATAGCTACAATCGTAGTATATCAAACATTCTGTATACCCTCTTTTCCAACGCTAACTTAACATAAAGCTATACTTTTTTATGATTTTTATATTTATTTTACTCCTTATTTTTTTTAATACAAGAAATAGAAAACTAGAAATAGAAAACCATAACATAGAACGAGCCCTAAAGTAGCGTGAGATATTAGATAGGACTCATATATAAGAGTGTATTCTTCATAAAGGGAATGCTTAGGTTGTCAACTTGTCACTTTTAGGTTTACAATAATACAAAAGTTCCTCAACTTGGGGTTAAAAAGGTCAACGCACGAAGAGTAATAAGAGCCCTTATTGTTAAGAGATTGAAAACCGACCTCAATCGAAAAAGGAGGATCATAATTATAATCATGTGTTAAAGACTTATCGAGTGACTAGAATCTAACTAAATTAGTTAGCCTTAGGTTTCTTTACATATAAACCATACAAATACATACCAAATTGAAAAATAAAATATGGAAATTAAAATGTAGTTGAAATAAATAAAGAAGCTAGGAAACCTAAAATTTTCATGTCCATGGACTGAATCTAGAGAATCTTCTAGTGTCAATTGAGTATCATGAATGGCATAAATAGGTATTGTATTAGGAAAGGAATCAAAGGATGTCGAGTTTCCTTTTTGGTTTAATACGATACTAGTATGTTCCCAACGATGATGTTAACTTTGTGCAATTTGATTTCAATGTGTCTCCGTTTTTAAATATTATTCCTATTTTGACTTTTCAACTTGTTTCAATTCAATATTTAAACGTAAATAAAAAATTAAAAAGTTTGATATTGTTAAACTATACATCAAGACGGACAAAATAAGATCTCACATGGATATGTTTTGAAATACGTACAATTCCGCTTGCATGGACCCGATCCACCATTAAGGTTACCATGGACCAGGGTAATTAGGTAATTTGCAGCGCATGTACCGTTAGGAAATCACGTGATCCAAAAAAACAGAACGCGCGACCCAACTAAACCCTAAAATCACTATTCTCCAGCAGCTTCTCTCTCCTCCAGCAGCTTCTCTCTCCTCCAACAGCTTCTCTCTCTTCGAGCTTCAACAATGGACGACGATTTAATCGATTTGAATATCGATTTAAATCGCGCAATAGAAGAAAAATTGTATAATTATGACGGTAATTTTCGAATCCTAATAACTAACTACGAAGAATTATAGTAACTTTCATACTCATTTAGTAATTATTATTATTTTAGAAAATTAATTTAGAGAATCATAGAGAAGTATATGACGTTGAAGATGAAGATGAAGGCACATCTCAGCAAGTTATGGTTGCAAATCAATGTATTGAAGAAGGTATGATATAGTATCTCTTAATATATATATATAGTAACTGTTATGTTGATATAGTTAACATATTATAATTGCAGTAGTGTAACTAACATATAAAGAGGAATTATATTTAACGTAGAGTAACTATAACATAAAAAGAGAAACTATGTTTAATGTAGAGTAACTATCTCATATAGACAGGACTTAAGAGTAACTATAAACTATAGAGACTAACTATATAACATGAAGAGTAACTATAACATATAAAGAGTAACTATATGAACTGTAGAGTAACTATAACAATTAATAGATCTTAAGTAACAATGTTAAATATAGAGTAACTATAACATATAAAACGTAACTATATAAAATGAAGAGTAACTATCACATATAAAGAGGAACTATATACTGTAGAGTAACTATCACATATAAAAAGGAGTTATATTAACAGTGAGTAACTATAATATATAAACAGTAACTGTATAAAATGAAGAGTAACTATCACATATAATGATAACTATATTTAAAATAAAGTAACTATAATTTATGAAAGGTAACTATATTAATTATAAAGTAACTTCATATAACGAAGTAATCTATATAAGAAATAAACTACATTTAACTTATAGTAACTATAAGATATAAAGAATAACTATAGTAACTGTAGAGTAACTATAACAAATAATAGATCCTAAGTAAGTATGTTAACTATAGAGTAACTATAACATATAAAGAGTAACTATATGAACTGTAGAGTAACTATAACAATCAATAGATCTTAAGTAACAATGTTAAATATAGAGTAACTATAACATATAAAAAGTAACTATATAAAATGAAGAGTAACTATCACATATAAAGAGGAACTATATACTGTAGAGTAACTATCACATATAAAAAGGAGTTATATTAACAGTGATTAACTATAATATATAAACAGTAACTGTATAAAATGAAGAGTAACTATCACATATAATGATAACTATATTTAAAATAAAGTAACTATAATTTAAGAAAGGGAACTATATTAATTATAAAGTAACTTCACATAACGAAATAATCTATATAAGAAATAAACTACATTTAACTTATAGTAACTATAACATGTAAAGAATAACTATAGTAACTGTAGAGTAACTATAACAAATAATAGATCCTAAGTAAGTATGTTAAATATAGAGTAACTATAACATATAAAGAGTAACTATATGAACCGTAGAGTAACTATAACAATCAATAGGTCTTAAGTAACCATGTTAAATATATAATAAGTACAACATATAAAGAATAACTATATAAAAATGAAGAGTAACTATCACATTTAATGATAACTATATTTGTATTTGTACAGGTTCAATAATACATTCAATTGATACAAACCACATCATCTTTGAAAATCCAAATAATGAGCAGGAAGAAAACATTGATAAAGAATTAGATGGCAGTTTAATTGGAGAAGCAAGGAAAACAACCGATGAGATTTATGATCTATATTGCAAACATGCTGCTATTATTGGTTTTAGTGTACGAAAAGGAAAGAATAGATATAAAGAAGGAACTACAATTGTTAATGAAAAATACTTCTACTGTTCTGCTGCTGGAATAAGAGACCCTCCTAAAAACAAAGAACTCAAAAATGAAGATGATCAATCAGATGCAAAGAAGAAAGAAAGGAGAAAGAGGGTTATGATAACAAGAACAAAATGTGAAGCTCAAATATTTGCAAAGAAGAATGAAAATGGAGATTTTGAAATAGAAAAGCATGTAGTGGTACATAATCACCCATTGACAAGAGAAATAAGTAATTATCTCCACCGATCGGAACGACAAATGACAGAACCTAAAAAAGAAGCTATTGAGGCAATGTCAGAATGTGGTCTAAGACCAATGGAGTCTTATAGGTATATGTCAACAGAAACTGGCGGAGACGACTGTGTTGGTCATACGATGATTGATCATCTAAACTACTGCTACAAGTTAAAAATGAAGCAAGTTGATGGCAAGGATTCACAAACACTAGTGAACAAACTGTATGACATACAATCAATAGATCCCGAGTTCTTTTTCAGAGTAAGACTCAATGCTGAAGGAAAAGTTGAGTGCCTATTTTGGAGGGATTCTATGATGAGAGAAGATTACAAAATATATGGAGATGTTCTAGTTTTTGATACTACATTTAGAACCAATAAGTACAATCTCATATGTGCTCCATTTGTTGGTATAAATAACCATTGGAAAAACACAATGTTTGCACATGCACATGCAAAAACTTTGAAGAATCTGGATAGTTGTGCTTCCATTGTTTGAGAATATTGCATTTACATTCAATCAATACAATTCCAGATCGTTACGTAACAACAAGATGGACTAGATATGCAAAGAAACAGATATGGGAAAGGGTTGATACAATAAAAAGGGAGAAAGGTGAAATCAACAATTTTACTGGTTGAAGATTACATATGATCAGAAGGTAATTTTTCAATATACATTAGTTCATTTTCATATAGTTACAATTACAGTAGATATTTGACTTCATGCTTAAACTTTATACCACAGATACTATAACTTAATTTTGAAAGGGCATAAGATAGCAAAGGCCAGAAAATTTATCGAGGAGAAGTTTAAAACGGATAATAAAGCAGTTGATGAAATCATAAAAAAGGAAGAAGAAAGGAAGGCAAAAGAAGAAGTTGCAAAGATAGCAGAACAAGAAAAGGCAAAAGCTGAAGCACAACGACAAACACAAGACGAAGAATCAACTAATTCTGAAATAACAATTGTGCTTGATCCTGATCGTGCTAATACTAAAGGAAAGAGTAAGAAGAGAATAAAGGGTCAATATGAAAATTACAAGCAGCCATCAAAGAAAGGAAAAAAGAAACACAAAGAATTTGGATCCAAGACACCAAATATTCAATTATTTACACCTAAAGAACAACTATTTTAGTGATGTTCTTGTTTTATATTATAGTTTTGACAATATAGTTACTCTTAGTACAATATAGTTACTATTCTGAAAATATAGTAACTCTTTATAAAATATAGTTACAATTTTGACAATATAGTAACTCCTAATACAATATAGTTACTATTCTGAAAATATAGTAACTCTTTATAAATTACTATTCTGAAAATATAGTAACTCTTTATAAATTACTATTTTGACAATATAGTAACTCTTAATACAATATAGTTACTATTCTGAAAATATAGTAACTCTTAATACAATATAGTTACTATTTTGACAATATAGTAACTCTTTATAAAATAGTTACTATATTGACAATATAGTAACTCTTTATAGTTACTATTTTGACAATATAGTAACTCTTAATACAATAGTTACTATTCTGAAAATTATCTCTTTATAAAATATAGTTACTATATTGATAATATAGTAACTCTTAATACAATAGTTACTATTCTGAAAATTATCTCTCTATAAAATATAGTTACTATTTTGACAATATAGTAACTCTTAATACAATACAGTTACTATATCATACAATATAGTAACTATATATTCATCAAATAATAAAATACCATAAAAAAGAGAGTAACTATATCTTATTAAAGATAACTATATCTGTAAGATAGTAACTATTTAGATTTATACACCAAATTATTCACTATTTATATATACTAACTCTTCACATTTAGTGGTCACCCTTCTTTACATATAGTAACCGTTTATAAAATATAGTTACTATTTTGACAATATAGTAACTTTCGTTATGCAATCATATAACTTACAAATTTATAAGAGTAACTATATTTTTAAAAAGGTAACTATTTCATTGAAATAGAAACTATATTCGTACTTAGTAATTGAACAATATGACACAAATACTGTAAAAGTCATAATTACTCTCATATATCAAACAATTAAAAATCACTGAGAGTAACTATATCAAAACTAGAATTAATTGTATTTTCTAAACAGTAATTTGACTATACACTAACACAAAAAATTAAATTGTTTTTTCACCAACAATCATTATTAACCACGTGAAGCACCTCGTCCACGTCCCTTACCGCGTTTGCCTCCTCTAGCGCGTCTCCCGCCTTTGCCACGTCCTTTCTCTTCGACAATGACATCTGTCTCAGCTTCATCTTCTGTTTCAACATATTTGGATTTCCTTGCTGAACTATTTTTTGCAACAATTTAAATTTTTGAAGGGTCATTCATGCATTTCTGCGTCAACTCTTCCCTTTGTTTAATCAAGGCATCCAAAACATCTTGTTTCCTGTTTCCCCTAAATGCAACCATTTGTTTCAGAAATTCATCCCTGTAAACATTCAAATTTGACAACACAATGGTGCTACACAAACAAGCTCTGAGAAACTTCCTGAAATCTTCCTGCAAATATTTGAACAGAAACTATTAGAATAAAAACAGTAACTATAATAAAAAAACAATAACTATGATGAGAAAATAAAAATAACATTAATTAATTTAAACACAGAAACTTACATCTGTCAAGGGATCAAAGTCAAAAATTCCAACACCATCTTGGATAGTTTCAACACCATGAAAGACCATCATAAACATCATCAAATAGACACAACAATCTTTGTCATAAGCTCCTCGCTTCCAATTACCACCAACTGGGATAAATCTGAAGCTTCTAATATCTTCATGATGAATGTTATCCATCTCTTTCAATAGTTTTTCCAATGGAGAACACTGTACAAAACAAAGTATTTGTATTCAATAAGGACAGGATTAACTATTAAAATCATATAGTAACCATTAAAATAATATAGTAACTATTAACAACATATAGTAACCTTTGGAATCATAGAGTAAATATTGTACACATAATTATTTCTAAAAGAGTATAGTAACTATTGCACACCATATAGTAACCTTTCATATAATATAGTAACTATAGTACACATAGGGTATCCTATTAAATCAGACACTAACTATTTATACTGTTTTAAAGTTAAAATTACTTTCTAAAAAAGATAGTAACTATTTTAAAAACATAGTTACTGTTTAAAAAAAATAGTAGCCTTTTTAAAAATATAGTTCCTCTAAAAAACTCAGACTAGTATAAGGGTAACTATAAAATTTATAAAGTAACTACAATAAATATAAGGTAACAATATAAAAACTTACCAAGACAGAAAAAGATTTCTTCCTTCCTTCAATCTCTTTGGGTTCAAGAAGAATATTATCAATGAAATAGACACTTTTGTCTTTCATACTAACCACAAACAGATAGTAATGCTTCGGATCTTCAATCAGAACAGGAGAAAAAATCTATATAAATAAGAAAAACAACAGATTACAACTACAAAAAGTAGACAAAAAAAAGAAAATAATATAGTTATATAAAGAAAATATAAATCATACCATATTACAATCTTTCAAAGATTAAACTCCATTAACATCTTTCACACTATAAGAAAGACAAACAGTCAATTCAGACAGAACTTTTGCATCGTCTGGTTTCTCAATCAATGCAGCAACATATTTCTGCAAATGAATATTAGAAGAAAAATTAAACAAAGGCCAAAAAAATTAAAATTATTAACATTCTATATTATTAAAAATATAACTTACACAGTATGTGCCACCTAAAAACAGCTTTTGAGGACAACCAGCAGAATTCCTTTCATTTTCATTCAATAAGAAAGCCCAAGCTTCAATATGAATCAAAAGAATATCAAAGGTAGAAGGAAGTGTCCACATGTCCTCTCTTGCTACCGCAATAAACGGATTGTATTCAAGAACTTTATCACTGAAAAACATAAAAAAGAAACAATAACTAGGTCAGAAATATTATAAAGATTACTATAATAAATAAAAATTAACAATAGAATATAAAAGGATACTATAGTAAATAAAAGGGTACTACAGTATATAGAAGGTAACTATAAAGTATAGAGAAACTATAGTATACAAAACATAACTATAGTATATGAAGTTACTATAAAATACAGAGGTAACTATAGTATTCAAATGGTAACTATACAGTATAAAAGGTAACCAATATATATAAAAGATAACTATAAAGTATAAAAGGTAACTACAAAATATAAAAAGGAAACTATAAAGTATAGAAAGAAACTATAGTATATAATAGGTAACTATATCAGATATAAAGATACTATATCAAATTATAAAGTTACTATAACAAATATAGAGATACTATATCAAATATAAAGTTACTATAACACATATACAGAAAAACAATAAATTATGAAATGAAAAAACTTCAACTTACTCAGTCAAAATACCCTCTCCATCAGACAAAGCAGCAAAATCCACAACTTCTTGAACAAATGCTGGAAGATGTCTCATTAAATCTTCAAATGCAATCATAAACGGAGACATGAACAACACGTTCTCCTCTATGCCATAGACACTCACATCCACATTGGATACAGCATTGTTGTTAATGATGCATTTTTGGAATGCAGCCCACACGCGCTCACATTCATCCATTTCATCATCATCATCCTCTGTAGTTCTTTTAATTTTGGCATTCAAATCATCAAGAACTTCATATATTTGAGAGGTAGCTTGAGCTGGATTACCAACTACTTCAGTAGATGTTGTTGGATCAACAACGGCAGCAGTAGACAAAACTGCAGGCTCAGTTGGAACAACAGCAGAAGGTTGAGGGGCAACGGTAACAACAGGATTGTTACTATCATCAAAAAGAGCATCCCAACCATTTGGTATATTCTTCACCATTTGATGAAAATTCACCAACTCATCAACCATCTTTTGATAAGTGGAATTCTCCAAAATATCATCACCATGGCTCTGTGCTGCCATCGAAACCTGTATTTTGAACAGCTCGTCAGCATGGATGGCCGAAACGACATCCAAATCTCTCCTCATCAACAACCACTGACCATGAAACTTCTGTAAAACAAAATACATAAATTTAAATATGGAACATATTAGGAAAATTTAATTAAGGAAATTTTGGTATTTACTACCTTAAAAATACACCACTTTTGTATTTACTACCTTATGAAATTTTTATTTTAAATTACTACCTTAAAGTTCCAATTTTTTTTCATTTACTACCACTTTACAGTTTTCTCATTTTAAAACTGGGATATTTCTTTCGTTTCCTAACCGTTTAAAGTGATTCAAAGTTCATTATTTTCCTTTTTCTATAAGGATTTAATTGAGAACGACATTTCAAAATAATTCGTTTGGTGATTCATAAATATTTTAATGTTATAAAGATAATATTTAATATGTTTAACCTTTTACAAAATGTTAAAAGCAAGATCCCTATGGAATCGTTACACATAAACGAGAAGAATGGGTTTTGAATCACTTAAAATGATTAAGAAACGAATGAGATATCTCAATTTTAAAATGAGAAAACCGTAAAGTGGTGGTGATTGCAAAAAAAATCATACTTTAAGGTAGTAATTTATAATAAAAATTTCATAAGGTAGTAAATACAAAAGTGGTGTATTTTTAAGGTAGTAAATACCAAAAAATCCTTTAATTAAAAGTACAACAAATATTATAAGAAAAGGTATCTATAGTATATAAATATAACTATATAAAAGGTTAGTATAGTATATGAAAGGTAACTATAGTATATAAAAGATAACTACAGTGAATAAAAGATAACTATAGTAAATAAAAGGTAACTATAGTATATAAAAGGTGACTATAGTAAATAATAAGTAACTATAGTATATAAAAGATAACTATAGTATTTATTGTATATAATACAATTACTAAAACAAAGTAATGATAACTTAGTGTATCAAAGATAACTATAGAACATAAATGATAACTATAGTATATAAAAGATAACTATAATATATCTACAATTACTAAAACAAAGATAATGATAACTATACTGTATAAAAGATAAGTATAGGATATAAAAAATAACTATAGTTTATAATGACAAATATATCAACCATAAAGTAAACTTACATCAGTGGCTTTGGAGAGAATTTCTTCATCACTAGGATGAGAATCAGGGAGCTCAAACTGAAGAATCCTAGGACGCCGACTTGGACGTCGACGGCCAACAGAGGGCTGTTCAGCACTTCTCCCACTGCTGTCAGGTTCACCTTCTTTGGAAATAGATTCTATTTGTCTCAAATCTATTTGAACATCAACAAAAACAAATTTTTTGGAAATTGGATACTTCTCCTTCTCCAAAATTCCAGAACCATATAATGCACTCATATTTGCATTTTCAGCATGAATCCGATCAGTTACCATCTTCGATGTCCAATGCTGAATAAGAGGTAATTGATCAGGAATACTACTGAAATTCCTAAACGTAATCCTCTGAAAATAAACAAGTTGCAAAAACACAACACAGCCTCCAAATGTCTTTTGATCTTTGCCTTTCAATAAACAATTTTTAAATTTCACAGTTTCCTCACATAATACGCCAAGAACGTATTTACACCAATTGTATTGGAGAATCATTTTAGGATCTTCCAAAGCCTTATCCAATCGTAAATCTACAGTCCTATTGGCTGTAGGAGTCAAAAATGTAGAAAAAGCAACAAAAACAAACAATTGTTTAAACAGATCACCACCGTCTGTCAACAATTTGATCTTTTCCTCAAGCAACCTCACAGGAATTTGAGCATTCACTTCTTCAAATCCAAACTCTTTTCTCCACTTGACCTTCAAATCCAAATCAGGATTAGTAGAATTGCGCCCGCGTTTAACCCCTTCAACCTCCAGCTCAGAAAGGGGGAGCATAAACAAATCGTACACATCATAATCAGTGATTTCAAACTGCTTGGAATCACTGATAGTGAACAAAGAACTCACTCCATCAAAGCATTTGATGCACCAGTACATCATTTGAGTGTTCTTTCGACTTAATTGAAGGCATAACAATCCTCCAAAGCCTATCTCTTGAACAGCTGCCTTTTGTTCAGGAGAGAAGTCTTTAATTAATTTACACAATGATCCTCCTGAACATTGTGTATCAAAATTAAACCTGAAAATAATGAAAGTAAGTCAGGTATTTCAAACATATAGTAACTATTTAGAACACATAGTAACTGTTTAAAACATACAGTAACTATTAAAAAAACATAGTAACTATGTAGAAGATATAGTAACTGTTACCAATATATAGTAACGTTTCAAATAATATAGTAACTATAGTACACATAGAAACTATTTAAACATATAGTAACTGTTTAAAACATATAGTAACTATTTAAAACATATAGTAACTGTTTAGAACATATAGTAACCATTGGAATCATATAGTAACTATTGTAAACATAGTACACATAGAACCTATTTAGAACATATTTAAAAACATATAGTAACTATTTAAAACATACAGTAACCTTTGGAATCATATAGTAACTATTTAAAACATGTAGTAACCTTTGGAATCATATAGTAACTGTTTACAACATATAGTAACTATTTTAAAAAATATAGTAAATATTTAGAACATAGTAACTATTTTGAACATATAGTAACTATTTAGAACAATTAACTAAATTAAACTAACACTTACACGATAGGCAGGCCATCAGCGCCAACTTCTTTCAAAACTTGTGAATGAAGTTGATGAGATTCAAGCTGTGGAACGTCAACCAGAGAAGAATTTTGTAAAACTAGTTGATTAGGTTCTTCTTCTTCAATTGGTTCTTTTTCAAGTACAAGCTCAATTGCTTTTGTTTTCGGATTGCCAGCCTTTTTGTTCTTCTTTATAGACACAGATTCCTTAGCAACTGAAACAAAACAATTATAAAACAAAATATTACTATATAGTAACCATTACAATCACATAGTAACCAATAAAATCATATAGTAACCTTTCAAATAATATAATAAATACATAAACATAGAGTATCCATTTAAATCAGATAGTAACTATTTATTAGACATAGTAACTGTTTAATTTTATAATAACATTTAAGAAAGATAGTAACTATTTATAACACATAGTTACTGTTTTAAAGTTATATTTACTTTCTAAAAATGATAGTAACTATTTATAACACATAGTTCCTATTTTAAAGTTTATTTACTTTCTAAAAAGACAGTAACTATTTATAACACATATTTACTGTTTTAAAGTTATATTTACTTTCTAAAAAAGATAGTAACTAATTATAACACATAGTTACTATTTTAAAGTTAATTTACTTTCTAAAAAGACAGTAACTATTTTAAAAACATAGTTACTGTTTTAGAAATATAGTAACCTTTTAAAAATATAATTACTCTGAAAAACTACTAGCACTAGGAACAAACCAGTCACTAATAAAAACACTTAAAAACTCCGTAACATAAAATAAAAGGTAACTATATCTTTGAAACAGTAACTTCATGAAACACTAACCCTAATTTCAGCAAAAACCACAAACATTTCAATAATTCAAAATCAAACAAAAAATAAGTTCGAATTACTAGAAATTTCTTCAGAAACAGCAAATAAAAGGTAACTATATCTTTGAAACAGTAACTGCATGAAACACTAAACCTAATTTCAGCAAAACCCACAAACATTTCAATAATTCAAAATCAAACAAAAAATAAGTTCGAATTACCAGGAATTTCTTCAGAAACAGCATTTGGCCTTCTTCCTCGCCTTCGAGGAGCTTCAACAGCCATTTCAGCGACGGAATTGTCGATTTCAGGTTTCTTCGCTTCCGGTTTCTTCGCTGCTGGATTCTTCGGTGCCGCTTTCTTCACCATTTTTTAGAAAAAAGAAGATCGGAAGAGTAATTTGATGCAAATGGATGAAAATAATCACTGAAATTAAATTTGAAATGGAGAGAGAAATTCAGAGAGAAGTTCGAAAGCAGTTTAGAGAGAGAAGTTGAGTGAGAAGTTCAAAAGCCGGAAAAAGGAAATTAAAAAAAAAACATATATATAATTAAGAAATCACGTGGCAGTTACATTTCAGCAACGCGCAACTTCTCACACACGAAACCACAAAGACAATAATACCCTGGTCCATAGCATGGACCCGGTTTAGTATAGTGTAAATAAAATACGTATTGGAAATAAATTAGAAAATTCTCTTCAATTGTGAATAGTGTCAAGATTCCAAATAGGATTAATATTCGAGAACAGAAGGAGTAATGTTTTCTTATTCTTTCTTGTTGCGTATTCTTGATATATTATTCTTCCTTTCAAATAAGTCTCCCAATTAATTGTACGTGAAAATGTTGTTGTTGATTTTTTTTTTTTTTTTTTTTTGCTTTTTTAATCGCCAAAATTTCCTTAAATAACAATGTATTTTTTTATGAGAAAAAAATATCATTAATAATTAGTCATACGAAATCTACAATTATAAAATAGATATGCATACCACAGATTCAAAGAAAATACATAACTACTACAATCAAAACAATTACTATTATGCATCATAAAGCACAACTCGTACTCCACTGCTTCTAGCTTAACGCCTACAGTGATTTTTGACATTTTCGCATCTTTCCAAGTAGAGCCCTTTGCAATCTGCGTACGAATTGTTTCAATCGACGAGTTGATGATAAACTCTAAACCTGTATGATCGAATACAAATCACCTTCCCAATTATTGAAACCTGAAACCCTAAAACTAAAAATTATCAACCCTGGATGAGAATCAATAACCTTGGAAAATCTAGGGAAAATACAAGAATAAATTGGGAACAACACAAATAAATTGTGAACAAATCAACGGAAAGAAACCAAAGAAAGACAAAACATGAAGAGAAAACAATGAAAAACAAGAAGGGTAGCCAAAACGGGCAAGAAAACTAAAACCTTAGAAGATGAGAGAGAAGGGATAAATAGGAGAGAGAAGAGGAGCAGAAAACAATGTATGAAAGATGGGGATTGAAGTTTTGGAGCCCTCGCATGTACCACTACTCCGCTTTAATAATACAGATACCTTCCATCGGTACTGAATACTTGGAACCGTATGACTAGCATATTTGTCAAAGCTTTAGTTTTAAGTAAATATATGGTTGCAAACGAGTCGAGGCGATCCGAGTTTTACCTTGTTCGAGCTAAGCTTGATAAGGATTTTCATTGTTCAAGCTTGTCTCGAACTTCAGCGAGCTTTGCAATTTTTTGTTCAAGCGTTGTTCGTTAAACATTAGGAAGTCTTGACCTCGGCTCGAGCTAAACGAGCTTTATTCGAGCTTAATAAACGAGGATTGAGAAATCGTCAAATTGATTTAAATCATATAATCAAAGAGAAATTTCACAAAATATATGTATGACTAAAATATTCTATGGGATATTATACTACATGATAGATTCGCTTCTGTTTTATATATTATTTCTTGACATTTAAGAGTCATTTTTTTATATAACAAAACTTATATTTTATTCCATTAAATTATTTTTTCTTATAAACGAGTAATTAATGAGCTATAAATGAGTGCTCGTGAAAATTAACGAGTCGAATGTGATCTTGTTCGAGCTTGGCTCGTTTACTTATCGGGCCTAGAATTTTTGGTCAAACCCGTTCATTAATTAATAAACGAGCTTTGGCCGAGTTTGTTCGCGAGTTGTTAGCGAACGTATCTTTGCAACTCTAAGTAAATATATGCAATGTTAAAATTACAAAGTTGATAATTGAAAAATACATGTAGAAAAATCACACAATATATTACACAAAAACGTATTTAAGACCTTCTGATGTATAAGACCAATTTATTACCAAATACACGTGCACTCTTAATTTTTAATCAAATAAGTACATCGTGATCAAATAGTTATGTTTGTCAATTATATTTTCAATCAAATAGTTATTTAGTTTCTAATTAAATAGTTAACATAGTAGTTTCTTTATATTCAAATAGTTATATTTTATCATCATATTGTTATGTTTTTTTAATGTTGACATTAGTGATCTTATGCGTGTGGCGGTCTCATATATGGGAGACCTACTCTCACATTTAACTTGTACTTCGTATTTATTTACTCTTTTGTACCACATTACTCGTTAAACTTTCCTTTTTCACCCGTCTCACATTACTTGTTACACTTCTTAATTAGGAATGGTCCCACAATTTACTAAATTATCTCTCCCATGCATCCCACTAACAAAAGTATGGTCCCCACGCGCTCTATCATTCAATTAAAAAAATATCCCGGTCAGCCACTAACGCCTAATATATCTATTTTTTCATTAAAATAATAATTGGTAACCAACAACCACTAGGCTCGGTTGAGTCTGTTGGATCAAGGCGTTGATCTTTCTCCTTCCCCCCAGTTTAGCTAATGATATTTCTAGTGACAATGAAACTTATTTTTTGGGAGCATGCTTGCTTCGTAATTATGCCATAAGTGGTTGTACTTTTGCCTCCATAAGGAGTGGGGCGGTATGAACAAAACATTACAACCTTTTGATATTTATATTTAAATGAAGTGACTCGTTTTTAACCAAAAAAAAAAAAACAACCACTAGCTTATATCACCTAAAATTTTGTGCGAAGATAAGAATAACGGTCGAGTAATGTGGTTACGTATGTAGTAGTAAGAAATTATGTTCAAAACTAATGTATGAATAGTGTAAAAGTCATATATTCCAAATATAAAAATCTTATTATTATTACACTACATACATTGATACGTATACCGCGATCTGGTTATATGGTGAACGAGCATGTCAACTAGCACTTGTATTAGGAATTCCCCTCGTGAAGAGACAATTATTAGTTTTTAGGGAGATGTTGGCCTAATTACAATGACAATTTGAATTTTAATGTCCTAAAAGTCCGATTAAAATAGAAATAATCGATAAGATGTCAACCTCTAGAAAATAGGTTTCCTGGTTTTCTTCTTTCGTAGGTCAAGAATTAAGAATTCAATATAATAGGCTTTTACAATTATTTTGTAGAACTCGATCATACACTTCATTAATATGTCCAAAAATTAAGAATGCGATACAATATGCTTCTATGATTAATTTGTAGGTCGAACTTGATCATGTACTTTATTTGTGTGTCAAAACTAAGAATTCAATTTGTAGAACTTGATCATGTACTTAATTCGTGTGTCAAATATAATTAATAAGCTTCTATATATTATCAATTTGTAGAACTCAATCATATAATTCATTCATATGTCTAATTTAGGAATTCGGTATAATAGGCTTCTAAGATTCATTTATAGAACTCGATCATGTACGTCATTGGTTAGAATAATACCTTGAATCGGTCAAGCCCCTTACTGCAACATGCGAGGATCTTGTTGTATCTGTTATTCTGGACTAGGGTTAGGGGTCGAAAAACACGACGGGGCGCCTCTAAAAGAGTATACGGCCCGCACGACTTTTCCCCTCTGGATGTGGCAAGCATATTAAGTAAATAGGAACTAACTGTGGGCGTTAGCCTCTTTTTACTAGTCTATAGGAGTCGCCATCAAGTTTAAGAAAACTGACGAAACCCGTTTATCGTGATATGCCTGGAATGAAAACATATTTGACTCACAACGGCAATAGGTTCCCTTGTGATCCATGATGTGGAGATCACTCAACGTACATCCAGCGGAGTAGAGATTGAGAGTTCGGGGCACGTTTACTAATACGGGGAGTGCCCAGCATTAGCCCACGCGACGGTCCTTACTAGTTCAATGCGACAACGACGACGGGATATGCGTTATGCTACATTACTAATCTGAGTTGATTTTAATGCACATATATTAACTAAACAGTCGTCAAAATAGTGATTTAGGTTAATTCAAGGTGCTTAATAATAATCAGATTTGTCCAGAGATTATCTTATTAAGCGTGATTAAATAAATAGATTAAGGGAACAGATTTATAAAGGTGGTGAAAGCAATAAAAAAGCTAGGTTTCAAGTTACAGTATAGCCTACGCTATACTGCGGTTCTCGGGAACACCTACCACTTGCCTTAGCAGAGCCTCCTTTTAGCTTTTAGAACAACCTTTATACTGATTTTTCAGATCCTGATCCTTCCTTAAATTCCGGAAGAGTTTCCTCTTAGGTTCCTTGGTTTTGGCTTATGAATTGGTTAGAAGTTTGTTAGTAATTGGGAAGGTTTGAATGCTTGTACGGACAAAGTTCTTCTTAACAAGATTTAATACGACAGAACTACTACGAATACGGGGAGGGACATCAACAGAATTTTAGTATACCAGAGGGGGAAGAGAGAATTCAGAATACTAGAGGAGTGAGACTGAATTGATGGTTGAAATCGGGGTGCAGAAGGGTTGTATTTATAGTGTAGGTAGTCGAAATAAGATAGATATGGATGCGCCAGAAAAAAGTAGCGCTCACATGGAAAAAAGCAGCGCTGCCTTGTGAGCGCTGAAAATTTCCAACGCACGTTATGTCAGCGCAAGAAAATTCCAGCGCAGGCAGATCTGCGGATTCCTAGAAAATTCAATCTTTAACAGCTCATAACTTCTTCATACAAACTCGGATTCTTGAAAATAATATCTTGTTGGAAATCTACGGAATCCAGCTTTCCAATGATGTTGGTCTCGCGTCAATGGGCATCGTGAATCTCGAGTTATGGCCCAAGGAGTGGAGGTCGGTCTGTTTTGGCGAAGCCCAAGTAAAACCCTTATAACTTATTCGTTTTAAATCGGATTTGGCTTATGATAAGTCTATAGGAAGCTTATTCCAAGTCCTATTAAATCATGTGATGTGCATGACTAAAATTATAATTTATAAGACAAACTTTGACTTCGTAAGGACGTATCATTTGCTAAACGGGCTAACAAGCGTCTTCTAGGCACTCGTTATGCAACCACATATTAAGCTGTATCGGGATGCGAATGCGACTAAATATGTGTCCAATATATTTTAGGAAGCTTTTTTTTATGGAAGTTACTATATTTAACAGGTTCTGCTCCGTATGGTCTCTTCAGTCAGTCGAGGGTTGTTCTTCAGCTAATCAGAGTGCATTGTTGACAAGTGGGTTATAGTTTCATCATCGAACTCACCGCTTCGGGCCTAGGGACAAATGTAGGTGTCTACAGTTATCTGTTTTGGGCCTAATTTCTAGGCTTTTCCGCATATGTCTTGAGAGTACTATATAAACTCTCCAGGTCATAAACCAGTTGTATTCTGTAATTTGTAATCCACAAGATTAATAAAACTTTCCCCCCCTCTGCCTGTGACGTAACTAACACATTGTTAGTGAACCACGTTAAATCTCTGCGTTCACTAGTGGAAAAAGGGTCATTTGCATCGCACTTTTAAGCATATTTGCGTCGCACATCGTGCGTGGCAAAAGCTCTCGACGCAAATGACTTTTAGTCATTTGCGTCGCACATTTGTGCGACGCAAATGACCCTTATTTGCGTCGCACAATTAGCAAATGTGCGTGGCAAATAACTTTTCAGGCACCATGTTGAAAAGTCATTTGCCACGCACATTAGCTAAATGTGCGACGCAAATAAGAGTCATTTGCGTCGCACATTTAGCTAATGTGCGTGGCAAATGACTTTTCAGGCACCATGTTGAAAAGTCATTTGCCACGCACATTAGCTAAATGTGCGACGCAAATGACTTTTAGGCGCCAAAAAAAAAAGTCATTTGCCACGCACATTAGCTTAATGTGCGACGCAAATGACAATTTTAGCGCCAAAAAATTAAGTCATTTGCCTCGCACATTGAGCTAACGTGCGTTGCAAATAACTTATTTTTTAAAAAAAAAATTCGTTTTTTAATATTTTAGTTGGAAATTCCGACATGATCGTCTTTGAAATTAGACGCTTTATTCCCAATACCGGGAATACATTTATAAATAATACCTGTCACAAAAGTTTACAACGTAATTAACGTTCCCAATAAAAGGCAATTAAATTCGTCATAGATCGATCAACCAACATGTTACAACAAACATAAAATTATTACAACAAAGGTACGTAGCTAGCTAGAGATCAAGTTTATATTACAAATTAAGCTAAAAAATTGACATTGTTCATGAAGTAATCTGCCCAAAAATCTTTCACCTCATTAATCTCCTCCGGTGAATAAGGCAATGTTCTTGAAAAATCCTAAAAAAGTGTAAATAATTCAATTTATCAACGATTGATCAATATAATAGTTTTGTGTACTTCAATTTATTATATAAAGTACGTAGTTTATGAGAACATACCTTAGTAAGATCTTGACTATTACCATGATTCATTATTATGTCGTACATAAAACGCATGACGTAGTAGCCACAATCTAGTGATCCCAGTTGTTGAGCACACTAAATGCATTAAAATAAATAACACAAGTAAAATTTCTCTCACATTGTATGTTATAATTTTGAAAAACTTGCTTCTAAGGTAAATAATAAACTAATTATACCTGTGCTGGAATCCATGTTAATTTAGTTCCCTTAGATTGTCCACCTAGTCTCTTGTAACTCCGAGAAGCACTACACATTCGATAAAATATGCAATTATATACTTTGTTTACACATGTAAATGCAAAGAATATTTTACATGTAAGTGCAATTATATACTTTGTTTACACATGTAAATGCAATTATATACGTAGTAGCCACATTTAAGGCTAATTGAGTCATTCTAGGTCATTTTTAGGCAAAAATGATGTTTTCGAACCCAACTTTGAACTAAAGAACCTAAGGAATGTTTTCAAACTTATTACACGTCTCATATGCATAGTTATAACTTTCTAAGGCTCTTTACAATCTATTATTTCACATTTAAGGCTAATTGGGTCGTTCTAGGTCATTTTTAGGCAAAAATGATGTTTTCGAACCCAACTTTGAACCAAAGAACCTAAGGAATGTTTTCAAACTTATTACACGTCTCATATGCATAGTTATAACTTTCTAAGGCTCTTTACAATCTATTATTTCACATTTAAGGCTAATTGGGTCGTTCTAGGTCATTTTTAGGCAAAAATGATGTTTTCGAACCCAACTTTGAACTAAAGAACCTAAGGAATGTTTTCAAACTTATTCTACGTTTAATATGCTTATTTACAACTTTCTAAGGCTCTTTACAATCTATTATTTCACATTTAAGGCTAATTGGGTCGTTCTAGGTCATTTTTAGGCAAAATTGATGTTTTCGAACCCAACTTTGAACCAAAGAACCTAAGGAATGTTTTCAAACTTATTCTACGTTTAATATGCTTATTTACAACTTTCTAAGGCTCTTTACAATCTATTATTTCACATTTAAGGCTAATTGAGTCGTTCTAGGTCATTTTTAGGCAAAAATGAAGTTTTCGAACCCAACTTTGAACCAAAGAACCTAAGGAATGTTTTCAAACTTATTCTACGTTTAATATGCTTATTTACAACTTTCTAAGGCTCTTTACAATCTATTATTTCACATTTAAGGCTAATTGAGTCGTTCTAGGTCATTTTTAGGCAAAAATGAAGTTTTCGAACCCAACTTTGAACTAAAGATCCTAAGAAATGTTTTCAAACTTATTACATGTCTCATATGCATAGTTATAACTTTCTAAGGCCCTTTACAATCTATTATTTCACATTTAAGGCTAATTGAGTCGTCCTAGGTCATTTTTAGGCAAAAATGATGTTTTCGAACCCAACTTTGAACTAAAGAACCTAAGGAATACTTTCAAACTTATTACACGTCTCATATGCATAGTTATAACTTTCTAAGGCTCTTTACAATCTATTATTTCACATTTAAGGCTAATTCAGTCGTTCTAGGTCATTTTTAGGCAAAAATGAAGTTTTCGAACCCAACTTTGAACTAAAGAACCTAAGGAATGTTTTCAAACTTATTACACGTCTCATATGCATAGTTATAACTTTCTAAGGCTCTTTACAA
This sequence comes from Spinacia oleracea, assembly GCF_020520425.1. Classification (NCBI taxonomy): domain Eukaryota; kingdom Viridiplantae; phylum Streptophyta; class Magnoliopsida; order Caryophyllales; family Amaranthaceae; genus Spinacia; species Spinacia oleracea. The sequence continues at coordinate 79,510,558 of NC_079488.1, read as the reverse complement.
TCTATTATTTCACATTTAAGGCTAATTGAGTTGTTCTAGGTCATTTTTAGGCAAAAATGATGTTTTCGAACCCAACTTTGAACCAAAGAACCTAAGGAATGTTTTCAAACTTATTCTACGTTTAATATGCTTATTTACAACTTTCTAAGGCTCTTTACAATCTATTATTTCACATTTAAGGCTAATTGGGTCGTTCTAGGTCATTTTTAGGCAAAAATGATGTTTTCGAACCCAACTTTGAACTAAAGAACCTAAGGAATGTTTTCAAACTTATTCTACGTTTAATATGCTTATTTACAACTTTCTAAGGCTCTTTACAATCTATTATTTCACATTTAAGGCTAATTGGGTCGCTCTAGGTCATTTTTAGGCAAAAATGATGTTTTCGAACCCAACTTTGAACTAAAGAACCTAAGGAATGTTTTCAAACTTATTACACGTCTCATATGCATAGTTATAACTTTCTAAGGCTCTTTACAATCTATTATTTCACATTTAAGGCTAATTGAGTCGTTCTAGGTCATTTTTAGGCAAAAATGAAGTTTTCGAACCCAACTTTGAACTAAAGAACCTAAGGAATGTTTTCAAACTTATTACATGTCAGCTTTTGAACAAGCCAATAGACAAGCCAATAGTGTACATCATACGCAGTCATCATCATTTCCACTCATAAGGACTTCACTAAGGTGAGACAAGGCAAGAGGGAAAGGGAAGGGGATGTAGGTAGCTTCAAAGCCTCCAATTTGTGTCACTCTCCTCTATAGGTAGCTTCAAAGCCTCCATCTGCACAGTTCTGATCTGAGCTGTGCAGATCAGTGCACAGAACTGGTCAGTTCTGATCAGTTCTGTGCACTGATCTGCACAGTTTCTGATCAGAACTGTGGAGATCAGTGCACAGAACTGATCAGTTCTGACCAGTTCTGTGCACTGATCTGCACAGCTCAGATCAGAACTGTGCAGATGGATGCACAGAACTGATCAGAACTCATTGATCTGTGCACTGATCTGCGCAGCTCAGATCAGAACTGTGCAGATGGATGCACAGAACTGATCAGAACTCATTGATCTGCACAGCTCTTCATTCGCGTATTTACATGCTCAATTGCACTAAAACGCCCAAGGGTTTTGCGACATTTTGGAACAGAAACCCATAAAAGACACCATCAAAATATTGCAATGTAGGGACCGTAACTTAGAAACAGTCACCCAATCTCACAAAACTCTTCTCTCAATCATGCATGCTGTCATTATTTCGATTCTAACCCAAACCATATGCATAGTTATAACTTTCTAAGCCTCGTACTAATCTATTATTCAACATTTAAGGGTAATTGGGTCGTTATAGTACATATTTAGGCAAAAATGACGTTTTCGAACCCAACTTTTAACTAAACAACCTAAGGAATGTTTTCAAACTTATTACATGTCTCATATGCATAGTTATAACTTTCTAAGCCTCGTACTAATCTATTATTCCACATTTAAGGGTAATTGGGTCGTTATAGTACATATTTAGGCAAAAATGACATTTTCGAACCCAACTTTTAACTAAAGAACCTAAGGAATGTTTTCAAACTTATTACATGTCTCATATGCATAGTTATAACTTTCTAAGCCTCGTACTAATCTATTATTCCACATGTAAGGGTAATTGGGTCGTTATAGTACATATTTAGGAAAAAATGACGTTTTCGAACCCAACTTTTAACTAAACAACCTAAGGAATGTTTTCAAACTTATTACATGTCTCATATGCATAGTTATAACTTTCTAAGCCTCGTACTAATCTATTATTCCACATTTAAGGGTAATTGGGTCGTTATAGTACATATTTAGGCAAAAATGACGTTTTCGAACCCAACTTTTAACTAAAGAACCTAAGGAATGTTTTCAAACTTATTACATGTCTCATATGCATAGTTATAACTTTCTAAGCCTCGTACTAATCTATTATTCCACATTTAAGGGTAATTGGGTCGTTATAGTACATATTTAGGAAAAAATGACGTTTTCGAACCTAACTTTTAACTAAACAACCTAAGGAATGTTTTCAAACTTATTACATGTCTCATATGCATAGTTATAACTTTCTAAGCCTCGTACTAATCTATTATTCCACATTTAAGGGTAATTGGGTCGTTATAGTACATATTTAGGCAAAAATGACGTTTTCGAACCCAACTTTTAACTAAAGAACTTAAGGAATGTTTTCAATCTATTTACATGTCTCATACGCATAGTTATAACTTTCTAAGACTCGTACTAATCTATTATTCCACATTTAAGGCTAATTGGGTCGTTATAGTACATATTTAGGCAAAAATGACATTTTCGAACCCAACTTTTAACTAATCTACAAATTAACTTGGTGAAAAATATAGTTGCCAAAATAGTACCTATCTCACTATTTCTCTTTTTCAACATAAAATCCTTCATCATGATCTCGGCGCGTATAACTCATGTCAATATCGTCAATCATTTGAGGGATATGCCAGGAGGAAGGTGGAATCTCATTAAACTGCTCATCATACTCTTCTTCATCATCTACAACCTCAACGCCAAGTATTCTTCTTTTGCCTTCCAGAACAACTAACCAACTACGATCGGCAGGGTCAACCATGTAAAAGATTTGTTTTGCCTGTGATGCTAATATGAAAGGATCTGCAAGATGCCCAACTCGACTAAAGTTTACAAGTGTCAGGTACCCATGTTCATCCTTTTTGACACCGCGACTAATATCAACCCACTTGCACCGGAATAGAGGAATCTTAAAATACTTATATTCCAACTCTAATATTTCTTCAATGACTCCATAGTAAGAGTTCGTCTTATCTACAAGTGTTCTATCTTTTACACTAGCATACTCTGAAGACAAACATATTGCCGTAACACCACTATTTTGCATCGTCGTTTTGTCATCTTGTCGCTTCGTGTAAAAAGAATAGCCATTGATGTCGTACCCCTCATAAGATATGACTTGACATTTAGGACGATATGCCAACCATCTCACCATGTCAGATACCTCATTAGGCGTGTCGGAAAATTGATCCATCACTCGACGCTTGAACCATGTGAGGAATGAACGATTATGCTCTTTTATCAGTTGAGGACCATTTTTTGAAGGATATTTCTCTCTAAGAAAGTTCATGTGCTCAGCCACGTATGGATGGACTTCACTAAGACTTTGCACCACAAACAGCTCAACCTTACACATCATTTCAGAACCGATTGATATCCTTTTCCTGCCAATTGTACCTTGACCCCCAAGTCTCCCATCATGTCTAGACTTTGGTACTCCGACTTCTTTCAAACGTGCCATATATTGAGAAACCCATGCAGCAACTTCCTCCGCGACGGTTCGTTGGACAATACTAGCTTCAGGTTTGGCCGGATTCATCACTCTATCTTTCAAGGTACCCATTTCCCGTTCAAAGGGATACATGTACCTCATACAAACTGGCCCACAAAGCTTAATTTCACGAACAAGATGAATAATCAAATGAGGCATCATGTCAAAGAATGATGGCGGAAAATACTTTTCAAACCGACACATGGTCTCAAGTACATCGGCCTGCAAATCATCCAGTATTGTTGGATTGATCACCTTGCTACAAATTGTGTTGAAAAAGAAACACAATCTTGTAATGGTATACCTCACTTGTGGCGGCAATATCCCTCGAATTGCAACCGGCAGTAATTGTTGTATCAACACGTGACAATCATGAGATTTCATTCCAACTAATTTCAAGTCAGACATGGACACAAGTCTACGAAAATTTGAAGAGTAACCGGTAGGGACCTTTAAGCCATGCAAAGACTCACAAAAGCTAACTTTCTCCTTTTTAGACAAGGTGAAACAAGCTGGGGGAAGGTACCAGCGTTTTCCCCTTTCTTGAGGTGCCAACTCGGAGCGACCCATAGCAGCCATATCTTGTCTAACTTTAGGCCCATCCTTCGTTTTCCCTTGCATATTCAACAATGTCCCAACAATGGCATCACAAACATTTTTCTCAATATGCATTACATCCAAACAATGCCTAACTTCCAAATCTCTCCAATATGGGAGATCCCAAAAGATAGACCTCTTCTTGTAACCACCACTTGGCTGACCTTTATAAGGCTTACCAAACTCTGTCTCAATGTCTTTAACCCGTTCATAAACCTCACACGCACATAAGGGGGGAGGAGCTTCTCTCATCTCCAATTCTCCATTAAAAGCTTCCTTCTCTTTTCGAAATGGGTGATCTTCAGGAAGATACATCCGGTAATCCATGTACACATCTTTCCCACAAAATTTTAGGCGCCTCGAGACCAAATCATCATGACAAACTGGACATGCCTTCTTTCCCTTTACAGAATACCCTGACAAATTTCCATAAGCCGGGAAATCATTTATCGTACAAAAAATCATGGCACGTAAAGTGAAATTGGTTTTGGTGTATGCATCAAACATCAACACCCCTTCATCCCACAACAATTTCAAATCTTCAATGAGTGGCTCTAGATACACATCTATGTCATTTCCGGGTTGTTTAGGCCCAGAGATTAAGAGCGACAACATGATGTATCTACGCTTCATGCATAACCAAGGAGGCAAATTGTATATGGTGAGAAGAACCGGCCAAGTGCTATATTGGGTACTAAGTGTCCCAAATGGGTTCATTCCATCCGTGCAAAGACCAAGCCTGAGATTCTGAACTTCTTCCCTAAAGACCTTGTACTTTCGATCAATGTTCCTCCATTGTGGAGAATCAGCAGGATGCCTCATTAACCCATCTTTCTTCCTCCCTTCGGCATGCCACCTCAAGAGTTTTGCAGTTTTCTCTTCTGAGAAAAGACGCTTAAATCTTGGTATAATTGGAAGATACCAAAGCACCTTAGCCGGAGAAGGTTTCTTCTTAGTTGATGTTGCATCATTCTCCACGATCTTGTAACGGGACAATCCGCATCTTGGACACTCATGCAGATTTGCATACTGTTTTCGATACAACACGCAATCATTTGGACACGCGTGTATCTTCTCATAATCCATACCCAAAGGACATATAAGCTTCTGGGCCTCATAGTTAGACCTTGGAAGTTTGTTTCCTTCAGGAAGATTACCAGACGTGGCCTCCAAAAACTGTGAAAAACTCTTGTTGGTCCAACCGTTTTCCACCTTTAAGTTGAAATATTCGATGACGGCACCAAGTACAGTTTGTGTAGAACCAGGATATAACGGTGTTGCGGAAGCTTTGATTATACTATCATACATATGGGGACGCTCAACGAAATGATGGTCTTCCACATCATGCATCATATCATCTATCCTATCTTTCTCCTCTTCTTCCTCACTTTCAACACCAATATCATCCTCAATTTCATTATCATCACCATTATCACAATGATTATGCTGACTCGAGCTCGGCATACTAGAACTTGCCCCATGATCTATGCTCTCACCATGCCATGTCCACGTCGTGTAGTTACCCTTAAAACCGCGACGAACTATGTGATCAACATTATCATCAATATCCCGATACCCCCTTGAATTATTGCAATCACAACAAGGATACAAAATTAAACTTGATTCATGTTCTGATTGATGTTTCAAGGCAACCTTAATGAACTCTTGAATCCCTTGTAAGAACCTTGTAGAAAATCGTTTACTACCATACATCCAACTCCGATCCATTTTCAACCACTAAAGATAAAACAATATGACCAAATTTTGTCAAAGGTTAGAATATAAACTAGGCTATTCATATCATTATAAATCCATGGCTTCCAACAAAACCTACCATAACTAATAACAAGTTCCCATAGTACAATTCATTTCACATCACAAATTCACAAACCCGAATTTTGTAGCAAACCCAAAACATCATTTCATCATCTAAATTCATTTCATAACCTACCCAAACCATCTCATAAACCTACACAAACCCAAAAATTCATTTCATAACCTTAATTCAATAAAACCTAAATGTAATAAACAAATAAATTGAATAAAACCAACTATTATAATAACCTATTACAATTCATCAAAAACTACAATTAAAATTCAACAAATCCTAAATCTTAAATGTGCACAATTAAAATTCAATTAAATAATATCCACAATCATAATATATTCAATCTTAAAATTCAACTAAAATGTACAATTAAAATTCAATCAAAATATCCAGAATTATAATTAAAATGCACAATTAAAATTCAATTAAAATTCAACTAAATAATATCAAGATTAAAATTCAATCTTAAATGTAAATAATACCTAATTAATTATTGAAGAGAGGAGAGACAACACATGGGGCGGCGGCTGTGAGCAGGGGACGGCGTGTAGGGGGCGGTGGTAGTAATTAAGGGAAGTGCGCAGGGGCGGTTGTGAGCCGCGACGGGTGTGAGAGCAATTGCGGGTGAGCTGCGGCGACACTGTGCAGGGGGCGACGGATGTGAGAGCAAGGGCAGGTGAGGGAAACGGCGGGTGAAGACCAATTCCTTGGCCGTGGGCGGCGGCGCCGGTGAAGTGAATTGAAGCAATGTTGTTTGTTTCGTTTGGTGGGAGTGAATTGAAGCACTGTTGTTGTTTGTCGCAAAACCTAAGTCAGAATGAAAAGTTGAAAGGAATAAGCGTGAGCGGGAAATTGATGGAAAAAAAAAAATTGCCAGTGCGTCGCAGATTTACAAATCAGCGTGGCAAATGACTCTAGGAGCATCCTAGAGTCATTTGCGTCGCAGATTAGTAAATCTGCGATGCACTTGATTTAGTAAATTGCGTCGCAGTTTTACTAATCTGCGACGCAAATGACTCTGGCGGGCATCCTAGAGTTATTTGCTTCGCAGTTTAGCAAAGCTGCGACGCAAATGAGTATATTTTATGCTAAAATTTGTTATTTGCGTCACATGTTCAGAATGGCGTGGCAAATGCGGGGATGCAAATAAGCCTTTTTCCACTAGTGGTTCTTTATTTACGTTATTTAATCTTTCTTTGCTTCCGTAATAACATCATTCATATGTCAAATTAAAAATTACATATAATTTGTGTAAACTCCTTGCCCTGGAGTGTAATCCATTGATCAAATATACAGGGATTACAATATGATTCCTAATATAGGGTTAAGAACACTAATATGACTATAATTCTAATATACATCAAATATCCTAAGAGATTAAATCCTAGTAGATTTCTATCTCTCTCACACCCCCACAGTCGTATCGGGAGGAGGTCGTACGCTAAGGCTGGATCTGAAATCCAAAAACAATTGTTGAGGAAGGCCCTTAGTGAAAATGTCTGCAAACTGATATCGCGAAGGAATGTGCAACACCCGTACTTGACCCAGTGCCACTTTCTCGCGAACAAAATGGATGTCCATCTCCACATGTTTAATTGGTGCGCTGATGTTGGACAGGGTTACTGGATAAATAAATAGCACTAACATTATCACAATAAACAATGGTGGCCTGACGTAGAGGGCAATGAACTCTAGAAGAAGGTTACATAGCCAACACGCCTCCGCAACGACGTTTGCGACGCCTCTATATTCTGCCTCTGCACTTGATCTAGAAAGAGTAGGCTGACGCTTAGAAGACCAAGAAATAATATTGTCACCTAAGAAACAACAATATCCTGAAGTCGAACGGCGAGTGTCAGGACACCCACCCCAATCTGCATCAGTATATGTAATCAAGCGCAAAATAGATGTAGGATATAAGTGTAATCCGTGATCGATGGTGCCCTGAATATAATGTAGGATGCGCTTTAATGCATTCAAATGAGGCTCCCGTGGATCATGCATAAAAAGACACACCTGTTGCACTGCTTAGGCAATGTTAGGGCGAGTAAATGTAAGGTACTGTAGAGCACCTGTCAGACTCCGATACTGAGTTGGGTCCGCCACAGGAGGACCTGAATCTGCACTAAGTTTTGCTTTAGTGTCAACAGGAGAGGCAACAGGCTTACAAGTCCCCATGCCTGCACATTTCAAAATTTTCTGTGCAGACTTTTGCTGAGAGAGAAGCATATAAGAAGGAGTACATGAGACAGAAATTCCCAAAAATTGTAGAATTCGAGCATATACTTCATTCGTATGTTAAAATAATGAATTCGGTGTAATAGGCTTCTATGTAGTCCGTATGATTAACTTGTTACACTACAAGAATTTGTATCTTTTATGACAACTTAATAACGACGGGTAAAAATCCCGTCGCAAAAGGGCTTTTGGGACGGGGATATCAACCCAATAAAGACGGGAACAACCGTCGCAAATGTCTTTTACGACGGGTTAACGACGGCCCCTTTTATGACGGGTTCGCGACGGAAAATCCCGTCATTAATCAACAATTATTGGCCTTTAGCGACGGGATTTTCCGTCGTTAATAGTACAATTTCTTGTAGTGTTAGAACTCAATCATATACTTCAAATCTTCAATCATATGTCAAAAATTAAGAAGCGTCACAATTACGACAAGATTTGAGAAATCGGCAAGCACCATTGATTGATCGATTGAACGACCACGAAAATTTCATTTTTTGTACACTGATTATTAAGGCTTAAATGTTTAACGAGAATTTTTTTTTTTGATGGAGAAATGTATAATGATTGAGTTATTCATATATTAACACGTTGAATAAATGATTTGACTAATATGTAATTATATGTTTATGGACTTCGATAATTAAGTAGATAGCTTAGGTATCGAATCATTTGTCAATAGCTTAGGTCTTCTCTAGCTTTCATGCTGGTAGGTCAATAAGTGAGAGTTCATTTGTAAATTATTTGAGTGAAACAACTGTACGCTTTTAAGGAATCTTCTAACCCTTAAAGGAATATGGGGTGTTATGTTTGCTTCACTTTATTCTTATTGTTTATTAGATTAGATTGGAAAAATCAGACCAGATCATACCAGAATAAACAAAATATACACACCAAAAACAATCAGACCAGACAGGCCAGACCTGATCATACCAGATCAGACCTACTCTAAAATTTAACATTGGTCTGGTAAATCGATCAGATCAGGCCGGGTGAAGAGAACAAAGCCTAGAATGGTGTAAATTTATAACATGTGTTTGGTTGATGATTTTAAGAGTTCCAAACCCCTGAGGTATGAGATTTAAAAACCTGGGGAGTTAAGTTTAGCTCATATCTTTACTCCATGATTAAATAAAGAGAAAAAACTCTTTCTCGAACTAAACCATACACATGGCATTGCGAATCAAGTTCCAAACTCATACCATCTGGATTTTATTCCTGTTTTCAATCTCATACCACTATGAGAACTAAACACCCACCTAAATGGATTCATTTAATTTGAACCGGTATCGTGTGACAATATTGTGTTTTCTTTACCCGTTCGATTTCAGTTATATGAACTTATTGAAACTTATCTAAAATTATTGATCATATAAAGTAAAAATATATAACAGAGCTTAAATCCTTATTCAAATCATTTTTTTTCTTAAAATAAGTGAAAATAGGTTCAAGAGATCAAACAATGCTATACCTATAACCCTATTGACATAGGCTGGCAGAGATCAAGCTCTAGTTAACATTGACAAAATTATGTCAATAATTGTTTTTTATTTCCGAGAATGAGCCACAAGCACGTACGTCAACGAGTGATTATTTCTCTATGTTTTGTTTGAAGTGTTGAAAATTGTGGGGTTTCTAAAACAAAGTTTCATTTAATTTCATATAATTACGGTATTCATATACTTCTCCGTTTCGTAAACATCGCACCATACTTTTTAGACGTTAGTCATAAAGTGGTTATGTGGTTTTCCATACTTTTATTGTGCTTGATTTGTCAAGATAATTTTAAGCTGTTAATTATATCTAATTTGTCTATGAATTAAGTTATTATTAGGGACATTTTAAACTATTTCATAAGGGACATCAAAAGATTATTTTCATTTCTAAGCTTAGATATATCCATATAGAATAGAGATTATAATTTAAAAATAAAAGTTAATGACCAATTTTGAGATAATTATATGAACATTAATCAGTCGATTCATAGTTGCTTAATTATAGAACTAGATAATGTTTAGTACGGAGTACTAGCTAGTGTAATTTCGTACTAGTGTAATTTCCATACCAAGTGTCTTTGATAGACATAATTAATTAACATATATAGTCTCCAAACTCAAATAATCCGTGTATATGACACTATACTTGATTAATTTGAACATAGATTGACCGACTTAATCGAAAGCCATATCTTTTCATTCTACTCAGCTCAGGCTCTTTCTATACAATATTTTGTATACTACTACGACCTATAAATACAATACAAATAATAATAAAATAAAATACACTTTAATTTTACGCGGGAGCTAGACAATCTCATCCATAACTTGCTGAATGCAAGAGAGCCAATTCAATCAAATCCAAATAAATGCCGAAAGGTGCTAGCAAACCCTAAGAGCCACAAACTTGATTTCAATTTCTATTTGTGTCTTGTTTCATAAAAAAATATAAAATAAAAAGATTTGAGCTTAGCAACATGTATATCAACAATAACACTCATTTATGCACTATTATTAGTGGAGCCCAAAATTAAAGTTTAGAAAGGAAAGAATATTATGATTGAGATCTAGAGAGAGAGATTTAAAAACAATTGATCGATCGATGAGATGAGGAAAATGGAAAAAGAATTCTAACAAAAATGATGAATTATGATAGGTCAAATACAGTGCTAGGTGTGGGGTCAAATGCATGGGATAATTGCAAGAGTGAACCTTGAAAGTTGGAGTAGTTGACATGTATTTAAAGATTTATAGCCCACATAAATCTTCTTACTCTTGACTTATCCTAAATAATTCAATTTTTTGAAGATTACAAATTTATAATAGAAAGAGAGAATAATTCTTGGGATCAAATCAGGACAAACGTTGATACTTGGTAGGTTTACTTGTTAAATAGGTCGAGTAGAGGTTGCAGGTTGGTTTCATTTGTACAAAATGATAAATTTGCAAATTCTTGTAAAATATCGTTTGACGATTAGAAAATTACCACGTTAAATACACTACAAGAAATTGTATTATTAACGACGGAAAATTCCGTCGCAAAAGACCAATAATTGTTGATTAATGACGGGATTTCTTGTCGCGGACCCGTCATAAAAGGGGGTCGTCGTTAATAGAAAATCCCGTCGTTATACGACGGTTATTCCCATCTTAGTTAGGTTGTTAGCGCCGTCGCAGAAGCCTTTTGCGACGGGATTTTTGACCCGTCGTAATTAGGTTGTCGTTAAAGATACAAATTCTTGTAGTGATAATTACATATATATCTTACAAGCTACTAGAAATGGTATGATGATGAAAGGCACTTTTCTGTTCACCTTCTTTCCACTTTGTTCGGAAAAATAAGTTCAAGAAAAGCAAAGGTTACCCAAGTACAATTTTAATTAAAACAAGTTTTGATAATTTCAGTTAAGGGGTGTACTTTTCACCTTATTTTTACTTATTTTAATTTCCTTGACCTTTCCAACGTTACATGAACTTGATTATAACTTATTAAACGTATCTAAACTTAATTTAGTTATAAATTATAATTATTTGTTTAGTGTTTTTTATATCCACGTGTCAGAGCACGTGCTTTAAGGGGTCTTAATTATTCCATAGCTCGAAACAAGGTCAAAGTGTCTAGCACTAAATTAATTAATAGAAAGTGATCACTTTCCCCCCAAGTGAATTGGAAAGTATTAATAATAATAAGAACAGGAGCAAGAACAGTTCAACGCATTACACATTGTTGGGAAAATCATATCATATAGTTTTAGGATAAGGTCTACTTGATATTTGTTCTGGTTTATACATGCACTTACTTTGCATAATTGATTGAAATAATCACTGTACCATATAGTCCATACATTGTAGTTGGTCTAATAATATTAATTTTTAGGTAGCCTGTATGTCGAAGATTATCGACTAATTTTTAATTAAGTTTAAGTTTTTAAGGATATCTAAATATTGTTGAGGATAGTAGTATGGATATTAATCGATATGCATTAGACATTGTTCACAAATCGGGGATTCGGAATCGGACATGTGACAAATTGCACAAATTGGATCAATGTTAACTACAATTATTTAGATGAATGAAGGAGTTAAGTATAGAATAGTCTAAACATAGTTGTCGGCCGTGTTAAGTTGTGCCAACCTAGTTTGGGGACTAAATAGGTTAGCCCCACTTTTTACTTATCGAGCTGTGTTGTGCATAAATTTCTAAAGAACAAACTAGATAGAGCTCAAGCCCACGCGTCCTCTTGTCGTGCTTATGTGCCTAATCTTAGTTCTCACTCATCTTAACATGATTTATCGTGTTGAATGTTGTCACGCTAGCTAGACCTTTTTCGTTCTTTTTCAATCAAAATGCAACCGAAACACAACCCACAAGCCACAATCCCCGACTTCGTTCTAGTGTTGTGCTTATGTGTCTAGTCTTATTTTTCACTTAATTTAACGTGTTTTGTCTTGCAGGACTGTGTCGTGCCAAGCTTGTTCGTTGGAAAAAAGAAAAATTACAACACAAGCACAACCGACAATCCTCGACTTGTTGCTGCTTTCTCTGGGTTCACTCGATTTAATAATTAGGATGGTTCTACATTTTGAGCATCCTCTTAAATATGTTAACTTATTCCCTTCGTATTTTATTAAATGGTGCACCTTTTATTTTTAGTATGTTTTCCTCTTAATTTATCATTTTCTCCTTACCTCGTGGTTCTCACTCTCTCCTATTTTATTATTTCTTTTCTACCTTTTACATATGATCTTTGAATACTTTAATACCACTACTGTATTTTATTATAATCGTCTATTACACACTTATCCGACTTTTATTTAAATAAAATCAACTCATTCTTCTTTAAATTTGTGTTAGTTACAGTACACCCTCTAATATAACACGGAGTAGCTAATTGACATCCATACGTCTTTACATACAATGCGGATAAGAATCAATTATAAAGTTCATCGTCTTTGAATCGGGGGTATGCCACGATAGATGTAAAACGAGTTGATCAAGTGAAAGAAAATAAAATCGGCGCAGAGAGAAAAATGGATTGTGCACCGGCCATTATAATAAGAAAAACAGACAACAAAAACAAGTTCAATTGAGCAAAGTGCTCCACTCAATCTTATGGAGCAGATTTTATAACCAAAAATGATTCACTTTTTATGCCCATAACTAGACAACCCATATACTTCCTCACTCTTATATGGTCTTTTTATACACTCTATTTCTAAAAGTCTATAACCCCATTATACATTTTATCATGTGAAATTCTAATATTGTTAATGGTATGTGGAGTAGATTTTTTCTGTTCGGATCCAGTTGTCACGTTCTGGCTCTGTTGGTGGCCATTTTAGGTACACTTTAAAAGGTGGGTGATATATTATTTAAATTTATCAGAATTTATTTTTCTTCAAAAAAATATAAGGTGAACAAAAGACTAATTTAAGAAATACCAGTAAGGTCTTAACATAGTAGTTAACTAGTGTTATATGCATGTGATGCATGCGAAGATATATAAGAAAACAAAATTGTATTGTGTAATAAAAAGTTTCGCAAAGTTTATCTAAAGAAAACAAAATTAAGACCAAAATAGTTGGAGGATGAATTTATTATGTTTGTTTGATTGAATGTTGTTTAAAAAACTTAAATTAAAATATGATTTATTTGTGACAATATCAAAATGTGGAATAATAAAGTACTTGAAAGGAAAAAAATAAATTATGTGATTAATAAGGAGTATATTTGGCTTTAATTAAGTACTCCCTCCGTTTCTTTTTGTTTGTTACGTTTGGACTTTTGCACGTTTATTAACGTATAATAAATATTCTTTTTCTTTTTTATTAAAATAATAAACCCAAGTAAAACCTCAATCCACTAATCATTACAACAACCAATAAGATTGTTTTATTTATCAAAATGAACCAATAATGGAAAAGCACAAAGATTGCTATCTTAACATACTTGGGAAATTGCAAAGATATTTAATGAGTTGAAAAAATTGGACCAATTAAAATTAAAAGATGGCACAAAAAATGATAGTATAATAAGTTTATAAAAAGAAAGATTCTACCACGTAACAAACATTGTGAAACACCCTAAAAGGAATACTTAACAAAAAAAAAGAAACAGAGGGAGTATTTGATTGTGACTTTTCTTTTTTTATTTTTGACTTTTTGTCGGCCGTGATTAAATTTGACTAGATTTTAGCTCGTGCGATGCACGGATTCTATTAAATTGTTATGTTTAAATAAAACTCATGTATATACCAATTTTATATTCTTTGTGTTAGGTTATATTAGTTTTTGATTTTGCATTAAATTTCATTTTAGATTTTTTTTTTTTTTTTTTATAAATGTGAGAGTGTTTGTTTTTAGATGAAATTGTATATGCGTAATATTAATAATCAAGTAATAAAAATATCTACGTGACACTTCATTATTTATCTACGTGGCACTCGACTTTTTAATTCAAAATTAATTTTGAAATCTTATTTTTCATTGGCCGAAACCATTAGTTTTCCTACGTGGCGCTCTAATATTGGATTAATGTTTGATTTTAAATTTAATTTTATTAATTTTATTTTAGATTAGTGTTTGATTTGGGATGAATTTTATTTTAGATTTATTTTTTAACTATCAGAGTGTTTGATTTTAGATGGAGTTGTATATATTAGTAATTAATTCATTAAAATATTTACGTGGCACCTTATTAATTATCTACGTGGCAATCAATTTTTTTTCTTCAAAAATAAATTAGAAATCTTATTTTCCATTGGCCAAAACCATTAGTAATCCTACGTGGCGCTCTAATAATTCAGCAAATATGCCTATTGGATTAATGTTTGATTTTAAATTAAATTTTATTTATTTTATTTTAGATTATTGTTTGATTTTTGATGAATTTCATTTTAGATTTATTTTTTAATTATTATAGTGTTTGATTTTAGATGGAGTTGTATATATTAGTAATTAATTAATTAATTAAAATATCTACGTGGCACCTAATTCATTATCTACGTGGCAATCGATTTTTTTAATTCAAAAATAAATTAGAAATCTTATTTTTCATTGGCCGAAACCATTAGTAATCCTATGTGGCACTCTAATAATTCAGCAAATATGCCTCTTTTATATATATATATTAGATTAACAAATTTTCCTTTTTTCCCTTTTATTTGATTTAACAATTAATGTTAATATGCTCCGTAGTTTGAAAGCAGTAAGGACGTTTTAGACTATTCTACAAGGACACTTGAATATCATCTATACCTAGTATTTAAAAACTATAACATAGGTGACAATATGACATTTGTTATCACCCCCATTAATCTACCTTTTCCCTCCATTTTTTGTAATTAAAATAGAAAACTCAAAAGACAATCATATAAAGAATAAAGAATAAACAACTCAAAAGACACATCTATACATAGCATTTAAAAACTACTTCTCATAACTACCTTCGTTTCAAAATAACCTTTACACTTTCCGTTTTAGTCCGTTTTATAAAGTTTTTACACTTTACTTTGTTCTATTTTTTGACATGAAAATGTACTATCTTACCCCTCTTACCCCACAACATTTTCAATTACCACTCACTTTTTCTTACTTTATTTATTTTTTTCTTACACCAACCCACATTTTTACTCATCGTCCATACTGTATCTATATTTTATTATATTCACCCACCTTTTTACACACTTTTTCTACTTTGCTTTAATTTTTGTGCAAATAGTAACCGTAAAGAACATTTTGAAACAGAGGTAATAAATGACAATATAACATGTGTTATCACCCATTAAATTATCTTTTCCCTCCATTTTTTATAATTAAATTAAATTGAGAAAACTCAAAAGACACTCATATAAAATTAAAGAATAAACAACTCAAAACACATGTAATAAAAACATACAAATAATGAAAATAATCAAAACTTAATAAGCTAATTAACTAATATTCCATAACAATAATAATTAGTAAACATTAAACATTAGTACTTATTTCTTATAATTTAAGTAATAGTCATTTAAATTCTTAACTACAAAAATTTATGAGAAAACTAAACATCTAATCAAAATAAGTCATCAACATCTCATCTTCCATGCATTATTATAAATAAAATTAACTACCAACCATTTCATTATGTTACTTATACAATGAACTCTATATTATCATCATGTGCACCAAAAAAATGTTATATCATCATTCAATTTCCCGAGGTAATGTGTGTATGTGTATTTTATTTTATGTGTCGCGTCCTCATTTTCTAGGAAAATGTTTGGTTGACCCTAAGGGTTGGCAACCCCTAAGATACAATAACATAAAATAATATATAAGCATAATTAATTGAAGAGAGAGAGTGTTGAATGTAAAGTATCAACGAAAATGATAAAGGTCGCAACATGCGACCTTTAAGCCGTGTCACAATGATGACATGGCATGCTTATGTGTCATGATTTAAATTGGAATCTAAAATATTTAACTTATATATCCTATTATACATGTTTAAAATAAAGGTAGAAAAATCTTAAGATTCTAATTTGTTTCTTTCTTTATATCGATTACCTTATTTACATACTTTTATAGTAAATTTTTTGCATTGATAGTAAAAATATTACGATGACTAATATCCTACGTGGCGCCTATATGTACCAATTAAACTCTGACACGTAAGATTGCGACAACTAAATGTTGTCGCAACTTGCGACCTTTATCATCACCCAAGTTTCAATGCATTTGTAACCAATCAAAATTCAATATTGAAAGGGTTACCAACCCTTAGGGTTACTCTATCATTGTCCCATTTTCTATGGCCAAGTTTCAATTTTCGTCAATGTTTGTTATGATTATTTTAATCATTTGTTTTGCTATTAATAATTTGTTTGGCTAGCTATTGACATTATATTGCATGTTACATTATCATTGTGGTTGATTGTCCCTTCTACATATTATTTAGATTAATTTAGTAATTAATAAAATTAAATGTTATTTATTTATGTATATCTTACAATAAACAAAAATTCACGAATTTACATAAATAATTATAAATTTTCATAATACCTAAGAGTTGTGTCGAGCAATGTAGGTTGTTTGATCTACCACTTTATAAAATGCATTCGTGCATTGCACGGGTCAAATTGCTAGTTTATAATAATGATAGCAGTACTTCCCTTATAGAAAGGATATAGTTAGGATATGTAATTTGTATTGCTCCCTCTAATTTCAATACCAATATGTCACCAAAATTGCCCTTCTCCATTTGTAATTTACATTACACTTGTGCTCATTCACACGAAAAACTAATTTAAGAAATAAGGAGTAATATATTATACTTTAAGTCTATAAGTACTACAGAGTAGCAAAATAGATAAAAAGTTAATAAAGTGGCGTATATAAAGGGTCTTTGCACCTGGACGCCCATCCTAGCCGATATTTTGTTGGATTTTACTCATTTTATGAATGATATTCTAATTTTTTTTTTTTTAATTGTAATTTACATTGTGCTAAAATACGTATATCCAGTCCTTAGACTTCCACGTATATATTGTGGTGTTTTTTTTTTTTTTTAAGACATTGAATTATTATGGAATTTGTGTTGGTAGAAAAAAAAGTGCAAAAGATCAAGAATTATTTTGGGTTATTGACTTATTGGATTGGATGATTGGACTTACTCATTTTATTTCCAGCTATATATCTACAAAATGCATTAAATTAAAAAGTTTTATGGAGTACTTGTAAAGTTGTATTTATATGTAACAACTATTATTATAATAATAATAATTAATCATTTTTTATAACAAATGAATTCATTTATAAAAAGTCATATCACATCTACGAACTGATTAACAAGGATTAATATACTTCATACTAGATTTCAATAGTGTAATTTATTTACTAGTTGTATCATGTCCACCTTTTGAAGGTGGACAAATGTCATAGCAGCTCCATAATTAGGAGAAGAAGAAGTTCAAGATTGAGATCGAGAACAGAGATCATTGAATAAAGGAACAATTGACATAAATAATTCCAACTTTCACTGATCTTCTCAAAATAATTCCAACTTTGGAATATTTTGGAATAATCGGAATTTTCGTGTATATCTTCTTAAAATAATCTAAACTATCAATTTGGGTTTTGGATCCTCTAGAGTTCTAAAATAACTCAACAAGGTAGAGTTTGAGCATATCAACCATTAAATAAAAAATCAATGGTTGATATATTATCTTTCCAAAATTCCCCTATTTTTTCTCATCAATATGAGCCATTGATTTAAAAATGTATGGTTTAGAAATAAATCTACCTTGTAGAGTTTTATTAAAACTCTAGAGGATCCGGACTCATCAATTTGCCTAGTACAATAGACCAAAATTTGTTTAATAATGACAAGAAAATAAGACTTTGGATTATTTTTAGAAGCTAACCCCAAAAGTTTGGATTATTTTAAAATAATCCAAAATTGAGACGATTATTTTTAGAAAATGAGTGAAAGTTGGGATTATTCATGTCAATTTTTCCTTCAATAAATTAGGGTACGTCCGATTGTTAAAAATATTTGTGGTGCAACAAATAGTTACCTGCGGAACTTCATCCACTAAAGGCTAAAGCTGCCTAACGCTAAGAAACGAAGCACAATCCAACTTAATGTCCTAGGATAAATTCTGATCAAAAAGCTGCATGCGTTCCACATTTCCACTAATTCATTATTGATTGATTCTGGTGACTAGTTTCTTACAGGCCGGTTACAATATATATAAAGACAAACAACATGTTTTAAGTTCAACAACACAATTAATTTATACGTCCAAACTTACCCCTCAATAATTTTTCATTTTTGTACTAGAACAATATGTGCATGCAGACTCCATTTTTCTTGTCTAGACCCTTCGCAATACCTCCCATTTGCGATATACAGCAGATTTGACCATTCGTGATATTCTTTTTATAGGTAAGTGTTGTTTTAACAAGTGCGTCATCTATAAGGTAGGCTGTGTGTCACGGTTCAAGTGTTTTGACACCATATTGTACGGCCCGTTCTTGTTAAGTGTATGGCAAGGGCACAAGCCTTATGCGGAAAGTGTATTCAAGGCTCGTGGGACATTAACGGGTGCTTGATTCAGAATGGACACTTATTGGCGACAAGAGCGCACAACAGATACGTACAACCGGGGCCAACAACGAGAGCGTATATGTTTTGGGAGACTTTTTGAGTCTAAAAACTTAAGAACAAGCGACAACACAATATCAATGAAAGCTTACAACAATACTAGTAATTAAACAGACAATTTATGATGAGGGGTACGTATTGGTCCAATTTTGAATTCCCTATAACTTATAGTGAATAGTGCATTGACAACATAAACATATATATAAAATTATCTCGTTAATGTATGAATGGATTGAGCAATTGTTGCGTTGTGGGATTCCACTGCACATCATAAAAGACGATTCCGCGCTACCTTCCGGTGCAACAGAACGGAAGTGACGCCAACCAAGATTAGCACAACTTTAAATTTGTGCCCTCACAAACGTGAATGGAGTAAGAATATTTCCCAAAACCAAAAAATATTTTTTGAGAGAAAAGAATGTGTTTGATTTTTGTCATTTATGTGAAGTGTGTTAATTCTAAAACGGAAAGATTTGATTAGGAAATCAAGCTTAGGGAAGGCATCGGGCAGCAGTAACGCACCATTAAGGCTAATTCAACAATTACAAAAGGTAGTTAACGTTTATAATCCAGTCAAAAATAGTATCTTACAATATAAGACTTTATATGATAGTTATTACAATATCTTTTTATCAAGTAACTTTTAATAAAGAACCTGATTTTATAAGGTACGTAGTTGTTGACAAATTTACCTTTAAATATTTACACAGCCATTAACAACATTTTAGATAGGTTGTTAATTGCTTAACGTTACCATAAAAAGGTATCTTCTATTACTATATACTAAAAGAGACACCAGCAATGACACATGTCAATTCCTGGTGCGATTTTTTCCCGCCAAGAACCACTTTCCTAAAAAAATGTATCTGTTTTATGAAGTATTATTTTATTTTCTTTCTTTTTTTACAAATTATTTATGTATGGAAACAAAATTTAGTTTATAAACTATGGCAATAATAGATAAGCCATAATAATAACTATTCTAAATTGGTAATATTTTAATCAAATCGCTGTATTAATAATGAAAAATATATTACTCAATATTTGGTCAAATTACCATATTAGCATTTTAAATATGCACATTAGATGAATAAATTTAAACGAGTATGTTAAAAATGTTATAACTATACAGTAGTTTGGGAGATAATCCGTTAAATAATTTGTGAAAAAAATGATCAATATCCGTGCGTGCACGAGATCTAATCTAGTTACATACTAAAAGCATTAATAATTTATATTATTATGTATATAATGGAGTTCATGATAAAAAGTTTCCCATTAATCATATCATTGATCTCCTCATTTGGGGGAGCTTCAATTCTACTGGTTTTGTTTGTTTGATCAAACGATGGCAACTTTATTGGGTAATTATAGTGGATCTCACATAATGCTTATTGCTAATCATAATGCATTATATATAAGCTCAAATAATAAAGTAACTGTGTCATATCAGGGTGAAAGTAGCTAATACTCGTATATATCTATATCTATGTCTATCCATATCTATAAGGCGATTAATATATTAATCTCTAGGCTTAAGCAATTGATAAGATCTTTAAAACTATATTATTATTATATTAATTACTCATTCCGTATTTTAAAAAGATATACATTTTCCTTAAACGACTGTATTTTAAAACACAAATTCTTATTTACATGGGGTGTACGATAAATATCGTACACCGAAGCTAAAGTTGACGTAAAATGGTTAAAAGTTGCCCTTATATATGTAGAAGTTATCTATTTTTTAGTGATAAATTTTTTATTTTAATAAAAAATATTTCGTCAAAGTCAATAATAATGTATTGAATTAATCATTTAACATTTTAAAATGTTTATCTATCAACTATTTTTTTAATAATATAAAAGTTAGAGAAATTTGGGTAAAAGTTATGTTTGTGTACAATAAACTTATTGTAGATCTTGTGCATGCAAGACCTTTGATTTTAAAAAGAGATACATTTTCCCTTTTTTGACATGTCTGGTCCCCACTTCCAATATATTAATATTTGTCCCTTTCTTGTGATCCCCACACTTACTCACATCATCTTTTAACTATAATAAATAATTTACCCATTACTCCACTTTCATCTTATTTTAATAAATTCAACTCACTCTCCTAAAATTGTGTGCCGTTCAAAGTGTATCTCTTTTTAAAATACGGAAGGAATACCATGCATTAGCGATAGGATCATGTCAAATTTTTTAATTAAGACCGTTTGATTGCTTAACTAGCTAATTTTTTTCATTACTTAACTAATTAGTTTCAGTGCTTAACTAATTAGTTACATTGCTTAACTAATTGGTCCCAGTTATTAACTAATTACATCCAACACTTAACTGATTAGTTTCCGTACTTAACTAATTGGTTCCATTGCTTAACTATTTGGTTCTATTGCTTAACTAATTGGTTCCGTTGCTTAACTATTTGGTTCTATTGCTTAACTAATTGGTTCCATTGCTTAACTATGTGGGACAAAATGGGCTTAAAAGACCGACACAAATGAACACTTTTCGACTAGTGCATCTACTCTCTACAAAACTAAAAACCAAAATATGAAAACCACAAAAAGTAAATCCAGTTTTTTGTTGCCAATTTTCAAAATCAAAATGATCACTATAAATATGCTTATTTTCAGTTCATGATTCAATCGAGATTATATGACTTACTAAACAAAAGAAAAAATTGAAAATTGACAGCGATACCGAACGAGTCATAAATAGTCAAACATTGTGACCAGATAGTTATGTTCAGTAATTATGATCAATCAAATAGTTATACTTGCTAGTCAAATACACCGTCCAAATTATATATATATATATATATATATATATATATAGTTACCTTTTATATTGTATAGTCATGATGATAAGGGTGAGTTTATCCTTCAAACTCACCCCTAATCTTCAGACTTACACAAGACTTTCCCTATTTTTACACATTATTCCCATACTCTCCTCAGACTAAGCGGAACTCCTAAAACAGATACTCTCTCTGTCACAGATTAGTTGTTACATTTTTCTTTTTCGTCCGTCCCAGATTAGTTATTACACTTCTAAATTAGGAATGACCCACACAATTATTATATTGTCTCTCTCTTCCCACTAATTTTTTTTTGTCCCCACACTCTCTCTCATTCAATTAAAAAAATACTCCACTAACTCCTATCACATCTACTTTTTAATAAAATAACAATTGACAATCAAACAACCACTTATCATCTAAAACTTTGTGCAAAGGTAAGTGTAACGAGTAATTTTGGACGGAGGGAATAATTAAATAGGCTAAAATACGATGTTGTGGTATAATTTGAGTTGGTTGAAGAAAAAGTGGAGTTTTAAGTCAGTCTTGAGTGATTCTTGGATTTTCACACACTTCAAGACTTGTTGTAGTCTTTTACCACATTATCCTAAGACTTAGACTCAAGGCTCATTTCGAGACTCACGCTAACACTTGGGATAAGCTCACCCTTATTCCAGGACTTAAACTCGAGACTCAACTCGAGACTCACCTTAATTAAGACTTAGGATAAAACACCCTAATATCAACGATTTTATATAAGGAGAACTCTTAGAAGATCTACTCATATAATTAAGTATTTATCGACCCCAGATGACTTTAGGATGAAATCCCGAAAACTTTAAATTTATACCCCCTCCGTTCGTAAAAGATCGCCTAATTGAATTGAGTTTTCACCGTATTCAAAGCACGAATCAAAACATAAATATCTCCAACTCTACACGCATAAAAATTATATAAAGTTCATATTCCAAAAATATATATTGAAACGAATAACAAAAACCCCACAAGACTATATTTATTTCTTATAGGCTAATGAAGATTCGTGATCAAAGTTTAACCCAAAATATTACAATAGGACAATTTTTTAGAGACGGAAGCTAGGACAAAGGATTATATCTGTCACGAGCCATTAACAAGGATTCGAGGCAAACTATTATCACATCCTATGTTTAATCTTGTTTCATGCTCAAACAGAACATATTTGTAGATATTTTTTATCCGTCCTCCTTTATCTTCTTCTAGCTTATCCAAACAAGATAAAACACTCTCGATTTTGTGCAAACATGTATCCTATTTATGCACAACTAATACTCTGTTAGTGGCATGGGTGATAATGGTTGGAAATAATACGTTGTAATCATGAAATTAACAATAAATATAGGGAAGAACACAATATTTATATAATTGATCTTAATGAATATATGAATACATATATATTGATGTATTAGTATCCATACTTAATGTATATTAGTTTATTAGGCATCTAATCGGTACCTATATTTTTAATTTACAAGCACACACCCTAAAAAAAACATTGTCTTCCTTAAAGTTAGATAAAATAATTAGACAATAGAGTAATTATTTTTGAACTTGTATGTATTAGACAATAGCATTTAAAGCTATTTATAATGTAGATGTATCAAATTTTTAATTATTTGTCGTCTAAATTAAAAACTATTAGTTTATATTAATATTATAAATAAAGTTGACGATACTTTTAATTACATTCGTTAATCACCCAGTCCACCCGTTTCATCCGCGGATGATAGATGGGTCGGATGTGGATGAAGATAAATCGGGTGATGGATGGATCGGATGACGGATGGACCGTTGACGAATGTAGACGGATGAAACTTCACCCGATCCACCTTCCATCCATTGCCTCCCCTAATTGGTGGCTGCGTGTTTAAATGTTTAGGTGACTCAAGAGAGTTCCTCTGCGTAGAAAAACTAGTACAGATCAAATAAAAAAATTAAGTTAAGTTTCCCACTGGCCACTACCTACAAAACTACTCACTCCGTCCCGAAATACTCGTCCCAATTTGACCGGTATAAAGTTTATAGCAATTTAATTGACTTATTATTTGACTAGTTAGCTCTCGCAAAATGCACGAATTCTTTAAACATTCTTTTAATAGTTAGTTTATTTGAAAGTGAGCGTTAATAAAATTATTAATAATTAGGTTTGTTCGTCATCATATATGATTTGAATTAAATCATGAAAAAAACACTCTTACCCATATTAAGTATGTTGATTCTGAAAATTGACAACAAAAAACTGAAAACTATTTTTTGTAGTTTCCATATGTTTGTTTATTGTTTTCTAAAACACATAAAAACGTAGATTCCTAGACTTTTCTCCCAAAAAGAAACACCTCCTCCCTCCAAACCCTAGCCGCCGCCGGCTCGCTGGAGGCCGGCCGGAGCTTTCTCTGCTCTCTAAAGGTCGCCGGCGAGCCGGTTGTCTCAGCCACCGTCCGTCCGTCACCTGATTCGATTTTTAAGTGTCTCTCCAGGTAAGAAGAAGAAGAAGAAGGGAACATCTTTGTGTCTCTAATCTCGCCGGAATTATCTTCTAATTGCTAGTGTAGACAAGCCAACTTCGTTGAGTACAAAGGAGGGCGATTTTCAGCCTTGGTTGCCTTTTCCAAAATCTACCCAAGCGCCGCCGTCGTCGTTAATATCTTCGGTAAAGGTAAAGTTTGTGGTTAGTGTTTCTAATATGGGATTAGGCCTCTGTTTTCCAAGGTTTTCGGTTTGATTAATACCAAAACTAACCGTATCGCCGCCGTCTCGTAGTGTCGGAAAACGCCGATCTTGACGGTAAAGGTAAAGATTAGGTTAGGGTTTCTAGCTAACTGCATCGCCGCTGTCTTGTAGTGTCGGAAAACACCGATCTTGACAGTAAAGGTAAAGATTAAGTTAGGGTTTCTGGTTTGGTATTAATTAATCATTCCGATTTGGGGATCTTACCACCCGCTTTGGTTTGGGTGTTGTTGTGGCTCTTTTTCGCTTCTCCGTACTTTGTTGGCTTGGATGTTTGTCATGTTTAGTGTTAATTGTTTTTTCTGGTTGCTATTTTGTGCTTTGTTGGTGAATATTTTGTTGGGATTGTTGGTTCTTCTACCTTATTGTTGGAATTGCAAGGTTAGTTAATGATTGGGTATTATGTGTGTGAATGCCCGATCATGAGAATTGTTGAGGTCTTGGGTTTAAGTGTTCCCCTTTTGGTTGTCTTTGGTGAGGCAATGATTGTAGTTATTAGGCTTGTCTATGATGTTTTTACTACGAAAGGTAATATGTCATGCCTGGAAATGGAGAAAGAGGGTCGTAGGGGTGACTATGGAAGGAGTGTATGGTGCTCACGAGGTTTGGTTGTTCAATTCAGGTTGTTGATGAGATGTTCTCTCATTAACTTCATAAATCCTTATCTGAAGACTGCTCCCCAAATGAAAAGGTTGGGGGTTCATAGCATGTTAACTAAGTTTAGTCTCTCTTGGTCAACGAGGGGACTTTGGGTACTTGTTTTTGAGGGTGCCAAGTTTGTTTGTAAGCATTTCCCCTTGCTTACATGGTCATAGCATGTTAACTAAGTTTAGTCTCTCTTGGTCAACGAGGGGACTTTGGGTACTTGTTTTTGAGGGTGCCAAGTTTGTTTGTAAGCATTTCCCCTTGCTTACATGGTCGTTTCAACCATTCCGTGAAGTTGCCATCTTTCTGTTTCTTTCGCCGTTTTCCAGGTCTTACAAGTCAGGGGTTCTCCTTATCGTCTATCGCTCAAGCTTCATCTCAAGTGAAAAAATGAATGTGGGTGCGCAAGGTGAAGGAAACAATCGAGAGCCAACAAGCACAATTTTAGTAATATTTGTAGTTTGTAATGTTCTATGTTTTAAGTTTGTAAGAGCCAGTATAGCTCATAAATTTTTAGTAATATGAATGTGATGCAGCTTTTGTCAAAAAAAAAAAAAAAACACACATAAAATCTCGAAAAAGGAAAAAAAGGATACCGAACTGAGAATATAAATTTTTGATATCTAATGTAAAAAGAAAAGGAGTTGTATTTAGATGCAATAAAAATAATAACAAAAAGTATGGTCACTTTGTAATTTACCCAACAATAAATACTCTAAGATTATTATTATTTCCAAGAAATTTATTGTTAGCTTATTTTTAAAACTTAAAGAAAATGTGAACTTTTTGAAGGAAAAAATAACCATGCTTTAGTATAATACTAGTATAGTACCCGTGCGATGCACGGTTTATAATCTAAAAATATTTTTTTATGAAATCTGGTAAACAATTATTATCAAAATAGAGTTTATAGATATTCTCCAAATAAAAAATAATTAATGATGGATAAATTTGTTATTGCTCATTTAGTGTCTTACTTATTAAAGGAATTTAAACAAATAAGGGTAAATAAATTAAAAAAAATTCATTCCCATTCACCACTTGTGTCAAGCATAAAGTTATCTCATCCGCCCTTCACTTGATCACTTCTATAGTAATACCCACTTAATACTCGCATAGTCACCCTGTCAACCTCATGACTCGATCACTTAACACATATCTAATCATTTACTTTATTGAGTTAGAGATGACTTTGAGCGGGGCATGGCCTGCACACCCGCACCTGCACCCGCCTACAATTCACATCTTCATCCCCTCCTTCTACGATAGAAACGACACCGTCCCCTCACAACCCCCTATCTCGATAGGTACAAATTAAAATTCATCCCCTCTTCATCACCTCCCTTCCCGTGTATCGACACCAACCCCTAGACTCGACTTTTTTTGGTAAGAAAGTTGTGAATTTTAAAACTCTATTATATAAAGCCTTTGAAAATCCGTTTCTCTGATAGTAAATAATCAAAACATTATAATATGTAAGTTAATAGATTTTTTTTTTATATATATTCATAATCAATCAAGTTAAGAATTAGCGACTCTGGCTGGTCCAATCTTAAATCCATTATTTCCTCTTCACCTGCGACGAATACATTTTTAACCAACACCCAATAAACTTTTCTCCATCGCCGCCCACTTGGGGAGGATGCACAGAGGGATCTCCCAAAAAATCCGTTTTACTGACAATCTGACATTCCTATATTTGATAAACAATCCAAGTTCCCTTTACACTAAATTGTTAAATATATTGATATAAGTTTATTACGAAGTATCAAAATGATTTTATTATCTATAATATTGAAAAATATATTTAAAAGTGACATACATAATTAGGATTGGATGAGTGTTCTCAAATCCGACCAATTCAACTCCGCCCGTCACCAAGGTGGGTACATTTTATCCTTATACCCATACACCAAAAATCCTTTTTTGTTAGTCAACATTAGTCATTCATCTACGTTTAACTTTGCCGTTAGACCAATCTAAAAGTCAAACTCGCCCCATCATCAAGTGTGATTCACCATTTACATACATTAATTTTATCTTGCATGAAATTTTAAAGTGATTTTGCAATCATTTACATTAATATATAAAAATATTTTTTTATTGCAAACATATTAATAATAAGGAAATTTAATCATCTAGATCATGTGACTTTGGACATAGTTGATTATGATATAGTAGTCAAAATTTCAATCAACATGCTCTTAAGACTTCGGTAATATGAGCGAATAAATTATTATTTGTGCTCCGTATAAAAATATTTCATCCGTTTCAAAGTATATAGTTGTATCATTTTGACTTTCACGTTTGCCAACACATAACTTTCACCATCAATATTACGGAGTAATAATTATGCATTAGTAAAAAAAAATTAAAAATTTGATGTATTTAAAGTATTCATTAAGACAAACTCAATAAAAGTTTACATACTAATATTTGTTTTTATTTATGAGTAGAAAATTAGGGTCAAATCAAAATAGATGAGTAGTGTCAAAAGTCAAAACGATGCAACTATTTAGAAACGAAGGTAATATTATGATAATGAGAATGTGGTAAAAGTTATTTTTGATATTTAAGATTAAGTATATGCTTCGTATGAAAGAAATTATATGGTTAGGGGACTCATTTTGTTAGTTAATAAAGGGCATGTAAAGTGTTTGAGACGACCCTGTTAAATACATTAAATCAATAGTTAACTTTTGTTATGCATGCATATCTGTATTCATTGTATGACACAAATTCTTAAAAAGTTGATAGTACTATAATAATATAGTTGATATTCCAAGTTAAACTATTATAAAAAAAATTATATCGGTTATCATAAATTGTATGAAGAGATTTTTCATTAGATTACAAATAATAAATGATCAAAGGAACGTTCGAATATATCCGTACTCAGTATATGCCACAATTTCTAAACGAAACTTGATAGTACTTACAATTAGTCATTATTCATGGTATAAAGGAGGCAAATCAAAGAACATTATTTGTCATCTCTACATCGATTTGCTTCTCTTTTAATATAGTACGGAGTATATAGATTTAAGTTAAGAAATTTATTGACATGGGTAATAAGTAATTCGTAGTATAATCGATTATTACCATAAGTAATTAAAATATTTTAGGTAAAATATATACAAAAAATATTAATGATTTTATCATAGGTTAGTTACCAATATTATAAAAGAAGCAAATAAGAGCGGCATTGTCAGCTCCGCATCAATTTGCCTCTCATTTAGTGTAGTACTCATTATACAGATGTTTGTTAAAAGTCGACTAAAATGTAAGTCAATTGTTTAGCCTAAAATATTTGGAGGGGCTTTTTAAGTAGAGAGAACTATGTGTTAGTCGCACATCATTTTTCTTGTTAATTTACTACTTAGAGGAATTATCCAATTTAGTTGTTAAATACACTATGTATAAAATAGTACAATAAATGACGGCTATTAGTTGCTGAATATACTACGCATAAAATAGTACAACCAATGACTTTTTATAATTATCATATGTAGATGTTACAGAGTAAAATATTATAGAGTACTATTGTAATTTTTTTATATACTCTTATTCATACTTGATTGATTTTCTAATTTATTTGGGTTCGGATTATGTAAGTACGAAATATAAATAAGTAGAATAGTCTTGAATTTTTATAAAAATCATACTACGTACTCTGTATAATGAATTATTTTTTTATAAAAGATAATCTTATATTGGTTATATTTGGTAACAAATATAGATTATATAATTTAAAAATATATTCCTTATGTATACAATGAAATCTTTTTTTTATTTTGAGAAAAAGAGAATCAAATATATTTTTGAGGTAAATGTTAACAAAATAATTACATAATCAAATATTTCTTTTTTTATATAATTTTTTTATATCTATAAGAGAGGCCAATCAATAAGTGACATTTGTCATCACCACATTGATTTCCTCTCTTTTAGTATAATATATAGATTCCTTTGTTCTTTTTTAGATGACACAATTATTTAGATAAGTTTTTCATTGCACGACTTCGATCGTTAATATATTCAATTATCAATAAGAAAAATTATAAAATATATTATTTTTAGAAAATATTTATTGAGACGAATCTAATAAGATCCAATACGATTATGTTTTTTCTTAAGTATAAATCACATAAGGATGTCAAAAGAGCTTGTATAAATTATGTCCAAAACCCAATAGTGTCATCTAGCTAGTAAGAAACGTAATAAGTATATAGATTATGTGGTATTTGATAGTTGGATATTTTTTTAATATAGCTAGTGTAGTGGAAAATGTGTCAATTTTTTGAGAGTGGAAGGAGGGTGTATGTGACCACAAAATAAATTGTGAAGGGTATAATGTTTTTTTTAGATTTCACCGGCAATCAACCACATTGCCATCCAACTTATCTCCTTAGAGCAACTCCAATGGTTAGCTACAATGTTTTTAAGCTACAAAGTTTCTCAATCGTTGGGTACAATACCTTGTAGCTCCTTATAATATTTCATCCAGTATACAATTTTATTTATTTAACTTTTTTCACTTTTTTTTCTTGAGCTACCTGCTCATATGAGCTACAATATTTTGATAATTGCTAACGTAATTCATGTACTAAAGGTTGACTACATGCTCATATATATTTATTTTTGCGAGTAAGTCTTTTTTATGACCATTTGGAGTTGCTTTTATACCCCTTCATCTCTTCTTCAGTTATCAAAAAACATCATCAACTCAGGCACCAAAAGCGAGGGGACTATTCCGTGAAGAGCACTCGTAGATCAAATAAGAATAATTGAAATTTGGGAGAAATTATTGAGGAACACGAGGTAGGAAAAAAAAAGAAAAAAGACCGACTAAGAATGGAAGAGAAGGAAAAAAAGAGAAGACAGAAATACTGACACAGGAAATGAGACTGTACAATCACAAGCCTACAGTATAAAAGAAAATATTTGAAACGAAAAGATTAAAATGAGACCCTAAAACGGAATACGTAAAGAATAAAGAGGGATGGAGGGAGTAATACACATACATACCTTGAGTTGCTTTAAATTAGAGAAATAAACGCATTGTCAAATACATTGATTACAATTCTTTCAAACTCATCGTTGGAGAATGTCGCTTGATACAGTTGAAATGACTC
This sequence comes from Spinacia oleracea, assembly GCF_020520425.1. Taxonomy (NCBI): domain Eukaryota; kingdom Viridiplantae; phylum Streptophyta; class Magnoliopsida; order Caryophyllales; family Amaranthaceae; genus Spinacia; species Spinacia oleracea. The sequence continues at coordinate 79,480,049 of NC_079488.1, read as the reverse complement.
AATATATTCCCAATACAAATTATATTTACCGTCTAATCCAAACCCCACAATGACGATGTCATACTTTTGTACTTGCTCGATATTTCTCGTAGAAGGCATATGGGGTCCTTCACATGTATAGAGTCGGTTTATGTGAGGTTTGAAGTTACTCCGAACCACAAAAGACCCAATGTTTGACCCTATATACATCAAGTCGCACATCATTTGGGTCAAGAGTTTAGGGTTTAATAGAGGAGCTAGCTCGACAGAGTCGTGCATCTAAAACAAATGTAAACAATTTGTATTTAAATAAACAAAGCCCATCCGAAAGAAAAAATGCATTAAAATCCAACAAAAAGTTGCAATAATCTTAAATAAACTCAAAGCCCAACATGTGGGCCTAAATGCTACTATTCAAATATTAAGGGGACGTAACTTATGTAAGGTATTAGTGTGATTTGCATATTTTCCGTTATATATATTTCATTCTATAATTTTGATTTGCATACAATTATAATAACGATCTATATCATTAACTTAAAAATATTTTATTAATACGTGTAGAAAAAATCAATTGAAGTGGTATATGAAAAATATATTTACGAAATATATTTTAGTTTATTAAATATTCTTTTTTTTTGAGGGAATATTAAATATTCTATTAGTAATTGTAAAATTGTTAAAAGTATTATATAATATTTACGGAGTATTATCATCGTGTGTTATACGGACCCTACAATTATGACCCAAAAAAAAACATTAATACTACAATTTTTTTGAAAAACAAGATATATAATAATATAAAACATTATTTTATTTCACCCTTTGTAGTTATTCAATTAAAAATTTGTTATTAATTATAGTTTAGTTCTTCATTATTTTTCAGTTTGATTAAAAAATTGTAATAACATTTTTGGAAAAGTTTTTTACATATTTAAATTTTTGTGGGAAATTAAAATAATGAGATACATTAAAAAAAAAAATCAAACAATTCAATGATAATATCCAAACCATATCATTTAACTTAAATTTTTTTTATTATATGTGTAGGAAAAATCAAATCTAGTTCTATATAAAGAATTTATTTAAATGTATAATACATTTATTTTATTATATTTTCTATAAATATTTTTCAAATTATTAAAGTATTATATAAAAATATTTACGAAGTATCGTGCATTGCGTACATCTTAAACTTGTTGGTTGATAGATTTTTGCCTATCATGATCTATTATTTTATTATATTTTCTATAAATATTTTTTAAATTATTAAAGTATTACATAAAAATATTTACGAAGTATCGTGCATTGCGTACATCTTAAACTTGTTGGTTGATAGATTTTTGCCAATCGTTTTGACGTTTTTCAAGACTTGTTTAAGGCTCTTAACTGGTGGGACACGATCTACAATCGTTTGAACCAATATCTTATAGTTTCTCCCTTGTTGTGATATCTCATCCCCTAACCATTTAAGTTTATTTCTCATTTGAACTGTGTACTCGATTGCGTGATGAAGACAACTATCTGAATATATTGAGCTGTTAGAGAAATTTATCAGATTAAACACTCTCCCCCGTTATTTAGTAAGCAGCATACACGCAATAACCATTCAAGAAACTCCATTTCAGTTATATTGATGTAATATAATAAGCAGTCATTTAGGAAAATACCTTATTCCAGTAAATGAATGCAGTATTCGACTAATTCGATTTTGTGTAATAAAGAATGTGTTTCGTACATTTAAGAATTATACAATAATATATAAATAACTCCATAAAAGCTCCAAAAACGTTCGTCACTCTAGGGTTCCTCGTTGTTTCTCGGCAGCTAGGTTTTGTCCCTGATTAGGGTTCTGGTGGGGTGGTTTCTGTTAGGTAAAATTTGTTATTTGGTTGTTCTTTTTTCCCTAATAAACTCGTTACTTTATTCTGTAGCATGAGGAAGAACTGTGATGGCAGGGGATCTTTAATAATTGGGATAAGTTGGGTTTGTCGGAATATGAGAGGGGATTTTGAGGAATGGCGAGGAGACGAATTAAGGAAACGTGTGCTTCACCCAAGATGTATTGGTCTAATTCCAAGTTTTAGATTAATTACTGGAATAATTAATTCAATGAGATCAAGTGATAGCTAGCTGAAGTAATGCTTCCGATCAGTGAGTTTTAATCCCTATTAGGCTCACAACTTACTCTTGACTGAACCTACAAGGTCAAACCTGATGCACTCCTACTAGTTGTTAATCATGGAAGCACACACAAGTGATACTATTTTTTCCATTTGACTCAATCCTATTACATTACACAAAGTAAGTAAGGGGTCGAAATCTCGAGGATCAAGCGTTTTCTATACTAGTGAGGGACATGTAACCACTAGCATACTTTACTCTAAAATAACAATCAATGTTGGGTTGTTTGCACAACTTGTCATTAATTGCACAAACGAGGTAACCAATGTAAAGGGACATGACTATGGAAAAGGGATTTTACCTAGTATAGCTATGGCAAGTCAGGAATTCTCTACTCTACTCAAGCATGATGATCGAGGGGAAAACTAGGTCGTTACTAGTCTCTCCTAATCAAACAAATTACCTAAACTAACCACTAAGCACAAGTAAAGCGGTAAGCAAGGGTCGGAATCCACAAGGACTAAGGTGCACTAATCTATGTTAATTCGAACAACAAGCTAAGTCGAAATGGGGTTTTGGAAAGTCAACTAACTAACTAAAACTAAATCAACTAAACTAAGAAACCAAAAGCAAATGAGATTAGGAATGGGTCAAACACCAACAAATCATGGAATGGACATAAAAGAATTGAAAACGGGGGAGATTCACAAGCACTACATGATAAGCGTTGAATTCACAAATAGCTCCAACCATCTCCCGATGCGCGAACAGTTTCCCTAAGCATCAAGGACGAACTCCCATTTTACCCTATCATACCCGGGGTAAGTTAAAGTCCTAATTCAACCAAATAGTCAAGTTTAGGTCTTTAATCCCTTTCCAACCCAACTAAACTACTCAAAGCAATCATGAAACACTTAATTGATCAAGTTAAATGCAACATGTATCGGAAATGCTTAAACATGTAATAATTTAATCATGAAAATCCCTAATTCCAGTCACAAACACCCAAACCAATCAATGTTGAGTTTTCATCAAACCCTAATCAATAAACTACTCCATAATCCTAAAAATATGAAATTTAACGAAATTAACAACTAAAAACATGATTCTAAACATTAATAACAACTAATCTAAACATGAATCATTAAACTAAACCAAAACAATTAAACTAATTAAAACAATAAATAAAGTAAGCAAAAATGAAGAAATAAATGAAGAGAGAGAGATAGAAATTTCTGATTGATTGATTGTTGGTTGCTCAATACAAATTGCCACACTTGAAATTGCAAAGCCCCAATTTTTCCATTGATTTTCATTACTTTCTCTCTCTCAAAAAGCTAAACTAAAACCCTAGAAAAATTGAGAGAAAACTAAATATTTACATGGTTCAAAATGAGTCCCCCCTTCTTTGATTCTTCAAAATCCAATTTCAACCCATTTAATTTTCTCACTTTTCTCTCCCTAAAACTAAAACCCTAGAAAATGAGACTATCCCTAAAGATATGTACATACCCTAAAATTCTGATCTTCCTTAACTATTTATACTACTTACACTAATCACTAATGAAAGAAAATAAATAGAAAAAGAAAAAGAAAAGGAGGAAAACTAAAACTAAATTAATTAAAGGAAGTAAAAAAAAGGGAAAAAGGAAAAGGATAAGTTGTTCCCAAAAACCAAAACAATCAGATTCCCTTCTTTAAAACCAAGCAAGCCCACCCACGTAGCTTTTTTCATCTCAAAGCCCAAACAATGTTCAGACCCTCAATTTGGTAGCTTCTTCGTCCCTTCGCTGCGCTCCTCCTTCGCTGCGCTCCTCATCTTCCCAGCTTCACCATCATCAACAGCGTTCAATCATTCATCGCATCCTCATCGTTCGATCTTCATCATCACCAATCATCATCGTCTCTCAACATCAATCAATTAATCATCATCGTCCATCGCGCAATGAAACCGCAGTTAATCTCCATCATCGTCACCCTCTAATTCGATCCCACGGCTCTAATTCGCAGCTCATGTTCAATCAATCGGAGCCGTTCAATTTCATTAATTCCGTATCAAATTTGAGCGCTCAAATGTTCGGTCGAGCATTAATGGAGGTTCGGACGAACCCGTTTCTAGTTCGGGCGAACTCCGTAGTGGTTTGGGCGAACTTCAAATTCAGTAGCTTTTGTAAATTCCGAGTTCGGTCGAACTCAATTCGTGTTCGACCAAACATATTTGCTCTGTTTTCTCTGTTTCTTGGCTTCAGTTTTTGACTGATTTTGGTCTTGTTGTTGAGTGGTTGTGTGTTGCTGTGTTGATGTTGAGGGCTTATGTGAGGAGAAGAGAAGTGGGGTGGTGCAAGGGGTTGTTGTTGTTGTGTGGACTGTGGAGCAGGAGAGGATACAACACAACAGGGCTATTGCTGTAGGAGGCACAGTGTGGTGTAGGATAGGAGTGGGGTGGTGTAGGATAAGTGGGCTTTGTTGTACAATTAAATTGGCCCTTGAAATTAGTATTCCGAAATTCAAACACGTTCCTACACAAAATAAACAAAGAAAAGGGGAACTAAAAAAAATAAAAACGAAACTAAATAATAATAATAATAATAATAATAATAATAATACGTTTTTCTCTCAATAATGGGCGATTAGGGATTAGGGCTTTTTGCACGGAAGTTCATCTCTCCGGCGGGGTCAAGGAGGGTCTCAGGCAGGTCGGCGGCGGGTTGCAGGTGTCTCGGGTTTTTCAGGCGGCTTGCAGTTGTCGGGTTCATTTCAGGCGGGTTCCAGGGCTGTTTTGGTCGGCAAGCAGTGCAGTTTCAGCGGTATTTTGGGCGTTTGTTTTGTCCAGTTTCAGGGTTGTATTCGGTGTTCGGTTTTCAGGCGAGGTTCGATCGGTTTTCAGGCGTGAATTGCGGCTGTTTTGGGAGCATTTTGACGTGGGTTTTCAGGCTGTTCCACGTGGGTTACATTTTTCTGGCGGAGCTCTCATCAGGTCAGTGGCCGTTACGTGGACAAGGGGTTTGTGTGGGTGTTGTGCGCCGTTCAGTGGTGTTCAGTGGTGTTCAGTGGTGTTCGTCAGTGGTTTGTCGCTGTCTTTCACCGGTGTGCGTTGTTGTGTTCGAGTGGCTGTCCGATCAGCGTCGTTCAGTTGGTGTGCGGTGTTTGTTGGTTGTGTGTATTGTTGGTTGTGGGAATTTGTTAGTGTACGAAGGTCGGTGTTCGGAGTTTGAGTGGTCGGAGTTGTTGGTGTACGGAGGAGGCATTTTGTGTTGCTCGTGAGTGTTTTTGGCAGTGTTTGTGACGTTGTTTGTGGCGTGGTGTTTCTGGCTTTCGGTGGTGTTTAGTGTGGTTGTGGTGTGTTGGTGTGTTGGTGTTTAGGGTGGGTGTGGTGTGTTGGTGTGTTGGTGGCTTTGGCTGTGGTGTGTTGGCAATTCTGGGCTTTCTGTTGAGTTGCTTTGATATGGAGGCTTCCGTGGAGAAGTTTCATTGCCCTTTTGTGGGTCTTAGCGGGTGCCAGGATGGCGGTGGGCGTGGTTTGGTAAGGAGTTCTCTGATCACTCACTTACGGGATCGTCATTGTTGCTCTGATGTGCGGGATGTAACCCGTCAGTCCCTTACTACCAATTTGCAGGTTTTTACTTCGGCTGAGGTTACCTTTCGTCGTATGGGAATTTGGTTATGTGGAGATTGTTTCAAGACGCATACTCATCGTATTAGGTGTCGGCATGGCAGTGGTTCTAGTACGGTTTTTGTGGACCCACCTAATTCTGGGGATGGTATTATTCGTTTTACTCTCTACGGTATTCAAAAACCTCAAGCTCCTGCTTCCGAGCTGTCTACTTCTGATGCGCCTCGAGAACAATATTTTTCTTTTGATGTTGCTCTTCTGGACACTTTATGGTCTAAGCGGTTGCGTTCTGTGAAATCCATCCCTCCCAAATGTCGTTTGGGTTTTTCGCGAGTTCTGAAAGGGGCGCTTGATAAGGTGATTTGCAGACCAGATGACATCGCTTGTTGGGTTCAGTTGCTCGTGTTACCTCTTTGTGTCCTCAAGACTTTTTCTCCTCGAAGTAATCGTGAGTGTTCCTCCGGTGTTAGGCGGCGGCAACAGGAGGAGTGTATCACCTCTGCTATTCGTTCTTGGGGTGTGCCTGGCGGTTCTGAGCAACTTGTCATAGACACATTGGCTAGCGTGTCTCCCTCTCTATTGGATGTTGACGATGACCATGATTTGGCGGAGCGTAATATTAAGCAATGCAAGAGAAAGATTTCTGACGGTCACTACACTGCTGCCGTTAGGGTTCTTTCTTCCTCAGGTCTTGCCCCTTACGATGATGCTACTCTTGCAGATTTACAAGCAAAGCACCCTTCCGTTCCGGTCCCTACCTTACCGGATATCCCTGTTGATCATCACCTTTCTGCTTCCTCCGCTGTTGTTTTGGAGCAGATTATGGGCTTTCCGCGTGGTACTTCGTGCGGTAGAGATGGCTTGCGTGCTCAGCACCTTTTGGATTGCTTGGGTGGTGCTGCTGTAGCTGTTTCTGATGAGTTGGTGGATGCTATCACTCAGGTAGTTAATCTCTTTCTTGCTGGGAAGTGTCCCGCTGAGCTTGGAGGATACATTGCTAGTGCTCCTCTTACGCCATTGGTTAAGCCTGGTGGGGGTGTTCGGCCTATTGCGGTGGGTACTATTTGGAGGCGCCTTGTTTCTAATGTCGGGGCTGCTTTGATTGGTCCGCGTTTAGGAAACTACTTTGGAGGTCTGCAGTTTGGAGTTGGGGTTCCAGCAGGTGGTGAGGCCATTCTCCATGCTGTCAATCGGTTGGTTGAGGCTCGTGGGGCCGATGTTGGCCTATCTATGTTATTGGTGGATTTTCAGAATGCTTTCAATTTAGTTGATCGATCGGCTTTGTTGCGTGAGGTTCGGCTCCATTGTCCTGCTCTTTCGCGTTGGGTTGAATTCTGCTACTCTTCTCCAGCGCGGCTGTATTATGGGGAGCATACCTTGTGGTCTTGTCAGGGTGTGCAGCAAGGGGATCCTCTCGGCCCTTTGCTTTTTTCTCTGGTTCTACATCCATTGGTGTGTCGAATTCGAGACTCATTTGATCTATCTCTTCAGGCATGGTACTTGGACGATGGCACTATTGTTGGTGACACTTTGGTGGTTGGGCAGGTCTTGGAGTTGATTTTGGAGGAGGGGCCTCGTTTAGGTCTTCATGTTAATGTTGAGAAGACGGAGGTTTTCTGGCCTTCGGAGGACCCGCGCTGTCGTCTAGAGGGTGTCTTTCCTGCGGATATTGCTCGTCCTGAGCTTGGTGTTAAGTTGCTTGGTGGCCCAGTCAGTACGGATTCTTCTTTTTGTAAGGAGGTTGTTTCGCAGCGTGTGTCGAAGACTGTTGTGTTGATGGATGCTGTAGCCAAGCTTAATGATCCCCAGTGTGAGTTGTTGCTTCTTCATGCGTGTACTGGAGTTTCTAAACTCTACTTTGCTATGCGCACTTGTCCGCCTCATCTTTTCGAAGCGGCCCAATTATCTTTTGATGTGGCTCTGCGGGCTTCTTTAGAGCGCATCGTGGTTGCTTCGGGACCTGGGTTCGGTGACTGGCAATGGCGCCTTGCCACCTTGCCTTATTCTTATGGAGGATTGGGTGTTTATTCAGCTGGTGATGTTCGGCATTATGCTTTTCTTGCATCCCGTTTGCAGTCTTCTGGTTTGCAGGATTCGCTTCTTCGGCTTTCAGGTGTTGAAGGTCCGGGACCGGCCTTTGATGATGCTCTTGGTCTTTTCAACAGGACCGTGGAGACCGACCTTATGCGTAGCCCTAGTGAGATCGCTGCCCCCAGACTCATGAAGAAATTGGCAGACATATATTTCACGAAGGTTATTGCTGATGCGGAATCCGCCTACTCCTTATCTTCACGTTTTGTTGCCCTATGGAAATCTCAGCAGGGGGATCACTCCTCAGCTTGGTTGCGGGCAGTCCCCATCTCGGGGTTAGGCCAGACTATGAACGGTAAGACTTATCGTTCGGTTCTTTGCTATCGGTTGGGTATTCCGTTGTTCTCTGATTCGACGCCGTGTTCTGCTTGCTCTCGGGTTTTCGACGGGGACATTTATGGGGATCATGCCGTGTCTTGTGCTGGGATTGTGGGTATCAAACATCGTCATAATGTTGTTCGTGATACCCTTTTGGATATTTGCTATCGGTCGGGGATTTCTGCTCGCAAGGAGGTTGATGTTGGGCTGGCTAGTGAGAGTGATGGAGCTCTTCGTCCTGCAGATATACTGCTTTACTCATGGGATGGTGGTCTGGATGTGTGTGTTGACTTGACTGGGTCTTCCCCTATGACGCAATCTGGGTTGTCAGGCTTCGTTCCGGGTCGGGTTGTGGCGGTTGCAGCGCAGCGGAAGCAGAATAAGTATGGGGCACGTTGTAGGGCTTTGGGTTACGGTTTCTTCCCTTTTTCCTTCTCTTCTTTTGGGGAATTAGAGAAAGGGGCTGTTTCTTTGCTGAAGCGGGTCCAGGCGTACTCCAGGGCTCAAGACATTGGGGCACGGGCAGCTGCCCACATTTTCAGCAGGATCGGGTTCGCCATAGCTAGAGGAGTGGGGGCCCAGATTGTCTCTCGGCTCCCCTCCAACTTCTTGTAGTTCATTTGATCTTTGTAGCTTGTTAAGCTTGTAACGTTTTATAATAATAATAATAATAATAATAATAATTCTCTCAAAAAAGGGGCGATTAGGGCATGCCAGTATGGCTGATTAGGGCAGTTTCCACGGCAGCTTCAACGGCAGTTTCAACGGTAGGGGTGTCCGGCAGAGTGTCCGGCGAAGGACAGGGTGAGGCGGCGTAATTTCAGGCAGTTTTAGGCGTTGGTTTTGTGATTTCGGAGGAGTTTCTCGGTTTTGGTATAGGTGCAGTTTTGGTTCGACATCGGTGCAATTTCTCACTATTCCGGCGATTGTGAATGCGATTATGGCATATTAGGGCACGTTCTTCTTCCGGCGGAGGCTACGGTGGTTTGGTCCGACGAAGGCTTCGGCAAAGGTCAGGCGGTTCTCAGGCGAGATATACGCGGTGTTGGGTCGGTTTTATCTGTATTTTCTACCGTAATTAGCGTGGAAGTTTTCAGGCGGCTTTTGGTGCAGTTATTGATCAGTCTCCGGTAACACATTCCCGGCTTACGAAGGTGTCTTTCCAGGTGGCTTTTTCCGGTATCTCCTGGCGGTTCTCGGTTCTGTTGTGGTTCTGTTTGGTTGCTGTGCGGTTGTGCTGTTTTTGTTGCGCTTCTGTTTTGGTGCGGTTGTAGTGCCTCGACGGTGGAGTTCTGCTGCGGAGTTTCCGGCTATTCGTAATTTCAGTTCCTGTTCGGGGTTCAGTTCAGTGATTTCAAGTTCGTAAGTCCAGTTTGGTGATTGGTGTTTGTCTTGGAGATTGGTGTTTGCCTTGGAGTTTGGTGATTTGGTCAGATTATTGCATTGTTGTTGTGCGTTTGGTGATTTGGTGATTGGTGATTTGGTCAGATTATTGCATTGTTGTTGTGCGTTTGTCTTGGAGATTGGTGTTTGTCTTGGAGTTTGGTGTTTGTCTTGGAGTTTGGAGTTTGGGCAGCTTGAGTTGTTGCTCTTTGGTGTTGTTATTGTTTGCGTGTGCGTTTGGTGTTGGTGGTGCTGTTGAAGTGCTTTGATATGGAGGCTTCCGTGGAGAAGTTTCATTGCCCTTTTGTGGGTCTTAGCGGGTGCCAGGATGGCGGTGGGCGTGGTTTGGTAAGGAGTTCTCTGATCACTCACTTACGGGATCGTCATTGTTGCTCTGATGTGCGGGATGTAACCCGTCAGTCCCTTACTACCAATTTGCAGGTTTTTACTTCGGCTGAGGTTACCTTTCGTCGTATGGGAATTTGGTTATGTGGAGATTGTTTCAAGACGCATACTCATCGTATTAGGTGTCGGCATGGCAGTGGTTCTAGTACAGTTTTTGTGGACCCACCTAATTCTGGGGATGGTATTATTCGTTTTACTCTCTACGGTATTCAAAAACCTCAAGCTCCTGCTTCCGAGCTGTCTACTTCTGATGCGCCTCGAGAACAATATTTTTCTTTTGATGTTGCTCTTCTGGACACTTTATGGTCTAAGCGGTTGCGTTCTGTGAAATCCATCCCTCCCAAATGTCGTTTGGGTTTTTCGCGAGTTCTGAAAGGGGCGCTTGATAAGGTGATTTGCAGACCAGATGACATCGCTTGTTGGGTTCAGTTGCTCGTGTTACCTCTTTGTGTCCTCAAGACTTTTTCTCCTCGAAGTAATCGTGAGTGTTCCTCCGGTGTTAGGCGGCGGCAACAGGAGGAGTGTATCACCTCTGCTATTCGTTCTTGGGGTGTGCCTGGCGGTTCTGAGCAACTTGTCATAGACACATTGGCTAGCGTGTCTCCCTCTCTATTGGATGTTGACGATGACCATGATTTGGCGGAGCGTAATATTAAGCAATGCAAGAGAAAGATTTCTGACGGTCACTACACTGCTGCCGTTAGGGTTCTTTCTTCCTCAGGTCTTGCCCCTTACGATGATGCTACTCTTGCAGATTTACAAGCAAAGCACCCTTCCGTTCCGGTCCCTACCTTACCGGATATCCCTGTTGATCATCACCTTTCTGCTTCCTCCGCTGTTGTTTTGGAGCAGATTATGGGCTTTCCGCGTGGTACTTCGTGCGGTAGAGATGGCTTGCGTGCTCAGCACCTTTTGGATTGCTTGGGTGGTGCTGCTGTAGCTGTTTCTGATGAGTTGGTGGATGCTATCACTCAGGTAGTTAATCTCTTTCTTGCTGGGAAGTGTCCCGCTGAGCTTGGAGGATACATTGCTAGTGCTCCTCTTACGCCATTGGTTAAGCCTGGTGGGGGTGTTCGGCCTATTGCGGTGGGTACTATTTGGAGGCGCCTTGTTTCTAAGGTCGGGGCTGCTTTGATTGGTCCGCGTTTAGGAAACTACTTTGGAGGTCTGCAGTTTGGAGTTGGGGTTCCAGCAGGTGGTGAGGCCATTCTCCATGCTGTCAATCGGTTGGTTGAGGCTCGTGGGGCCGATGTTGGCCTATCTATGTTATTGGTGGATTTTCAGAATGCTTTCAATTTAGTTGATCGATCGGCTTTGTTGCGTGAGGTTCGGCTCCATTGTCCTGCTCTTTCGCGTTGGGTTGAATTCTGCTACTCTTCTCCAGCGCGGCTGTATTATGGGGAGCATACCTTGTGGTCTTGTCAGGGTGTGCAGCAAGGGGATCCTCTCGGCCCTTTGCTTTTTTCTCTGGTTCTACATCCATTGGTGTGTCGAATTCGAGACTCATTTGATCTATCTCTTCAGGCATGGTACTTGGACGATGGCACTATTGTTGGTGACACTTTGGTGGTTGGGCAGGTCTTGGAGTTGATTTTGGAGGAGGGGCCTCGTTTAGGTCTTCATGTTAATGTTGAGAAGACGGAGGTTTTCTGGCCTTCGGAGGACCCGCGCTGTCGTCTAGAGGGTGTCTTTCCTGCGGATATTGCTCGTCCTGAGCTTGGTGTTAAGTTGCTTGGTGGCCCAGTCAGTACGGATTCTTCTTTTTGTAAGGAGGTTGTTTCGCAGCGTGTGTCGAAGACTGTTGTGTTGATGGATGCTGTAGCCAAGCTTAATGATCCCCAGTGTGAGTTGTTGCTTCTTCGTGCGTGTACTGGGGTTTCTAAACTCTACTTTGCTATGCGCACTTGTCCGCCTCATCTTTTCGAAGCGGCCCAATTATCTTTTGATGTGGCTCTGCGGGCTTCTTTAGAGCGCATCGTGGTTGCTTCGGGACCTGGGTTCGGTGACTGGCAATGGCGCCTTGCCACCTTGCCTTATTCTTATGGAGGATTGGGTGTTTATTCAGCTGGTGATGTTCGGCATTATGCTTTTCTTGCATCCCGTTTGCAGTCTTCTGGTTTGCAGGATTCGCTTCTTCGGCTTTCAGGTGTTGAAGGTCCGGGACCGGCCTTTGATGATGCTCTTGGTCTTTTCAACAGGACCGTGGAGACCGACCTTATGCGTAGCCCTAGTGAGATCGCTGCCCCCAGACTCATGAAGAAATTGGCAGACATATATTTCACGAAGGTTATTGCTGATGCGGAATCCGCCTACTCCTTATCTTCACGTTTTGTTGCCCTATGGAAATCTCAGCAGGGGGATCACTCCTCAGCTTGGTTGCGGGCAGTCCCCATCTCGGGGTTAGGCCAGACTATGAACGGTAAGACTTATCGTTCGGTTCTTTGCTATCGGTTGGGTATTCCGTTGTTCTCTGATTCGACGCCGTGTTCTGCTTGCTCTCGGGTTTTCGACGGGGACATTTATGGGGATCATGCCGTGTCTTGTGCTGGGATTGTGGGTATCAAACATCGTCATAATGTTGTTCGTGATACCCTTTTGGATATTTGCTATCGGTCGGGGATTTCTGCTCGCAAGGAGGTTGATGTTGGGCTGGCTAGTGAGAGTGATGGAGCTCTTCGTCCTGCAGATATACTGCTTTACTCATGGGATGGTGGTCTGGATGTGTGTGTTGACTTGACTGGGTCTTCCCCTATGACGCAATCTGGGTTGTCAGGCTTCGTTCCGGGTCGGGTTGTGGCGGTTGCAGCGCAGCGGAAGCAGAATAAGTATGGGGCACGTTGTAGGGCTTTGGGTTACGGTTTCTTCCCTTTTTCCTTCTCTTCTTTTGGGGAATTAGAGAAAGGGGCTGTTTCTTTGCTGAAGCGGGTCCAGGCGTACTCCAGGGCTCAAGACATTGGGGCACGGGCAGCTGCCCACATTTTCAGCAGGATCGGGTTCGCCATAGCTAGAGGAGTGGGGGCCCAGATTGTCTCTCGGCTCCCCTCCAACTTCTTGTAGTTCATTTGATCTTTGTAGCTTGTTAAGCTTGTAACGTTTTATAATAATAATAATAATAATAATAATAATAAAAAATAGAAATAGAAAATTAATATCGAAAACTAAAGTAATTAAATTATAAAATTATAAAACAAATAAAATAAAATAAAGTACGAAATTAAGATCTAAAAACTAACAAAAATAGCTAAAAGCGCTAAACTAAACTATAAATAATTAAAATGATAAATTAATAAAAATAAAGACTAAAAAATGCTAAAACATAACAAAACCGACTCAAATGATGCTCAAATTACTACCCTATGAGTGACATAAATGTCACTCATCACATGACCAATTAATTGGCGAATTACAAGTCAATCTAGGGATCATTGTACACTACGACAAACCATTCCCACCTGACAGTCACAGTGTGGTTCAAGAGTTGCGTTGTATTTCCTATTTCCTACTTAGGTTCCTGATGGTCACGGTGTCAACTAGATAAATAAAAATGAGGCTCTACACCCACTATACTCACGCTCCTAAGGTCGACACGAAGAACAAACGCTTTTCTGTGTCAAAGGGAGTGTTTCCTTTGTCAACGGCTCTGTGCTCAATGCTATCTAAGAGAATAATTATGTATAGCACATGAATCTCTCTTTCCCTTGGGGTTTGTAACAACGCAACGAACAAGAAAGACCAACCTAAGTCCATCTAGCATGCTCATACACCCATCTCAAGCAAGGACATAATCCCACAACAACTAGCAAAGCCCAACAAACACCAAAGTTACATATAATAGGATAGAGAAAGAGAAATTATGCCATAATTCTATTAGGGGTCACCCAACCCTTATGCCTAAGTAAACTACCCACACATGGTATCACTAATACCTAGTAGATCTAAGTAAATCATACATGAAAATATGACTTTTTATTTGGGTAAAGAAACTCAACCTATAAGATGAATTTGGGGAGAACACCAAGACCATACCTAATTTGGTAAAGAAACTAAACCACAAATCATACACTAAAATTCCAGAAATTAAAGCTAAAGCAAAGACATAAAAGCTGAGCATATAAACTGAAGAAATTACTTGAATAGAAAGGGGAGATCTTGCTCCCAAATGTGTAGAAATTAAAAGACAAATTAAGCTAATTAAACTAACTAGAAAGCATGCAATAAAGTGGTGAGAGTGTGTCACTAAGCAAGAAAGAATAATGACTGAAAATAAAACCTAAGACACACTCCACACTTGTGGACTTAAGGGTAGCCTTCTATTTATACTAAGGGAAACATGTGCCCAGAAAGTAGGGTTGCCGTCATATGCTGCACGAGCATCTTCAGCTCCGCACGACCGGTGCAGATGTTGCACGATCTCAAGATGGGTTTGGGTAGGCTCTGCACGACCCGTGCTAATTGTGCAAGACTTGTGCCAGGATTGTGCACTAGAACTGCACGACCAAAGTCAAATCGTACACGGTCCATGCTTGGCTACTTCCCATGGCGATCTATCTTCCCAATGCAATGTAAGGGCTGCATCATTCGTGCATGGATCATGCCCCTAGCTTCCCTTCTACTCTTCTTCACTCTCCCGTTGTATAAACATTGTGCTACTTTCAAGTCCAAAGTATAACACCCTGATAATTCCTTATATTTATAATTCCCTTTTTCCGACTAATATAAAAGAATTACCAAGATATTACCGCCACCGTGATAACGGCTAAGGCTATTTACCAGAATTACGCAGCGGAAATAACTAACTTTCAAAACATAATAAATAGTTAATGGTCAATCAACAACCTGGAACCATTAAGGACCAAAAACCAAAGCATTAAATAGTTTAAAATCCATTAACTAAAGTTTAAATAAATTAAGTAGTCATGACTTAAAATCAAAATAGAGTTTATAAATACGGAAGATTATATAGTCTCTCAACACAATTCCCATGATAACTTCTCCCGCAAGTTATTTCTACAAACCTGCTTATTGAAAACTACTCCCCAACAATGCAAGTGCAAATTTCATTACATTATTAGACACTAATCCTCAATACCTGAGTGATTTGAGATTACTTGTTTGAGAACTGATTACTTTGACGCTGTCAAGCGTCGCACCGTAAAAGGAGACTATAACGGCAACGCTCAGGTAATCAGCTATCAAACGAATTCTAACTTCAAGATCACAAGATTGAGATTGTCCTCCCATAAATTGGGATGGGATGCTGAAAGTTGTACAAGGCCACTCGGAGAGCTAGAAACTGAAAAAAATGCATGGTCGTGCTCAGATGAATCATAGGCTTTGATTATTTGTTTATTTGATCAGTTGAACTCTGAAACCGAGAAATACCTCTGGACATAATAAGGATGACTACTCTTACCTTATGTTCATGAGCAGGCATCAAGCGACAAAGGAATTAGGCAATGCACACTTGTCCCTAAGGACAAGTGGGAGACTGAAGGAAATATATAATGCCCTTGGTCTAAGTATGCATTCAATGCTAAGTCTAATACATGTGGTTCAGTATTAATTAAACAAGTTAATAAATTCAGTGAGATCAAGTGAGCTGAATGCCTAGCTAGAGGCTGCTTCAGTTCAAGTGGAATTAATAATATTAATCCACAACTTACTCTTGACTGAACCTCGTAGGGTCACACAAATAGTACGTGAACGGATCAAGTATTTAAGTGAACATATTATTCATTAAATAATCCATTTATTAACATTCGGAAATGACGGATCTCGGTTCCAGTGGCAGCTGAAATCGTCAAAAGGCAAAATATAGAATGCTCCGGAAATGATGATATTGCCGGAAACGGAAATATGGATCATGACGGAAATATAAATATTATCCAATTCGTAGATGTTTCCGGAAACGGAAACATGGTTCGTATCTGAAAATATTATCGAAAATAGAAATATTGCCGAAATCGGAAATATATATTGCCGGAAACGGAAATATTACCGGAATCGGAAATATTGTCGGAAAAGGAAATAAATTCCTGAATAGGAAATATTAACGGAAACGTAAATATTTGTTCGAATCGGAAATAGATTCCGGAATCGGAAAACGAATCGGAAATATTAACGGAAACGTAAATATTTGTTCGACGAACGAGCTTGCGAGTCGCAAGGCCCAACGCAAGCGCCAGGCTCAGCGCCGAGCAAGCCCGCGCGGAGCAGCATGGGTTGGGCCGAGCAAGGCAGCAACGCCCAGCCGTGCGACGCGTGCTGTTGCTGGACGCCAAGCGAGTTTGGGCCGATGCAAGGCAGCATCGCCCTAGCGTGGGCCGCGTGCTGATTGCTGAACGCCAAGCACAGCAGCAACGTGGGCTTAAGGCCACACGGTGCAAAGCCTTGGTCGGCCGGTTGCTTGTGAGCTAAGCAATCTTGTGTTTTACTAATCCTACTAAAATTAGATGTTTAGGATAAATCTGAAATACTTAGTGTTTGGTTGTCCCTAGAATTCTAATGTTATTAATTAACTAGAATCCTAATGGATTTAGGTAATCGATTCTTAGTAGGATTGAATCACCTTTATTTCCACCCTATAAATATGTGGTTCATGATCACAATTTATAATGAAATTCGATATACTATTCTAACACGTTAAATTCAAGAGAGAATTTAATACTTGCCTATCACTATTGTGAGTTTCCCGAGTGCACATAAAACCTTAGAGAATATTCTAGTTGGTTGAATCTAAGGAGGATCCGAACGTGCTGTGGACTATCTACGTAGGGACGACATTTAGAGTCCTATACTTGTTCTTGTTCGGTTCGGGAGCAACTAGGGAAGACACGCATCACATTGTATGTATACTAATTATGCTAATTGACTATGTGTCAATTAATTTTGATTCCTGGATTTATGGTTTTTCCACATGAATTGTATTGTTTATATATTATTCATAACCCTACATTATGGTCTAACCAAGAATAAGAAGAAGCTACATGGGAAGCCGAGGAAGAAATGAGAAAGAAATATCCCGAGCTTTTTTCCCGAAGTTAATTGAGTTACGGGGGTAGAGTGCGGTCCAATTTCGCGCTTTTTACTTTACTAGTTGCTGGATCGTGCGCTAGCGCGCATGATTTCCCAAGGTATACAAAATTATTTTTGTAAAAATGTTACTTAAAAGCTAGGAACTTACAATTTATGGTAAATGCTAGAAATGATATGTTAAAGTTAGATGTTGGATTTTCATGTAACAGGAAATAGAAACCATATGCGTTTTAATTGATAGTTCGAAGGTACAATATATAGGAAATTATACCCAAAGAAAACAATACATTTTGTATAGCAATGGAAGGGTGAAACCGTAAATGCTCTATTGTTAAGAATAAGACAAAATAAAACAAAGAAGGAAATGAGGGGCATGCACGTAAATGCACTATTAGGTGAATAGTAATCAAAGTATGAAGCTTTATAAGTGTTAGGATTTCCCTTATTTTATGCTAAATTTAGTGCTTTCTATTGAAATTTCACTTCATGTTGTCATGTTGAATCACCTAAAGAGTTTAGCAACTAAATTTTTTGCAAGAAAACGCAATAAAGTCTCATAAAGTCTCAAGTTTTGAATTTCAAATTTTGGTTACCGTGCCCAAGTTTCGGGACGAAACTTCTTTTAAGGAGGGTAGACCGTAATTGTAGACACCTAAATCGTGTCTCCCCTAAGGGATGATGACGATACTATTATCCTTGCTAGGTGGTTGGTGCAATTCCGTGCGGAAGTCCCAATTGCTAAAACATATTCCAGAATCCAAGATCCAAAGTCCAATTCCCGATCCCGTTCCCATTACGGAACTCGGTATAAAATTCAATTTCCAAAAATCAATTTCAAAATCCAAACACGATCTCGCCTAATCGACCTCTCCATTAGTTTTATAAGGCCTTTTCCAGACAAAGGGTGCGTTCTGTTCACCTTAAAAAAATAAGTTTCAGTTCCAATAAGTTCAGATAAGTTCAGATAAGTTCAGATAAGTTCCAATAAGTTCCAATAAGTTCAGATAAGTTCAGATAAGTTCCAATAAGTTCTAATAAGTTCAGATAAGTTTCAATAAGTTCCAATAAGTTCCAAAATAAATAATATTAATAATAATATTATTATTTATTATTTATTATTAATTATTAATTATTAATTATTAATTCTTAATTCTTAATTCTTAATTCTTAATTCTTAATTCTTAATTATTAATTATTAATTATTAATTATTAATTATTAATTATTAATTATTAATTATTAATTACTAATTATTAATTCTTAATTCTTAATTCTTAATTCTTAATTATTAATTACTAATTATTTATTATTAATTATTAATTATTAGTTATTAATTACTAATTATTAATTATTAATTATTAATTTTTAATTATTTATTATTAATTATTAATTATTAATTATTAATTACTAATTATTAATTACTAATTATTAATTATGAATTATTAATTATTAATTATTAATTATTAATTATTAATTATTAATTATTAATTATGAATTATTAATTATTAATTATTAATTATTAATTATTAATTATTAATTATTAATTATTAATTATTAATTATTAATTATTAATTATTAATTATCAATTATTAATTATTAATTATTAATTATTAATTATTAATTATTAATTATTAATTATTAATTATTAATTATTAATTATTAATTATTAATTATTAACTATTAATTATTAATTATTAACTATTAATTATTAATTATTAATTATTAATTATTAATTATTAATTATTAATTATTAATTATTAATTATTAATTATTAATTATTAATTATTAATTATTAATTATTAATTATTAGTTATTAATTATTAACTATTAATTATTAACTATTAATTATTAATTATTAACTATTAATTATTAATTATTAACTATTAATTATTAATTATTAACTATTTTATTAATTATTAATTATTAATTATTAATTATTAATTATTAATTATTAATTATTAATTATTAATTATTAATTATTAATTATTAATTATTAATTATTAATTATTAACTATTAATTATTAATTATTAATTATTAATGATTAATGATTAATTATTAATGATTAATTATTAATTATTAATTATTAATTATTAATTATTAATTATTAATTATTAATTATTAATTATTAATTATTAATTTTTAATTTTAATTTTTAATTTTTAATTTTTAATTTTTAATTTTTAATTTTAATTTTAATTTTTAATTTTTAATTTTAATTTTAATTTTAATTTTAAATTTTAAATTTTAAATTTTAAATTTTAAATTTTAAATTTTAAATTTTAAATTTTAAATTTTAAATTTTAAATTTTAAATTTTAAATTTTAAATTTTAAATTTTAAATTTTAAATTTTAAATTTTAAATTTTAAATTTTAAATTTTAAATTTTAAATTTTAAATTTTAAATTTTAAATTTTAAATTTTAAATTTTAAATTTTCAATTTTAAACTTTAAATTTAAAATTTAAAATTTAAAATTTAAAATTTAAAATTTTAAATTTTAAATTTTAAATTTTAAATTTTAAATTTTAAATTTTAAATTTTAAATTTATTAATTATAAGTTTCAAGCAGTTCCAATAAGTTTCAATAAGTTTAGATAAGTTCAGATAAGTTCCAATAAGTTTCAATAAGTTCCAATAAGTTCCAATAAGTTCAGATAAGTTCAGATCAGATAAGTTCAGATCAGATAAGTTCAGAGAAGATCAGATAAGTTCAGATAAGTTCATGTCAAATAAGTTGAACAGAACGCACCCAAAATGACACTAAGCAATCCAAATTCGGGCGCCGACCCACAAAACCGAGCAAGTCGGGCCCCGACCTGTAAAACCGAGCCCAAATACTTACACGAAACCGAAACGGCTTGTTTTTAGACGCAAGTAGATCCTTAACCCTTTAGCATTCACTACATGCCAACTTCGTACAATTCGTACAAGGGTACAACCATAAGGGACAAAAGCAAGGATGGCGTCATCGTCCTTGCTTTGGCATTTTCTGAGCCACGTCACCTGCGCCAAGCGCAGCTGGATTTTGGAATTTAGCCTGTTAATCTTCTATTTAAGCCCTCATTTCTAAGCATTTAGGGCAGCAAATCAAAAACACAACGTCGTAATTTCGAAATCTGCTCTCAAAATAAAAACACAAAAATCAAGTTTCAATCTACAAATTCCTATACAATTTCAAATATTTAAGAAATTGGGAGGACTAATCGGAAATCCAACCTGACCCTAACTAGTAATTCCGAATCCCTACTTAAATCTACAAAGAATTCTATTCTTCTACCTTTCTAAATACAAAATCCTATGATGTTATCATTAGGGTTCATACCCTTGATTAACTAGGAAAAGTTATGCAAAAGGTGTCATCTTTGGGAGGTTTCATTCTTGAAACCCTCTCCAAATGATTGTCCAAAACACCATTTCAATTATGACATGCAAAGTAACGCCCCGACTTCTAATCAATTTTATTAAGTTAATAATCCATAATTAGCAGCGGAATCCCAGTTTAGTCGGTGCGTCACATGCCGTACCTCTCTATTGAGAGATACAAGGCGCATAATTCAATATTAATCTAAACTAAGATTAATGAAACAAAAGACCCGTGAATTAACTAAATTGTCATAATACAAACCATAATAATTCTTAGAATTTAAAGCTAGAGTTTTAGTACATAATTAACTAGTGAAGCTCACTTATTAAACTGAGTAACCTTGCTTTAACTGATACGTCCTCACCACTAATCCATCCCGTTGTCCTCTTCAGTACCTAAAATCCAAAAGCAATATCATGAGCCGAGGCCCAGTAACAACTACTCTAACAACGTAAATTCATTTCAATTCATTTGATTTGCAAACAGAAGGAGAGTAGAATATTGTAAAACCTTTTTGCAAATCATTTCATAAAATATAATAGTTTTCCATTATTATTATTAAAAACATTCATTCATGGTTACTGGCAAGTATGAACAGAATGTAGGACGTCTCCCACCAGATCGTACCATCATAATCAGACAGAAACAGACGTTACCCATCATGGGGTAGCGGGGTACGAGGGTACGTGCACGACCATAATCAGAATCAGAATCAGAATCAGAACAGAACAGATCAAATACTGCCAGAACCTTGTCTTTCGCTTTCATTATCATGTTTCGTTTCTTATTCATGCGTTGACAGAATATCATTTCATAATCATAAATCATGCTTCGTAAGGCTCATTAAAATCATTCATAAAATCATAATTGAAATCAAAAGAGAATCCCACAATCCAAACAAGAATCATATCATAAACATGGTTGTAATTCATAACGCATTTCTCAAATTCATAAAACATTCCAATAAACGCATTTGTGAAGGGGATTGTGGGTGTTAGCAATAGATGTTACCTCAACCACTATTAGTAGTCGTTTTCCTTACTTTCGATGGGCCGCTCTTCTTGAGCTCCAAGGACCGCTTCTTCTTGTTATTAAATAATTAATATTAGTAACTCGATTGAATTAATAAAACGACTTATAAAATAAAATTATCTTTTTAACTTTTCGAAAAACGTTAATTAGTGAATTATAAAATAATTAATAGAAGTACTTTTATATTCTTAATTTTCAAAGTTATAAATTAATAAACGTCGTATTCTTGATAATAATAATAATAATAATAATAATAATAATAATAATAATAATAATAATAATAATAATAATAATAACATCGTTAGAATTATATTTCAATAACAATGACTTTATTAAGTAACTTAAAAACACAGCAAAATAATTAAAACGTTAGAATCTAAATAAAAACGAAAACGAAAATAAAAATAGAATAGCAAAAATATAGAAATGAATAAATAAGGCTTTAGAAAATGAGAATGGGCCAACTTACCCTTTAATGGGTCAAGGGAATATGAACTTGGGTCCTTTAAATTTACTATTTTGTTTTTAAAGACCAAATGTTGGTCTTGTTTACAGAGAAAAGGCACGAGGAAAGGAGGAGGGGAAGGGGGAGTTGCGTGAGGCTGGGTTCGTTGGTTGGGCTGGGACAACGGCGGTGCTGCAGGGCGGCAAGGAGGGTGGTAGCCGCGGGTTTTGGTGGTGGTGGTTTGCGGGCGGAGCAGCGAAGCAGTCGGCGAGGAAGGGGGGCCGACGAAGAGGAGAAAGAGGGAGCAGGGAGTTGGGGGCTGCGAAAGAGGAACGAAGGCAGAGGGAGGAGTGGGCGACGGGAAGAGGAGGGAGGACGGCGAGCAAGAGGTCGGCGAGGTGGCTGGACGCCGGCGCGAGGCCGCCTTCAGGTGGTCGCCGGTGGTCGGTGGTTGTAGAAGCAGGGAGTTTATTTGTGAAATTTAAATGAATTTTCTTGAATTTAAAGTTGCTGAAATTTGAGGATGAGTTTGCAAGTGACTTGTGAATTGAATTGAGTTGAATCCTTGCACTATTTATAGATGAATTTGAGTGATTATTCAGATTGAAAACCAATTTTTGATTGGGTGATTTGGGTGGTGCATCATATGGTGGAGAGAGCTTGATGATGGTGTTTGATTTAGAGATTTACACGTAGAAGAAGCTAAGTAGTGAATTTGCAACTTGCAAGAAGCTTCTATGATGATGAACATGGTGATTAGTGATGATGGTGAAGAATGATGCGTGATGTTGATGATGTTGGTGTTGATTTTTATTTTCCTTTTTCTTTTGAGTTTAGAATTTCTGATTTAGGATGGCATTTTGATGGGCTTGAATGGCTTATTGGTTTGGGCTTGACTATGTAATGTTGAAACAATTGACCCAATTAATTAGAACAAGTTTTAGAAAATAATTGCTCGTATCCAATTATCACGAATTAAGTTTTAAAATCATAATTTCATAAATAGATATAGTTATAAAAATAATTAATCTAAATCATAATATCTTTAAAATCAATAATGAACATAAATTAATATAGTTTATAAAATATTAAAATCTATTAAAACAATAGCTTAGAAAATCGATAAATTATAACGTAATCCAAAACGTTTTAATAATATAATAATAACCGAAAGAATAAACGAAATTTAATTCACTCGTTTTATAAAAAGAAAACTCAAATTTCAATTTAAGACTAATTGTTGTTAATAAATATGTTTTAAAATATGGGGTATTACATCCTTACCCCCTTAGAAAAAGTTTCGTCCTCGAAACTTGGAGCTCAGAAGAACTTGCATCAATAACGGTGCACCAGATTAGTTATACTTCCAAAATATTCATTTTCAATATATAAGCACAAACAATTTAGTATATTCAATCAAAGTCGTTCATACATTAATGTTTATTATACCTATCATTCATGAGAAAAGGTGAGGGTATTTTGATTTCATTTGGTCTTCGACTTCCCAAGTGGCCTCAGAAGAAGTATGATTAGCCCATAATACCTTAACCATACGAATTACTTTGTTTCGAAGTTGTTTTTCCCTATGATCGAGTATCTCAATCGGTTTCTCCTCGTAACTCAAATCGTTTCGCAGTTGCAGAGGTTCGTGTCTAATCACATGACTTGGGTCGGGGACATACTTTCGTAACATCGACACGTGGAATACGTTATGTACTTTATCTAGGTCTGTCGGTAAGGCGAGTCGATAAGCTACCTCGTTGACCCTATCCAAGATCTCGTATGGCCCAATGTACCTTGGACATAACTTTCCTGACTGACCAAACCGCATTACTCCCTTGGTAGGCGATAATTTTCAAAAACACATGGTCACCAACAACAAATTCTAATGGTCTTCTTCGTTGATCAGCATAACTCTTTTGTCTGCTTTGTGCTGTTTTCATTCTCGACTGAATCAATCGAATTTTATCAGTCGCTTCTTGAATCAAGTCAGGTCCTATGATACGGGCCTCATCAATATCACTCCAACACAAAGGTGTTCTACACTTTCTCCCGTAAAGCGCTTCGTATGGGGCCATTCCAATAGTTGCTTGGTAGCTGTTGTTATACGAAAACTCTATCATTGGAAGAAAATTTTCCCAACTTCCTTGGAAATCCAAAACACACGCTCTGAGCATGTCTTCCAAAATTTGATTGGTCCTTTCTGTTTGACCGTCAGTTGTTGGATGGAATGCAGTACTAAAGTCAAGCCTTGTTACAAGGGCATGTTGTAATTCTTTCCAAAACTTAGCTTGAAATCTTGAATCGCGATCAGAAACAATCGAGCTAGGCACACCATGCAAGCGTACTATAGTGTTCACATATAGTTCTGCCAATTGATCTAACTTCCAATTCGTCTTAACGGCTAAGAAATGCGCTGATTTTGTTAATCGATCCACAATGACCCAAATACTATTCATTCCTTTTGTGGATGGGGGCAATCCTGAGATAAAATCCATTGATATTGCGTCCCATTTCCATTTTGGCACGTTCAAGGGTTGCAATAATCCTGCTGGTCTTTGATGCTCTATTTTGATCCTCTGACATGTTAAACATTTTGCAACGAAATCTGCAGTTTCTTGCTTCATATTACTCCACCAAAATGTTGACTTCAAATCCTTGTATAATTTGCTTCCTCCGGGATGAATAGAATATGGAGTGTTATGAGCTTCTTCTAAAATTCTCCGTTTCAAAACTTCATTCCTTGGAACGCATAGTCGTCCTTGAAACCTTAAGGTACCATCTTCTTGGATGACAAATCCATGTGACTTTCCTTTCTCTACATCGTTCCTTATTTTCTCCAACTCCAAGTCTCCAATTTGAGCTTCCTTTATCTCGTCCAGCAAGGTTGGCCTTACTTCCATCATGTTCAAGCATGCACTTCCTTCCTTTCGGATTAACTCCACTTCCATTCTTCTTAAGTCTTTAGATATGGTTTCGGGAAGCTCTAAAATTGAGTTGACACGCGGTTTTCGACTTAAGGCATCGGCCACGACATTGGCTTTTCCAGGATGATCCAATATTTCAAGATCGTAGTCTTTGAGAAGTTCTAACCACCTTCGTTTCCTTAGGTTGAGTTCTTTTTGAGTGAAAATATATTTAAGGCTTTTATGGTCGGTGAAGATTTGGCATGAGACACCATACAAATAATGTCTCCAGATTTTGAGTGCAAACACTACAGCTGCAAGCTCTAAGTCATGGGTTGGATAATTTTGTTCGTGAACCTTAAGTTGGCGAGAAGCATAAGCAATGACCTTCCCATGTTGCATCAAAACACATCCTAACCCCAGTTTGGAGGCATCACTATATACAACAAGGCCTTCGGTGCCTGAAGGAAGAGTAAGGACGGGGGCGGTAGTAAGACGTTTCTTGAGTTCTTGAAAGGCTGACTCGCATTGTTCGGTCCACTCAAACTTAGTGGTTTTCTTCACAAGTCGGGTGATTGGTTGAGCTATTCTCGAGAAATCTTGTACGAACCTTCTATAATAACCAGCTAAACCCATAAAACTCCTTACTTCGGGAACATTAGTAGGTCTAGACCACTCAACAATTGCTTTTACTTTTTGAGGGTCCACCGAAACTCCTTCAGCAGATATGATATGACCTAAGAACGCTACCTCCTTCAACCAAAATTCACACTTTTGCAACTTGGCATATAATTGGTTCTCTCTTAAAACTTCAAGGACTTTTCTCAAGTGTTCTTCGTGTTCCTTTGGACTTTTGGAGTATATCAAGATGTCATCAATGAAGACTACGACAAATTGGTCCAGGTAAGGTTTGAAAACTCGGTTCATTAGGTCCATGAAAATAGTAGGGGCATTAGTTAATCCAAAAGGCATGACTACAAACTCATAATGTCCATATCGGGTTCTAAAGGCTGTTATAGGAATGTCTTCGGGTTTTATTCAAAGTTAGTGATATCCCGATCTCAAATCTATCTTTGAAAAAGTGGTTGCTCCTCGAAGTTGGTCGAACAAATCATCAATACGAGGTAAGGGGTATCGATTCTTGATGGTAATCTTATTTAACTCTCGATAGTCAATACATAGCCTCAAACTTCCATCCTTTTTCCTTACAAACAAGACGGGTGCTCCCCAAGGTGAAACACTAGGTCGAATATACCCTTTTTCCAACAGTTCATCTAATTGTTTCTTTAACTCTTGTAATTCTGCAGGTGCCATTCTATAAGGTGCTTTAGAGACAGGGGAAGATCCTGGAATTAGGTCGATGTTAAAATCTATTTCTCTTTGTGGGGGCATGCCAGGTATTTCCTCTGGGAATACGTCAGGGTAATCACATACTACGGGTATGTCAAGCAAGTTCGGTTCTTTACTCTCCAAAATATTGCAAAGATATCCATAACAACCGGTTTTAAGTAGCTTCAGGGCTTTCATGGTAGAGATTACCTTAACTTTTGATTTACCTACCCTATTTCGGTATGACACCTTTTTCCCATCTAACCCTCTAAGGGTTACTCTATGGTGAAGGCAACTTATGTCAGCATGATACTTTGACAACCAATCCATTCCCAAAATCACATCAAAGTCAGTTAATTCGAATTGGACTAGGTTACTCGGGAATTCATATCTTCCTATAGTGATTGGACAATCCTTATACATGACATTACAAGCCAAAGATCTTCCCGAAGGTATGGTCACAGACATGCTGGAAAATTCAGAACATGGTTTAAATTTTAGGCGTTTAGCAAATGATGAAGAAACAAATGAATGTGTAGCTCCAGAATTAAAAGAACATAGGCGGGATTAGAATGGATAAGGAAAGTACCAGTAATGACATCATTATTTCCATCAACTTCATCTTTCTGCATCACAAACACCCTTCCATTTTGCGGAGGTTTACGCGGAGGATAACGGTTGAAGTTTCCGTTACCACCGTTTCCGCGATTGGGGCCATTTTGTCCATTCCTGTTGTCGTTTGGGTATTGGGGTGCCGGTCGGGGGCAATCCTTAACTTGGTGTTCCTTGCCCCCACATCTGTAGCATTGTCCAGTACCAACTCGACAATTCCTTTCAATATGACCACGTTTCCCGCATTTGTTGCATACTTGAGGCCTGTTAGAGTGTTGATTATTTCCTCCATAGTTCCCAACATTTGGTTTCTTGTAGGACCCATGGCTTGAATTTCCTCCATGAGTGTTTCCTTTTCTCTTTGCATTTCCAATTATTTCTTCTCGCAGTTTCATCATTCTCTCCACGTTGATAGCTCTATCATACAACTCTTGATAAGAGTTACTCAGGTAAGAAGATAGGCGTTCGCGGAGATCGAGGTTTAATCCACCTTCAAAGCGGTTCATCTTTTGCCTATCAGTGGAGACCATATCTGGGGCAAAACGAGAAAGCTCGTTGAATTTCACAGCATACTCCAAGACTGACATTTGTCGTTGCTTAAGATGGACGAAATCCGATTCCATTTGCAATTGCAGAGATTGTGGGTAAAATTGGTTTCGCATGGCTATCTTGAGCTTACCCCAACCAAATTCAGGATCATTTTGCAGTCCTTTTGCGATCTTCCACCAAAGATCGGCTTGCCCTTTTAGATAAAAGACGGCAAAGTTCACCTTATTCTTATCTGGACATTGAGTCGCGTCGAACAACTTCTCCATGTCGCTAAGCCATTCCTCAAACTCCGTTGGGTCCGGTTTTCCATCATAAGTAGGTGGCTTATGGGAGGCAAACTTTTTGAACATGTTGGAGCATTCCTCTTCTTCAGTTCTCGTCTTTTGGCGATTCCCTTGTATAATTTCCATCATCATTAATTTTAACAATTCCATTTGATTATTGTTATTATTTTCGACTTGGGCGTCTCCAAAGATGGGATCGTTTCTTAGTTCATCAAGCCTTGCCCTTATTTCTTCAAGAGTCATTTCAGGTCCACGGTTTCCAGTACCGTCATTGAGTTCAATGTTATCGGCGTCATTTCCGATTAAAGCCATAATCTACATGTAAGTACTTCAGATAAGAAATTATATATTTGACATTCACAAATACATAACCACTTGCAACCTCATGTGCAATCTATCACAAAATGTTTAAGAAAAACGTTCCCATTTCCCCGTTCCTAATACTCACGCTCATTTAAAAAAAAATTAAAAGAAAAAAAAAACATAATTTCATTTAGAACTTATTCTTCAATCTTAATCCTCAAATTCTTCAATTGTTCTAATTTCTTTACTATTACCTATATTAGTTCATTTTGTTCCTAAAGTGCATTTATTAGCATAAATCCCACAAGGCTTCATTTTTCGGTCTCAAAACCTTTGCTCTTGATACCAATCTGTAACGCCCCGACTTCTAATCAATTTTATTAAGTTAATAATCCATAATTAGCAGCGGAATCCTAGTTTAGTCGGTGCGTCACATGCCGTACCTCTCTATTGAGAGATACAAGGCGCATAATTCAATATTAATCTGAACTAAGATTAATGAAACAAAAGACTCGTGAATCAACTAAATTGTCATAATACAAACCATAATAATTCTTAGAATTTAAAGCTAGAGTTTTAGTACATAATTAACTAGTGAAGCTCACTTATTAAACTGAGTAACCTTGCTTTAACTGATACGTCCTCACCACTAATCCATCCCGTTGTCCTCTTCGGTACCTAAAATCCAAAAGCAATATCATGAGCCGAGGCCCAGTAACAACTACCCTAACAACGTAAATTCATTTCAATTCATTTGATTTGCAAACAGAAGGAGAGTAGAATATTGTAAAACCTTTTTGCAAATCATTTCATAAATCTTATGCAATTCAAGATAAACAATAAGATAAAATATAATAGTTTTCCATTATTATTATTAAAAACATTCATTCATGGTTACTGGCAAGTATGAACAGAATGTAGGACGTCTCCCACCAGATCGTACCATCATAATCAGACAGAAACAGACGTTACCCATCATGGGGTAGCGGGGTACGAGGGTACGTGCACGACCATAATCAGAATCAGAATCAGAATCAGAACAGAACAGATCAAATACTGCCAGAACCTTGTCTTTCGCTTTCATTATCATGTTTCGTTTCTTATTCATGCGTTGACAGAATATCATTTCATAATCATAAATCATGCTTCGTAAGGCTCATTAAAATCATTCATAAAATCATAATTGAAATCAAAAGAGAATCCCACAATCCAAACAAGAATCATATCATAAACATGGTTGTAATTCATAACGCATTTCTCAAATTCATAAAACATTCCAATAAACGCATTTGTGAAGGGGATTGTGGGTGTTAGCAATAGATGTTACCTCAACCACTATTAGCAGTCGTTTTCCTTACTTTCGATGGGCCGTTCTTCTTGAGCTCCAAGGACCGCTTCTTCTTGTTATTAAATAATTAATATTAGTAACTCGATTGAATTAATAAAACGACTTATAAAATAAAATTATCTTTTTAACTTTTCGAAAAACGTTAATTAGTGAATTATAAAATAATTAATAGAAGTACTTTTATATTCTTAATTTTCAAAGTTATAAATTAATAAACGTCGTATTCTTGATAATAATAATAATAATAATAATAATAATAATAACATCGTTAGAATTATATTTCAATAACAACGACTTTATTAAGTAACTTAAAAACACAGCAAAATAATTAAAACGTTAGAATCTAAATAGAAACGAAAACGAAAATAAAAATAGAATAGCAAAAATATAGAAATGAATAAATAAGGCTTTAGAAAATGAGAATGGGCCAACTTACCCTTTAATGGGTCAAGGGAATATGAACTTGGATCCTTTAAATTTACTATTTTGTTTTTAAAGACCAAATGTTGGTCTTGTTTACAGAGAAAAGGCACGAGGAAAGGAGGAGGGGAAGGGGGAGTTGCGTGAGGCTGGGTTCGTTGGTTGGGCTGGGACAACGGCGGTGCTGCAAGGCGGCAATGAGGGTGGTAGCCGCGGGTTTTGGTGGTGGTGGTTTGCGGGCGGAGCAGCGAAGCAGTCGGCGAGGAAGGGGGGCCGACGAAGAGGAGAAAGAGGGAGCAGGGAGTTGGGGGCTGCGAAAGAGGAACGAAGGCAGAGGGAGGAGTGGGCGACGGGAAGAGGAGGGAGGACGGCGAGCAAGAGGTCGGCGAGGTGGCTGGACGCCGGCGCGAGGCCGCCTTCAGGTGGCCGCCGGTGGTCGGTGGTTGTAGAAGCAGGGAGTTTATTTGTGAAATTTAAATGAATTTTCTTGAATTTAAAGTTGCTGAAATTTGAGGATGAGTTTGCAATTGACTTGTGAATTGAATTGAGGTTAATCCTTGCACTATTTATAGATGAATTTGAGTGATTATTCAGATTGAAAACCAATTTTTGATTGGGTGATTTGGGTGGTGCATCATATGGTGGAGAGAGCTTGATGATGGTGTATGATTTAGAGATTTACACGTAGAAGAAGCTAAGTAGTGAATTTGCAACTTGCAAGAAGCTTCTATGATGATGAACATGGTGATTAGTGATGATGGTGAAGAATGATGCGTGATGTTGATGATGTTGGTGTTGATTTTTATTTTCCTTTTTCTTTTGAGTTTAGAATTTCTGATTTAGGATGGCATTTTGATGGGCTTGAATGGCTTATTGGTTTGGGCTTGACTATGTAATGTTGAAACAATTGACCCAATTAATTAGAACAAGTTTTAGAAAATAATTGCTCGTATCCAATTATCACGAATTAAGTTTTAAAATCATAATTTCATAAATAGATATAGTTATAAAAATAATTAATCTAAATCATAATATCTTTAAAATCAATAATGAACATAAATTAATATAGTTTATAAAATATTAAAATCTATTAAAACAATAGCTTAGAAAATCGATAAATTATAACGTAATCCAAAACGTTTTAATAATATAATAATAACCGAAAGAATAAACGAAATTTAATTCACTCGTTTTATAAAAAGAAAACTCAAATTTCAATTTAAGACTAATTGTTGTTAATAAATATGTTTTAAAATATGGGGTATTACATGCAAGAATCAATTTTTCTTCCAAAAATGATTAGTAAAGTTGACACTTTTGCTCTCAAAAGTGTTACTTACAACAATCACACATTTTTACAAAGTCAAAACTTTTTATGATTCAAGTACAAGTTATGGATCCTATGATGTTTGAGGTTGTTTGTAATCACTTCCTTAAACTAGAATCATTTTCAAGTTATGGAGCAAATTAAAGGTGAGGCCTTTTTAACATTAAAATGTCTTATCTTTGAGATTCAAGACTCCTAATTTCAATTTCCAAATACAAGTCTCATTTTCAAGATTCTATGATGTTTAAGGTTGTTTGTAATCACTTCCTTAAACTAGAATCATTTTCAAGTTTTGGAGGACATCAAAGGTGAGTCCTTTTTAACATTAAAAGGTCTAATCTTTGATATTTAAGACTCCTAATTTCAATGTTAGATCAAGTTCAATATTCAAGTTCAATATTCAAAGTTCAATTTCAATAACCAAAATCTAAGACACTTTTGGATGAGCAACTTATCCTAAAGTTGAGATTTTTAGAATTGAATCCGTGTCGGACGCACTTATTATTAAGTAGTCGTTTGGCGTTCGGATCTCAAATACAATAATACAATTTCAATACCGCAATTTCAATATCGCACCTTTCAATAACGCATTTCAATATCGTACCTTTATTATTGCAATTTCAATTCCACATTCTTTACTCATCTTATTTTAAGGTAATGTGGTTTTGTACGCACTTTCAATAATTCCTTTACTTATTGTGATGATGCTTTATGTGTGAATTGATTTCATCACCTTATATGCTAAATCCAACAAAATGCAAAGTTACATTACGCTTAACAAAGATAATTCTTGGACAAACCGGCCTTAGGTTCCTTCAATTAACTTTAAAGCGAAGTGATCACGATACAAGTATAAATTCTATGTCCTAAATTCAAAGTTCAAACCAACATAGTGTCATGACTAGCGTTATATATTCGAAAATGCTTCTTGTCATGTACTCGAATACAATTTTTAAAGTTCGCGGAATAAGCACTTCGTTCCCTTGCCCGGATCTCACCCATCCGTTTCTAAGATTCAATGCCTTATCCACAAAAGAGTCATTTTTGGTCTTTCCAAACCAGACCCTTAAAATTGTTTGGTGGCGACTCTTTCGAAATTCAAAAACTTACAAAGGCCCGTAGGGGAAATACAAAAAGAAGTACGAAAAAACCCCCTACAGTAATACCTCGTATTTTTCTAAATTTATAAATATATTTTATTGTATTTATAAAGTATGAATTTTAGAATTTAAAAAGCATTTAATTATGATTTAAATGTATTTTTATTTAATTAAAATAATTATTATTTTATTAAATTTGAAAAGAATTTATTATTTTAATCGGGAAATTTATTGAGTCGTGTTTTTAAATGGTTTGAATTAATCCTAAGCCCAACTCATTCCACTAGTTGAGCCCAACTGAGTTTCTAAGCTCCAATTGAAGGAAATAATGCCCTTGGTCCAAGTATGCATTCTATGTTAAGTCTAATAAATGCGGTTCAGTATTAATTAACAAGTTAATAATTCAGTGAGATCAAGTGAGCTGAATGCCTAGCTAGAGGCCGCTTCAGTTCAAGTGGAATTAATGATATTAATCCACAGCTTACTCTTGACTGAACCCGTAGGGTCACACAAATAGTACGTAAACGGATCAAGTATTTAATGGCATTAAATACTCTATCTATGGATATTCGGAATCGACGGATCTTGGTTTCAGTGGGAGCTGAGATCGTCACAGGCAAGAAATGAATACTCCGGAAACGATGATATTACCGGAAACGGAAATATGGATCGTATCGGAAATATAAATATTATCCAAGTCGTAGATGTTGCCGGAAACGGAAACATGGTACGTATCGGAAAATATTATCGGAAATGGAAATATTGCCGGAATCGGAAATATTGCCGGAAACGGAAATATTGTCAGAATCGGAAATATTATCGAAATCGGAAAATAATTCCGGAAACGGAAATATTAAATATTTGTTCGAAACGAAAATTAATTCTGGAATCGGAAATATTAAATATTGTTCGTATCGGAAATAAATTCCGGAATCGGGAATTTAATCGGAAGCGCGTCGTACGAATTAGCATCGGACGAGACTTGCTAGACGAAGGCCCAGCACGAAGCCAGGCCTACGCTCAGCAAGCCCAAGCGCCCAAAAACACGCTGCCAAGCCACGCCCGGTCCAGCGCAAGGCCAGGCCCAGCAATGGCCTTGGCGCGCGCGCGGGGCTGCGACGAGTGGGCTGGCGCTGTGCGTGGGCCGCAAGGCCTGCGTGCGGTGCTAGCGTATCACTCGAAGTGTGTTACTCGAATCCTAAGGCTACCGGGATTTGTCATATGATTAAATCTAATCCTAAAAGATTTAGTTTATTTAATTAGAGTCCTAGTAGGATTATAATTAAATAAATTAGTATCCTAACAGGATTCCAAATCCTTTTCCATAACTCTATAAATAGGTGCCTAGGGTCACATATTTACATCGAGTATTCAAGTATTCAAAGTGATTTTTGAGAGCAAAAATTCAGTCATACAATTTCCTATAAAGTGCCGAAAATTCTAAGTACCTTAAGGGCGATCCTAGTTGGTCAAGCTTAAGGCGGATCCGGACGTGCTGTGGACTATCTACGGAGGGACGACACTTGGAGTCCTAAAGACTTTTTCTTGTTCGGTTCGGGCGCAGCTAGGGAAGGCACGCAACAAAGAGTATGCATCTAAACTATGCTAAATGATTATGTGTAAATAATATGCTTTCCTGGCTTTATGGTTTTTCCGCATGATTTATGAATTGTCATATGTATCATAACCTAACAGTGGTATCACGAGCCTCTTATTATTTTCATAATCTAAATTGCATGAACATGGTTAAATATTACAAATTTGCAAGAATTAAAAGGGGTGATTAATTTTCGTAATTGTTAATTAATTGCAAATTGCGTTTATTTAATTATACATACGCAGTTTTTCGGCAGTTTCTTCGTTACTCATCCAAATCGA
Source organism: Spinacia oleracea (assembly GCF_020520425.1). Lineage (NCBI taxonomy): Eukaryota > Viridiplantae > Streptophyta > Magnoliopsida > Caryophyllales > Amaranthaceae > Spinacia > Spinacia oleracea. Next base: position 79,446,206 of record NC_079488.1, on the reverse strand, counting down.
GTGATTTTTGTGTCAATTCCGTATGTAATCGGCCGAACCCAGAATTCTCAAATTCGAAGCCTAACTATGACTTTTCGAAGGTTTTAGTTTTTCGAATGCAAAATTTCGTAAATTTAAGATGTTAAATTAAATATTTGCGATTCTTGTTGATAAATCTTGAATTTTTGATTGACCTACTGTATATGTTTAACAAGTTTGAATGCCTAGCCTTGTTAATTATGCAATCTAATTTGTAATTATGATTAATTTGTTGAAAATTGGAATAATTTAGAATTAATTTGATTTTCATAATTAGTTATAATTTAATTAGATACCTATGATTAAAAACCACCATAAAAATTGTAAATTTATGTTAAATTTTAAATTTTTATGACCTAGACTTGAATCCATGTTAATCGGAAATCAATTGAATAATAAATTTTCGATTTTTCGCCCTAAAATTATGAAATTAATATTATTTATTAATTTGTCATTAATTTTGAATATAAATTTTAAAATTTTATGCGATTCGCTCATATAACTTGCACGCACAAAGCAATGGACGCTACGTGTAACCCTTAAGGGGTGTTGTATAGTGCGGGCATGTAACGACGAGCAAGGGAGCTCGTCGCCCATGCGGTACGAATGCAATGAGCAAGGCCATGGTGCACGAAGCACAAGGCAGCAGCCCTGCCTTGTGTCGTGGGCTGTGTGCAATGGGCGAATGGGCGAGGGCGAGAGCAAGGCACGAGCAGTCGCGTGTGGGCAGCAAGCGAGCTGCGCCACAGCGCGCACTGCCTCGCGGAAGCGTGCGGAGCCTCGCGCGCAGCGAGCGTAAGCTCGCGTGCCACGAGTGGTTCGCCAAGCATCGATCGCTCGTGCGCAACGAGTGCTATTGTGCGTGCGACGAGCGCTGCGCCCAGCGATGGCGTGCGAGTGCTTGTTGTGCATGCGACGAGCGCTGCGCCCAGAGATGGCGTGCGAGTGCGTGTTGCGACGTGCGACGAGTGCTGCGCCCAGCGATGGGCTGCGGCAGCATGCTCGTGCGTCGAGCACTGGCGCGCGCATCGAGCACCAGCTCGCGTGATGCCTTGCGATGGTGAGCAGCAGCAATGCGAGGCAGCGCATGGGCTGCGCGCACATGGCCAGCGATGGCTGTGTGCGTGTGGCCCATGGGCGTGCGTTGCGTGGGATTGTTGCGTTGCGATTAGATCGTTTTGAAATTTTAATTTGAAATTTTCAGTTTACGTAATTTTAATTAATTTTAAAATTAATAATTTAAATTATTTTCTTGGATTTTAATTTTGAATATTGTAATTATAATAAATTTTATTTATTCTAATTATTTTACTAAAATTAAAATCATGAATTAATTTAAATACGACTGAAATTAAATTAAACTTTTTGGATTCAATTATAAATTTATATGAGCTTTAAATTTTAATTAAATTTGTATGTTTCCGGTTAGACTAGAAATACAATTTTATGTTTAAAATTAGTAAAGCATATGAATTTATTGGTTTAAGTGGGAGCCCTTTTTAGTCATATACTCTTGATTAGGTCTACAAATCCTTAAGGTTAAAACAACTTGATTAGAATTAATAAGGACTGAATAATTTGTAGATTATTGGTGCCCTTGATTAATTGCTGCAAATGTTTATGTGATGCATAATGTGTTTTACTAACCAGCTATGTGGGCCATTCATGATAATGAATGGGTGAATGGTATATATTGTATATGTACTGTTTTGCAGGTTATGAAGTGACTAGTATGGCCCAAATAGGATAGAAAATATGGTCTGCGTACCATTAATTTGAATGTAATTGGTCTAAAGTACCAAAGTTGTTTTTCAATTCAAATATGGTCTGCGTACCATCAAATAGTTGTAATTAGTTTTAATTATAGCTTATCCTATTTGAAGAAAATGGTGCCTCCCACGGAGATTTTCAAGACGGACTTTGAAGTTAAAGCTTCAAGATGAAGTCGGGCCATACTAGATCACATTTATCTTATGCATGCTTTAAGTTATTTATTGCTTTAAATATGTCTTAATTATGCATGAGATTGTGGCTTGATTATGTTGCATGATTAAGGATTTTAGTTCACTTAAAGTCTAACCAACATAGTAAGAGCCTTAAGTTCCAAACTTAAAAATTGAGTTATAAGGTGCCATGCCAAAATATACACTTGCTTGGATATCCTTTACATCAATCTAGTAATAGTTTTCGCTCAGCGAGGTGTTACTTATTGGTCCTAAAGGGGCAAGGTACACAAATAATTGTGAGTACATGTTAGTTTTGGTGAAACTCAACGATATAAGTAAGGAGTCCTTTTATGTCGTGGCAAAATCGATAGGTTTACCTAGTAAGTTCTTAGACGTACCTATCAACCAAGAATAGTTTCTAGACTATTAGCAAAAGGCTTTTGCTTACCTAAAATGTTTTAGAGTTGAGTCGACAAACTGTGCTTAATTCTTCAATGGTTTTAGGGTCTTGGAATCATTTTATTCACACCTGCCGGAACACATAATTCGAATAAAATGCTAATGACTTGTTTAAATTGCATGATTGCTTTCATTTTCAAGTTATTATTCATGATAAATGTTTAGACTTTGCATGCTTCAATGTATGTTTTAATTATTGTTTATAATTAAATATCTTGCACTGCAATAAAATCCTTCTAGAAAGGTAACAGTAAATTTCCTCAATTGGTAGTGAATTCAAGAGCGATTCACGGAAATGAGAGAAAATGAGCGATTTAAAATGTACGTTTCTTTTAGCGACTTTTATGGTTGTTTTCGAGTATCAAAGTCGAATGGCAAACCGATTGGTGCTTGTGAATTCAAAATACAATGTAGTTTTGAGATCATAAAGCATTGAGTTTAAACACTCAGCTTTACCAATGGTTAACAACCTAATATCTTTGTCCATTTAATTCTCGAATGAGTCTGGTCCCTAGACATTCGAATAGATCGATGGTTAGAGAACTTTAGAAGCTTCTGGTAAGATCATCTAGTTGAAACTTAATATTCAACATAAATTAAATGGTAAGAACCTTGTTGGGGTGACATTGGACATGTCTAACAAAGTATAAAAGTCAACACTAAAGAATTCTTAAGACTATAAGAAAGGGTACAAGAAATAGGAAAACGAGGAATAAATGAAAGGAATTTACGATTCCGTTTCTACCTATAAGTTTATGTTTAAAGAGAAGTGACCTAGCAATCAAACTTCCTTGGTATCATATACCGCTTGAGGTTCTTACTTCGGTAATAACTCAAACAATGGAAGCTAGGATACACTAATGACCTACAAGTGGGAAATGAAGCATGGCAATGCTACATTAATTGTAGGGTCATCTAGTTTGTTTTAAGTCCTTTCAAAGGCTGGAACTTAATGGCTATTTTGTTCCATAATCAACATACCTAAATTTCTGTTTTCAAACACAGAAAGACTCACATTCAAGAAAAACAAAAACAATGTTTGTTTGTTTATTTGAATGAAATGGTCAATTACAGGTTGAGTCAATATGCTTGATTAAAACAAACAACTCTTTAAAGAACTTTACTAGGTTCAAATCAACCCCTTGATTTGAGTTCCACTAATCTTTGGCATTGTTGCTTAGACCATATCAACAAGTTAACATTCATAAGCTCTATTTTGATGGACTTTTGAAAGTTGATTGATTTCTAGATCATTTTAAGACAACTAGTCTTACTTGTTGAAAGTAACAAAAGATATGAACTATTGTTAGAACGCCTAGACAATAGAGTTCAAAGCTAAAGAAATATTTTATGACTTTATTATTTCACATGGATTTGAGTGAATATAGGTTTATTTACTCAAATGTGATATAAGTTGAATCTGTTTGGCTAGTTCAAAGATTCAGAAGTATAAAATCCACTTGGCAAGAAATCATAAAGATCTAGGTTAGATCATGTTGATGATTACTTGAGACCAAATATGATCATCAATGATTGTGTGTTGTAATTTCACAATCTAGGTCCATAAGATATGGCATATCTTAGTTGGAATAATCGAAGTCAATTAGTACTTGATTCGATCAATGATGGATCATAAAGACTTTTCCTATAATTTCTAAAACAAAATGCTCAACTACCACCAAACTAAACCAAATTCGTCAAAGCTATTGAAAAGTAATTTCAGAATAACTTTTCATAAAATATATCTAGAGAGTTGCAAAACTCAGTGGGAGCTTAGTGTTTGTCATTCGACAAACTAAGGCTCAAGTATAGATATATGTTTCATTATGATTTATTCAAATGAAACACAAGGGTATTGTTTCTACCACGAATTTTTGAGAACATAATGTTTGTTTGCTCGAAATAATGTCCTTTTGGAGATTCGTTTCCAAAATGACAAGTGGGAGAAAATAGACCTCGAAAGTGTTCGAGGCGAACAACAAACATAAACGGACATTCCGGAGGCTTTTCGAAGTGCTTCAGAAAAACCGAACTTATTCTTTAAGGACTTTAGAAGTGGCTTTAAAGAATAGACATCTCTTAGAAGACTTTACAAGTGCTTCAAAGAGAATAGAATATTCAAAGGACTCTCAAAGTGCCTGTTGATATTCTATTGTTTGATGTTCTATACCCAAGTAGGCATAGAGTCCAAGTCACTGGAACTATGAGATTCTTCTATTAGATAGTAAAGAAACATAGAGTTCTGGTCAATGAAACTATGAGATTCTTCTATTAGATAGTGAAGAAACCTACAACTTGCAGTCAAACTATTATCATGTAGATTAATGAGTTTGTGACCTGTAAGAAAGCTATGACGAAACCCAGATTCCCTAAAATGGTTAGAGGCCATATATAGACTCAAATGTTTTAGATGGTTAAAGGCCATAAAACATAACCAATGTTTTGATGACAAAATTGAAATTTTGTTGATTTGCAAGAATAGTTTCACACCTATTGGTTGCAAGTTTGTTTTAAGGATAAAAACCATCAAACATGGAATTGTGTTCACACACAAAGCTAGATTAGTTGCTAAAGGTTACAAGCAAATTCATGGTGTGAATTGTGTTGAAACCTCATGCATAATCGTAATGCTCAAGTCTATAATTCAAGCAATGATTGCATATTGGTACATATCGCAATTGGATGACAAAACGTATTCCTCAATCAAATGTTGGAATAAACTATGTACATGGTATGTCATAGGATTTGTGGATCCAAATAAATGCTTGAAAGAGAAAGCTAGCTTATAAAATCTAAGTACAGATTTAAGCAAGCAATTGGGAATTGGAATTATATTTTAATGAAGCTAATAAGTATTTTAGTTTCATAAAATATACATGATTCTTATAGATATATAAGAAGTTTAGTGGGAGTACATAAAAACTTAATTGGTCCTATGTGTATCATACACATATCTCTCTATTGTAAAATAACATTCAAATGCTAATGACTTAGATTTGAGATTATTCATCAATGATGGACCATGGCGAAACTTAGTACATACTGGGTATTAAGATCTATTTACAAAGATCTTATGATATTGTTTTGGATTAAGTAATGGCATTTACTAAATCAAACACGAAAGTCTCCATTGGAGATATTCGACCCATGTGAATAAATCTAAGTAAAGGATGTTTGAACTATGTATAAGCATTTACTAAGTTAAACATCAAAGAGTCTAAATGAGATTCTTAACCTATATTATATGTCAAAGAATTTAGCTGAATTTAGTATCTACTGAAACTAGATAAGCTAAAGTTACATGAATAGAATTCAATTGGGAATTATTCTGCAAAAGAATTTATCATGTATGATATAATATGAGGATCGCCAAAAAGTATCGTATGACTTTAGGCATGACGAACATATACCAATATCTATTGATCTAAGTGAAGATCAACTAGATTGAGATCAAGAATACTTATGGTACTTGAAAAGGTACATAGGAATAGTTCTTGATTCAAGGAAATAAAGATATGCTAAATATTGATGCTACACGCATAAACACTGGCAAAGGATCAAGCAAACACCCTTTGGAGTTAACCATTGACAAGGACGAGCTAAAGAGCATCGTGTTTCAAAATGGCAACATGGATTGGAGACCATGAGTTGTTGCGTGGGAAATTAAAATATTAATTTCTATGTTCTAAGATACAGCTGGAAAGTCTTCCACATATCTGTGAACTGCTTGGATAAGCAAATCCAAACAAAGCATCACTAGCAACCTAAACAGTTGAAGTAAAAGTACTTATTGCCTAAGAAGCAATAAAACAAAGTTGTTTATATTAATGAGTTCTTAATTAAACTTGGGTGGATCACATGTCTGCTAACTTGATGGTTCTTCATTGCAAAATGCGTAGAACCACTATCGAAGAAGGAAAAGACTAGATCACAAAATAAACATACTCAAAAGGTCTTATCATCTATCTCGAAGAACATTCGATGAAAAGGATATTAAGATTGGCAAAGCATGATAACTAAACCTATGCAACAAGTGAGAAACAACACTCACATTGTAGCACTGGAAATCAAGCATAGCTTTGAATTCCATGAACTGTTTTAGAAGATGGGTTTGAGGCCCATGGTGGTAAAACATTAGGGTTGAACATTTATCATATATGAAATGAATTTTCATATTCCATTTAATCTTGGTTTAGTATTAAATGATGAGTCCCTTCAATTTGACGATATATTCAAGATAGACTGTCAGGACCAGTCCTGTGACTAAGAAATGTCTATCAAGTGAACTTGAATGTCAAAGGTTGAAAATGGTCCCTAGTCGGAGTTTTCTATAAAATTGGACGCATAGAAAACGTTAGACGATTAGAATGCAAGATGACTAGTAGTTCTGTTTCTTGAACTATGTGGACATGGCAATGTCATAATCATTTGCATAGATACTTACTTTGGGAAGACTAGTATCGGACAAGACCTATGAAACTTTACTGTAAGAGATGAAAATCTGTCATAAGTAAATTTCATTAAAATTATTAGACACTAAATCCTCAATACCTGAGTGATTTGAGATTACTTGTTTGAGAACTGGTTGCTTTGACGTTGACCAACCGTCGCACCGTAAAAGTTGGCTATAAAGGCAACGCTCAGGTAATCACCTATCAAACGAAGTCTAATCTCAAGATCGCAAGATTGGGATTGTCCTCCCATAAATCGGGATGAGATGCTTAAAAGTTGTACAAGGCCACTCGGAGAGCTAGAAACTGTGAAATGCATGGCCGTGCTTGGATGAATCATAGGCTATGATTATCTATTTATTTGATCAGTTGAACTCTGAAACCGAGAAACACCTCTGGACATAATAAGGATGACAACTCTTACCTTATGTTCAAGAGCAAGCATCAAGCGACAAAGGAATTAGGAAATGCACACTTGTCCCTAAGGACAAGTGGGAGACTGAAGGAAATAATGCCCTTGGTCCAAGTATGCATTCTATGTTAAGTCTAATAAATGCGGTTCAGTATTAATTAACAAGTTAATAATTCAGTGAGATCAAGTGAGCTGAATGCCTAGCTAGAGGCCGCTTCAGTTCAAGTGGAATTAATGATATTAATCCACAGCTTACTCTTGACTGAACCCGTAGGGTCACACAAATAGTACGTAAACGGATCAAGTATTTAATGGCATTAAATACTCTATCTATGGATATTCGGAATCGACGGATCTTGGTTTCAGTGGGAGCTGAGATCGTCACAGGCAAGAAATGAATACTCCGGAAACGATGATATTACCGGAAACGGAAATATGGATCGTATCGGAAATGTAAATATTATCCAAGTCGTAGATGTTGCCGGAAACGGAAACATGGTACTTATCGGAAAATATTATCGGAAATGGAAATATTGCCGGAATCGGAAATATTGCCGGAAACGGAAATATTGTCAGAATCGGAAATATTATCGGAATCGGAAAATAATTCCGGAAACGGAAATATTAAATATTTGTTCGAAACGGAAATTAATTCCGGAATCGGAAATATTAAATATTGTTCGTATCGGAAATAAATTCCGGAATCGGGAATTTAATCGGAAGCGCGTCGTACGAATTAGCATCGGACGAGACTTGCTAGACGAAGGCCCAACACGAAGCCAGGCCTACGCTCAGCAAGCCCAAGCGCCCAAAAACACGCTGCCAAGCCACGCCCGGTCCAGCGCAAGGCCAGGCCCAGCAATGGCCTTGGCGCGCGCGCGGGGCTGCGACGAGTGGGCTGGCGCTGTGCGTGGGCCGCAAGGCCTCCGTGCGGTGCTAGCGTATCACTCGAAGTGTGTTACTCGAATCCTAAGGCTACCGGGATTTGTCATATGATTAAATCTAATCCTAAAAGATTTAGTTTATTTAATTAGAGTCCTAGTAGGATTATAATTAAATAAATTAGTATCCTAATAGGATTCCAAATCCTTTTCCATAACTCTATAAATAGGTGCCTAGGGTCACATATTTACATCGAGTATTCAAGTGTTCAAAGTGATTTTTGAGAGCAAAAATTCAGTCATACAATTGCCTATAAAGTGCCGAAAATTCTAAGTACCTTAAGGGCGATCCTAGTTGGTCAAGCTTAAGGCGGATCCGGACGTGCTGTGGACTATCTACGAAGGGACGACACTTGGAGTCCTAAAGACTTGTTCTTGTTCGGTTCGGGCGCAGCTAGGGAAGGCACGCAACAAAGAGTATGCATCTAAACTATGCTAAATGATTATGTGTAAATAATATGCTTTCCTGGCTTTATGGTTTTTCCGCATGATTTATGAATTGTCATATGTATCATAACCTAACACCAATATCTAATTCAAACCTAATTACCTAAATTGCAAAGCCCAATATTTAATTCCTAAGACTAAGCCCATTAGGGATTGGGGAACCTATAAATATAACCCACTTCATTAATTGATCCCCACTTCTTATCATAATTTTCTCTCTCCTCTTTTGTTCCCTTGCACTCAGCCCCCTCCTCTCTTGCTCGTCCCCTTGCCCGCACGCACACAGCCGAGAAAATTGCTCGATGTTGCCTCGTGCCTTCAAGCACCCTCGCCCCTCCTCTCTTGTGTACGCTTCTCTTGCCTCTCGCGCACAACCCCGCACGACCACACTCCCTTTCTCGCTCTCTCACCTCGCTCTCTCGCTCCCTCTACCGCACAACACCGCGTGCTGTTGATGCTTGTTGTTTTTGTCGTTCCTTGCTTCCCCTCGAAGCAACACACTCACTCGCCCTGCTTCTTATCGCACACCACACGCACCACACACACACACACACCAATCGTGTGTTGTGTGTATTATACTCCGTATATTTTGATCCCTTTTGCGCCCACTCACATTCAAATCGTGATTGTACCGTGCTATAGGTCGGTTTGGTATAATTCTCTTCTTCCTTACCTATTATATTTCAATTCCGTATTTTAAATTATATTATTATTATTGATTTTGATTAATTAAACTGCTGTGAACGGTTATGAACACCGTATTTTAATGTTTTGTGTCTGGATTGATGGGGATTATTTTAAATTAAAGAACTATAATTTTCAGATTTGATTATTTAATAAAGTGTTGATTTTTAATATTTTAAAGTGATTTTTATGGTTAATGCGGGTTAGGTTTTTAATCCCAATTAATGAGTGATTGATTTACATAATTTAATGTTAATTTCAATTATGGAAATCAAACGTAAATTTCAGATTTATTTCAAAGCCTAAAAGTGTCAATTTTGATGATTTTAAAGGTGAAAAATTAATATTTTCATACTAGGACTTTACTTTTTCAATTGAGACTATTATTTTAATTATGAATAATTAATTTCTAACTAAACAAAGGGTTTTAGAATTTATAAAAGTTGCTGGATATTTATTAAGCATGGATAAAAACTAAGTTTTATTATTTTAATTATAGGAGGTGATTTCTAACGTTGAGTCGTGATTTGCAAAGTACATAAATATTCGAGGTACGTACATGTCTAGGGTGACCACCGTTTACATGAGGACTATGTGATACTTTATTATTGTGAATCATGTGACTTGGATTAATATTGGGTTCATGTTTGATGTTGTGAACAACCATGCTATGGATTATTATTGAATTTATGAAGTTGTGATTATAATTAAGCGTTGAATCTAATATTAAGCATGTTGTTCAAGTTTTATATGCATGTATGAGTGTATCACATGCAAGGATTTATGTTTATGCTATTGTACGTAATGTCTAGCATACTTTGAGCCAAGTATTCGTGCCTCGTTGCATTGGTTATTCTACCTCGTCTGTAGGGTATGTTTAGGAAGCCTATGTGAATTAAATTAAGGATTTTTCGTGCCTTGTGCACACCCCGCTTGTTAACTGGCATTGTCGGGTTATCTCATTAGTATATTGAGAAGGAACAATGGTAATAATATCACTTGAGTCCTGTCTTTTGATCACAAGTCCTAAAGGATTAAAATGAAGTGTCATTGTTTGGTTTCTTGTATTATATGTCTTTTTGATTTTGTCTTGAGTTCACCTTGTACATAAAATATTAATTTACGTAAAGTGCAACCAGAACAAGCTTCAAACGCTTGGAACATATATACCTTGAGTATGAAACAATGGGGGGAGTCTTGCCGGAAAACTTGTACTCCTACGAATGATACAAGACGTTGTTTCATTCTTTTTTATGCGCTGGAATTCCGTCGGTATGGTCCGACAAGTTACTTTATTTATTATTTTGGTGTTTGGTGGGCTCCCAACACCCTTCCTTTTATGGATATTTCTTTTGGGCATGCTCGAAGTTTATTCTTAGTTAATCTGCGAGTCAAGAGTCGTGTCATGTGTCGAGTCTTGTCTCTATGGTTATTTGTGTATTAAATGACTTTTGCATGTGGATTATTATATTGTTGAGTGAAACACGTTAGACTAGGATTTCATTCTAGCTTGTTCGTACTCAGCTTTCGTTGACTTCGTGCTTCATGTTTCTTTTGGTCATGGCCTTTACCTTAATGACCCTATGATGATCCACCATTGTATTTGCGTTGTTTGAGAGTAGATTTTTAATAACAGGTTTGCAGAGATAACTTGCTGGAGAAGTTATCAAGCATGGGATTGAGTTTGAGAGATGTTTTCTCTTCCGCATTTATAAACTCTACTATTATTTTTATAGTCAGGACTACATAAACTACTTGAACTATATAAATTTCTAGTTAATGGATTTTAAATCTTTTGGTTTTAGGCCGTAACAGTTCCGATTTGTATGGAGGCCATTAATTATTATTATGTTTTGAAAGTTAGTTAAATTCCGCTGCGTAATTCTGGTACTATCCTTAACCGTTATCACGGTGGCGGTAATATCTTAGTAATTACTTTATTTTAAGTTGGAAAATGGTTTTATAAAATCAAGAAATGATTAGAGTGTTACACGTGTATAGGTTACCTGTAGTATCAAGTTGTGACCTGTAGGGTGCAATAGAAATTAATAGGGTGCAAAGATAGGATCATTAGATAATAATCAAAAGGTTGGATTATAAACAGTAAATCGTCGAAATGTGGGATTATATAAAATAATTTTTCCGCAAATATATGACGCTTTGAGGATAAAAACTATAAGTAGACCGCGTAACCCTAAGTTGGTCATGCCCACGCGAATAAGTATATACGAAGTAAGTCATTCGGGATACTCCGTACATACTTCTGTAGTACTCCCTCCGTTCTGGTATACTCGCACCGTTTTAACTGGACACGCTTGCCAATATGCAACTTTGACTACTAATATCTTTAACTACATATTATAAAAACTAATACTTCCTCCGTTTTGTACATATCGCACCATTTGTTTTTTTACACTTATTCACACTATGATTATGACAATTTATTGTGATTCATACGTAAGGAAATTATAGTTATGTGGGGTCATTTTAGATTCGTATCGGATATATATTTTCTAAATATCAATTTTTTATAATTTTTACTTACACGCGATTTGAGATACTAAGAGTCAAAGTATTGTGTTAAAGGAGTAAAAGTCAACCATGGAGCGATATTTACGGAACAGATGAAGTATAAATATTTTGAAAATATATATTAAGATGAAACCAACAGTATGCTAATATTTTTTTATATATACTATAAAATAAAATAGGGTCTAAGCGAATTATATAAATAGTGCAAAAAGTCTAAACGGTTCGAGTATTCAGGACGGAGGGAATACTTTTTTGTTTTACTAATCTTATTGTGTTCATTCGCCAAGCATATATAATTTTTGAAATATCAACTTTTTATAATTTTTACGCATTCTGTAAGAAGAATAATATAGTCATGTGTGGTCTTTTTAGATTCGTTTTATGAAATATATATTTTTGTAATATCAACTTTTAATAATTTAGAGCTATTTATGTTTAAAATCGTGTCTTGGAGACTGTGAGAAGCCAAATGGGGCAATCGTTTGGGAATGGAGGGAGTATGTGTTACATTTGTTGTCAATAAATAAATAGTTCAATGATGTCTTGGTCTACTGACTATTTCTAACAACATGTGTATAACAAGTCATGCCCTTGCCAACAAGTAAATACGAAGTAATCCCTCTGTCTCGTTTTATTCTTTACGTTTGGTATCATGCACGCGATTTAATGACTAATTAACATGGATAAAGATTCTCTTTTTGTTTAACTTCAACAATGCAAATTACGTTTATTAATAATATTTGCATTTTTAACAAAAATTTGACATTTGAAAAATAACAAAGATTTAATGTTTCAACGGGAAAGTGCGAAAGATTTAATGATTAAAATGGCACAATGAATTTCCCCAAAATCCACCCAAAATTTTAGAATCAGGTTGGACCGAGTTCGAATAACAGGCCTTAAAATCAGCCCAAACCCGCTATTTTTCGGGCTGGGCTCAAGAGAATATCTTGCTGCCACAAACAACATAGACCTTAGACAAGACTCACTTAGTCACTTGATCTAATACTTTATACTAGGTTGGTGAAATTGAAAAACACCCCGTTATTCGTAGACCAAGACGTGCGAGTCACACGACGCCTCCGTGCTTCATATATAGGTCCACAAACCAAATATGATCGGGAATTTGATGGTGTAGGCCTGTGCACCGTGCTCTAGGTGCACCAGGAACAAATCGACATAGAAAAGACATAAAACGCGCGTGTTTCATTAAATCCCGGGAACAAAAGAACATTTTCCTTGAACAAAAGAACAATTCCCTTGAACAAAAGAACATTTAAGACTCTGTTCTTTTCAGCTCTGTTTTTCGCGTTTTTTATTCGATTTGCTTTCTTCTTGCGATATATATTCTTCTAGATTTTATGTTTTGAACTCAAATTGTAAAGAGGAGATAGAAAGTATGAACTAGGTTTTCTAAAATGGTTCTTAGAGAGAGAAAGTAGTGAAAATTCCCAAAAATTCGTTGATTTTTCTGTTTCAACATCAAATTAAATCGATTCGTCTTCTTCAAATCTGAATTCTACAGCTGATAGTCAGATTTTGGGAGGTAATTTTTCAATTTTGTAATAATAAATTCTATGTTTTGATGATTTTGATTTTGTAATAATCGTGTGTTTGATGATTTTGTTTTAGTAATAATCGAGTTTCGATGGTTTTGATGATTTTAATGAATCAAATTATGTAACAATACGCTGATTTCGTTGAAATCGTTGATTTTGAAGATTTTGATTATGTAATTACGATTTTTTTTTTCCAGAAAAGAGCAGTTATACGTATTAAAAGAACATATGCTCGTATTAAAAGAACAGTTTCTTTATGCTCGTATAAAAGAACAATTTCATTATAGTAGAAAAATAGACCATTTGCGTTTCATAATTTGTTCTTTCAATCTATTGTGTTCTTCTTTTTTATTATTTTCAATTTCATTTGCGTTTCATAACTTGTTTATTTTATTTTATTGTGTTATTTTTCTTGTTACTTTTTATTTATCCTTTGTTCTTTTGATTGCGTTCTTTTTCTTGGTTTTATACATGCTAACCTATTATTTTTTTTAGATAGTATGAATAATGTGCTTGATAATTCATAACAGAATGATGAAAATGATGATTCCGAATCATATATTATTGTTGGACAAGGTACTTAATTTGTTCTTTTAGTCTCTCTATTTGTTCTTTTAGTCTTTTCATTTGTTCTTTTTATAATATATATTCTGTTAAAAGAATAAAATAAAAACACGTGCATAGTTCTCATTATGCTAAGAATTTTTCCTTTCTCCTTCTCTATTCTTCTTTGATTCTACTTCCTATTTTTTCATTTTCTACTTTTCAGCAACTAGATATATAATAATTGTACTTATGAATACTCATAACCCTTAGTCATTTTAGAAATACATTTTAGATAGAGAAAGAGGAGAGGATTTATATTCTCTCAACATAAGAGAGATTTTTTGAGAGAGAAAGAGTTAGATGGTGAGTGAAAGAGTAAAAAAATATATTTTCTCCCTATTCTCTCTCTAAAATTCCTTCTGGATGTTTCTCCTTTGTTGAAAATGAGTGAATTAAGAAAAACACTATTTCAATTTGGCTAATTTTTGAAGCAAGAGAATCTCTGGAGAGCGTGATATTTTCCGAGGATTGAGATCAATTTTTGAAGATTTATTAAAAGATATCGATGCTCCTGATAAATGTTGATCAAGTGTTTAAGGTACATTTCCTTGTTCTTTCCTTTAATGTTCTTTTCAAATTATAATGTTCTTTTCACAACTTTACTTTTACTGTGTAATCAACATAGTTTGTTCTTTTAAATCAACATAGTTTGTTCTTTTATATCAACGTACATAGATTGTTAAAAAAAGAACATATAACGGTTTGAAAAGAACACATAACACTTAAAAAAGAACATAGTCTGATTCGTGGTAAAAGAACAAAAATACTTTAAAAAAAATATAGATTTAGTTTTAAGTGCATCAAAAAATCGTCGTTTCGTCTTTTTAATTAGAACATAAAATCATTTGAATAGAACAAATAACACTTAATAAAATAACATAGATCTGATGCGTGGGATAAGAACAAAAGTACCTTTAAATAAAAATATATATCTAGTTTTAAGTGCATCAAAATATCGTCGTTTTCGTCTTTTTAATTAGAATACTAAGTGGTTTGAAAAGAACAAATACAACTAATAAAAGAACATAGATTTGTTGTTCTTTTCGTCCCTTTCATTCTGTTCTTTTGTTTGATAAGGAAAAAGAAAATGTTGTTCTTTTTCATATGTTTTGTTCTTTTGTTCTTTTTTTTGTTGCCGTTTTTTTTTTAAATTTTGAGTTTCTGTTATTTTATTTTTCTTTTGATTTTGTTCTTTATTTTTCTTTTTAATTATTTTGTGTTCGTTTTAACTTTTTTACTGTTTTTTAATTGTTTATAATATTATCGATAATTTTTTTTTTCCTATTGCAATTTTCACATGATGATCTTTTTGTAAAATAGTTGTTCTTTTTATAGTATATCAGGAGAGATAATATGGTACTTTTATTTTTGTTCTTTTTCTTTAGTTTTTTTAACATTAGTGTTCTTTTCAGGTTTTGGTTAATGTTCTTTTCGTTTACTCTATTATATTCTTTCTGTTTAGTTTATTATGTTTTTTTTTTTTGCGTTTTCTTTTAATGTTTTTGCGTTTTTTCGCGCGTTGAAATATGATGCGTGCGTATTAGTACGGTGGAATTTCAAATAATATAACAAAGGTAGCGAATTGCATTACGGTACCCATTCCCTATCGTGTTTCGGATCAGGTAAACACTGATCATAAATCTAATGCCTACCCGCCAAATATTGTTCAAAACCTTCTTACCATCAACACACCAAAAGCTATTGTATACCTGCAGATACTATTCAATTAACCACCATGCACATCACCTGTTCGACAAAAGTCTTCAACGAACCTATCTTTCTATCAGCAGCTACATGCTCACCTTTATACACCAAAACAATGGTTCCAGAGCTCTCAGTGTTTTCAAGACAGAATTGCAGCATAATTACCCTCATGGGATTCATGAAGACGTTGTCGCTATCGCCCTCAAAGCGTGTCGTGGTGATCTGAAAGCTGGTACAATGCTTCACAGCTTTGCTATGTCATCTGGGTACATTCAATATCGGTCAGTGTCAAATTCTTTGATGAGTATGTACTCTAAATCAGGGCAGTTCGATTCTTCTATTCGTGTATTTGGCAGCATGAATGATCCTGACACTGTCTCTTATAACACAGTCCTGTTGGGTTTTCAGAATACAGATGATGCTTTGTGTTTTGCAGCTCATATGAATGCAAATGGTGTTGTTTTTGACCCAGTTACTTACACTACAGCTCTGTCTTTCTGTTTGGATGATAAAGGGTTTTTATTTGGATTCCAATTACATTCAAACATACTGAAATCAGGGTTCCGATGCGAGGTTTTCATCGGAAATGCACTGATCACATTGTACTCAAGGCAGGGTCGAATAATCGAAGCTGAAAAAGTGTTTCATGGAATGCAGATGAAGGATTCAGTATCTTGGAATGCTATCCTATGTGGGTATAGCCAAGATGGAAGATATGGGTTGGAAACAATCTGCACATTTTACGCAATGTTGAGACAGAATGTGAGACCTGATAATGTCTCATTAACTGCTGCAATTTCTGCTTGTGGTTATGAAAAGCTTTTGGAGATGGGTAGGCTGCTACATGGTTTGAGTGTAAAGGTTGGGTTCGGATCAGATTGTGCCGTCTGTAACCTTTTGATGTCAACATACGCAAAGTGTGAGGTTAATGAAGATGCCAAGACAGTATTTCAAGGAATGGCTGAAAGAAATGTGGTTTCTTGGACTACAATGATTTCTGTTTTCCATGAAGATGCACTTTCCCTCTTTCATGAGATGAGGATTGATGAAGTTTACCCAAATGAAGTAACTTTTATCGGGTTACTGCATGCCATTACACTTGGGGATTTGTTCAATGAAGGTAAAATGATCCATGGATTTTGTTTAAAGACTGGTTTTCTGTCAAAAACAAATGTGTCTAACAGTCTGATCACCATGTATGCGAACTTTGAGTCAATGGGGGATTCAAGGGAAGTTTTCAAAGAGCTTCATTACCGGGATATCGTGTCTTGGAATACTTTGATATCTGGATACGACCAAAATAAGTTGTACCAAGATGCTCTTGAGGTATTCCGCTTAGCAAAATCAGAGATCATGCCAAATGAATATACATTTGGCAGTGTTTTGAGTGCAATTGGATCTGCTGAAGCCATTTCACTCAGATACGGACAAATATGCCACTCTCACTTGTTGAAACTTGGAGTGAAGTCCAACGCAATAGTATCAGCAGCCCTCCTTGATATGTATGGAAAACGGGGCAGCCTATACGAGTCCAAGATGATCTTCAAAGAAACCATTCACAGAACCCAATTCGCTTGGACTGCAATCATTTCAGCCCACGCAAGACATGCAGACTATGACTCCGTTATGCAAATTTTCAATGAGATGGAAAAGCAGGGTGTAAAACCCGACACCATCACCTTCCTTTCAATGTTGACAGCATGTGGGAGAAAGGGTATGGTTGACATGGGCCGTCAGATTTGGGACTCAATGATCAAAGACAATTCGATTGAACCATCAACTGAGCATTATTCCTGTATGGTGGATATGTTGGGTCGTTCAGGAAGATTAAAAGAGGCAGAGGAATTACTTCATCAAATTCCCGGAGGACCATCATTTTCTGCCTTGCAAAGCCTGTTAGGTTCATGCAGAACTCATGGGAATATGGAGATGGGTCGGAGGATGGCCAATGCTTTAATAGAAATGGAGCCTAAAGAATCAGGTTCATATGTTTTAATGTCGAATTTGTGTGCTGAAAAGGGGGACTGGGAGAAGGTGGCTACATTGAGGAGGAAAATGAGAGATAGCAGAGTTAGAAAAGAAGTGGGATTAAGCTGGGTGGATGTAGGTAATACTAATGGTTCTTTGATTATGCACGGTTTCTCATCAGATGATATGTCTCATCCAAGGTCTGATGATATATACCATATGGCAGCAAGTTTTGGGCTTGAAAAGAAATTTATGGAAATAGAAGAGCTAGTTTGATCTCAACTGCCACAAAACGTAAAACCTTTGTTATTTAGGACATTAGTGCATGAAACAAACTGATATGATAACAGAAAATGTACCTTTTAACTGTTTGCGATCTGACCGCAGTATGAATGTATGATTGAGGTAATGCTTTGAGATGTGCGGCCAATTTCTCAGTCCATTTTGGAAAAATGACGTTAAGACGTTGAAGAAAAGGGATATTAGGGCGATTAAAAGGCTCTTCCGTGACACTCTGGCCCTAGTAAATAGTAATAGCATTTTGTATTTCTTGTTTAGAATGATGCGTGAGCGGCAGGATTCGAACCTGCGCGGGCAAAGCCCACATGATTTCTAGTCATGCCCGATAACCACTCCGGCACGCTCACTTTGTTGGTGAAAATCATTCGCTTTAGTATATATCAATAGTAACAGATCTTTAATTAAATAGTTATATTTTTTAATCAATTACTTATAGTTTTCTAGACAAATAGTTATCCTTTTTAGTAATGACATCAGACGTGTGATGCTTATGGAGGTTTCATAGAATAGTGAGAGATATGATAAACAGGCACGGCAATAAGTGGGTTGACTTGATGTGTTACATGGTTCAACACGAGGCATAAGACATAGAACTTTGGCTATGGCATGAACTACGTGGGTTTACTTGATATGTTCCGAGGGAAAGAACTTTGGTTGTGCCTTTATATGTTGGCTGACTTGATGTGTTACATGGTTCAACACAAGGCAAAAGGCATAGAACTTTGGCTATGGTGTGGGTTTTGAAGGCAATACTCATGACTTATGGTGCATAAGAATGACTATTACCTTACCTTCAACTTCACTTAAATTGTCCATTTAAATGTTTAATTTTCATTAGAACCTTTTATTATAGTGCAATTACGAGTATATTACCAATAATTCTAATGTAGGGCATTACTCATACAATAAAATTGACAATTGAATAAGTAACGTAAATGTGTAATCCAACATCAGTAGTAATATGTAAACGATACACAAACACCAATATGTAAGTTAGAAAGTATTTAAATTCATTTTTGAAGTACAATCTAACCATATTAGACTGGACAATTGTTTTTGCACATCTAAGACGAATTACAATCATCATAGGGCGAGTATGCCACATTTGAGCAATTATATGCAAACTGAGAAATTGGCTGAATAAGTAGAAGCATGAGCAAAAGAGAATCTCCATAGAGCTAAAGAAATTGGTATGAAAAAGACAACCATACTACAACAGAACCTTGTCATAGAAACAAAACAAAAATATCATCCAACAAAAACGAAGAATACCAGAAAGTAAAGTCACCAAGTTTTTAATCGATTACCAATTATAAATTTAGCTTACATCAGAATTCAAAGTTATTAAATTCCACTCTCCATCCAAAACACTAATCCATTACGACAATTGCTATAATAGAAAATAAAAAAGACTATTCCCTAGTGGCACAACATCATCAGTCAAGAGCCTCCAAGGAATAAACATTTACAATCCAAGAGGCCTATCACTCCGAACAGCGATACAGGCATCTAGCCAACTACTCCTCAAATCAATAGCTTCTCGATTGCATCCTGCATTTCGGAATACAACAGAACACATCAGGAAAAAGATTCAAATTTCTTCAAGCAATCGAATGTTAGCTTAGAAAATTAGCAGTAGATGCTTATTGAATGAAAAATTCACCTTGAGTTGTTGGATTTGTGATTTCAGTTGACTTCCCTCGTTGGAGGTCACTGAACAAGCTATTACTGGTCTTGTTACACCACATGCACGGCCAAGAGCTGATTTGGCAGGCACAAACACATAGGGGACATTCTGCAAATTGGAAAGCAAGAAACAAAAATATTACAAACAGCAACAGAAGTTAAATACAGATGTTTAATCTGCATAATACGCATATAAGGTTTAAGTACATAATTAGTTTTTCAAGGAAAAGACAGTTGGCATGAAGATTATTTGTATAAAAAGCACATGTACAAAAGTATCGATGTCAATCAAGAGCAAGAATAATTGATTTCTTTAGGGCTTCATTAACAATATCTTTTAGAAATCTTTCATTAACAAATCTTATCATACTACATATACTAGGAAAAGAGTCACTCAATGCAACCAGCAAGTACAAACTCAATTACAATAACAGAGGTAAGCATTCGAAAATACAACAATAGCCATATACACTATGGCATAAAACTAGCACATAAATATATACCATCATATTGTTTGTTTAAAGGAATACTACACAACAAAAACGTAGAAAAATCAGACCTATGGATCACGGAAAATGTGTCGAAATAAATTAGAGATGGGGATTAGAAGAAACCAAACTAAGTGGAAAATTACTGAGATTTCAGTGACATATAGCCCCAGAACACAAAGTTTTGGCATATCTATCTTGACTAACAGGCAGCTTCTAAAGCCTTGGAATAGCTAATACTCAGTAGACACCACTATGACTAGCTGCTCTTAGCAAGTAAAATAGGCAATAAATCTTCTCTCATACACAAATGAAGGTAAAAGGCAAATGAATCACAAATACCACCACATATAGTTCTAGAAACCCTAATTTGTCAACTTCCCTAAACCCAATTCACAGTATAAGAAAACAAACAAACACAAACATTGAACAAATTACAGCATTATTATGATTAACAACAAATTGTTGAAAATATACCTTATCTTCAGCCAACAAAGGAAGATGGAGAAGAATCTCCAACGGCTCAGTATCAGCAGCCATGACTACAAACTCAGCAATACCCCTGTTCAAAGTTTTTGTCGCTGCAATTCCAAATAAACCCCATTAAAAATCAACAAACCGGAAAACCCCACCAGGATTAGCCCCCTAAATTATCCATTTAATTCTTCAAACCCCACAAAAAAACCTATTAATTGAAGGTTAACAAATTCGAACCTTCATTAGCACCCTTTTTAAGCTGCTTGTAATTAGCAGCTTGCTGAACAAGGTCCATGATTGTTATTGTCAACTGGGCATCAGCCAAAGGGTACGCTTTAGGGTTAACAATGTCTGCCGTCTGAAAACAAAAAATAAAAATCCCCAAAATAGAGAAAATTAATTATTTTAATCATGAACTAAATCATACAAAGCATAATTAACTATTAACTAATCAAATTCAAAAACCCTAAAAACCCAGATGCAGGTAGGGAGAGAAAGTTACCATGGTGGCTGATGTGAACTGAAGGAGAGGTGAGAGAAAGAGGGAGGCTAGGGTTTTTCTCCAAATGGCGCAGATAGAAGGTCAGGGTTTTAGCAGAATGAAACAAGAGTTAGAATATATAGGAAGGTTTTGTCTTTGTTAGAATATATAAAACGACAGCGTTTTAACTATCTATGTTATGTTACGTCGCCGTTTTTATGCCCATTGCTCTGTTTTCGTTTTTAGGGCTTGGTTTTTTCACAGTCAAGAAAGAAAGAGTTAAGTTGAAGCTCCCCCTTTTTTGAGCTCACAAATTTGAGAAGAGAGAGAAATAATGGCGGAGATTGAAAACCAGAAAGGATTTCAAATTGATTTGGGGAATCTTTTCGCTTTTAACCCTAATCACTATTTCCCTGTTATCCCATCTTCAAGGTAAACTTTTGCATTGCTTTTTCGTCTGAAATTGTTAGAAATTTGCCTTTTTGGTGTACTCATGTTCAAATTTCTGAAGTTTATTATACTGGGTTGTTTTTTCTCTCGTTTTGTTCAATTTAGGTTAGCCATTAAATGTGTATGAGTTGTCTTGCTAATATTTTTACGATTGTTGAACTTAGTTTAGTGCCGTACAAAGAACTGGAACATTTTATGCTTAATTTTAGAATCATGGTGATATTCCTGATGCAGATTGGTAACTATAGCGTATAGTAAAACTATATAGATTCATGTGCCTGCTCATTATGTAGAGTGCTGAGGTTGAGATCCCATTGGAAGTTTTGGGAAGTCATCACTTGAGCTATTGCAAGGACACGAAATTTAGTACTGGGAATCAAAATTGGAGTTGAGGGGATGGGGGATTCAATTTGTACGTGGTAGATGCGAGTTCCATTGCCAAAAAGAGGTGAATAAAAGAAGTTGTTGAGCTAGTAAAGAAAGATGAATCAGAGTTTATTTAGTAGTGGTAAGTGAGAAATTCGTGTCCAGATGTTTTGGAGGAAGGGGAAAAAAAAGGAAATGTTTAGCATAAAACGGTGACCATTTTGGGGCGAGAGTGCTGGTGGAGTTGTGTGCAAACAGGAGTGGGTTTAGGATGCCTTGTGCTGGGTGACACTCTGACATTAGTTTACCGACGGCTTTCTTCTGAAGATTGATACCTCATGGGTAGAGAGCTAGAGAACCTTGCTGCTATACACCCTGCTATCTGTCTTGGGTGTACAAATCGCTATTTGGGACTGCCAATACTTGAAGTCTTGAAATTCTATCCATTTGCTTCGAGTTTGTGAGTGGCACTTGTTTATTATGTGTAACTGCAACAAGAAAAAGAATATCATTTATTTCATCTACGCGGTTTGGGGAAGTCTAGATGAATGTAGCCTTACCTTTAAGTAGCCAAAGACTGTTTTTGAAGTTATCTTCCGGATTTTGTTGATTTTGATAATGTCTCCTGTGAAACTCGCACTAATTCGTGAACCCATATTTTAATTTGTGAAGTTTTTTTTAATTGGGGTTGTTTTTTACTCTATTTTTGTTCGATTTGTTTGAAATTAACTTGTGGGTTTTGTTGATTTTTATTTTAGGGGAAAAACAAAAAAACAAAATTTGTCCCCTTTTTAGTTTATTAGGTATTTGTTGAATTGGTATAAAGAGAAACTGATTGTTTGTTTGTTTTAAACTGAAGGGAGGAGTTGGTGAAAGAATGCCTGGAGAAGGGAACAGAACTAGCACAAGCAATTGCAGATTCCCTCTTCAACTTGCCTGCTACTGAAGATGTTGATGGACCCATTGTCAAATTGCCTCCACCGACTACTAGACTTCCTAGGCAGAAGCATGTAAATGCTCTATCTTTATCTCTTGCTTTTGTATTTTTTTGAGTATTTTCTTTGTTCCTGGCCTGTTTCGGTGGCGATGATATGAGTTTGGTTTTTCATTAATTATAAGTCGACTTCATACCAGCGACTTCATACGTCGCCATACTATTTCCAAGTCCAAGTAAGTGAATTTGACCTTACTCATTCAAGTAAGCAAGTAGTCGAGTTCCTTCGCCTCCGATTTCTCTGACTCATAAAGGGTCTTACGGTCGGAAGAACTACCTAAAACTTTTTTGATGTTACATGCATTCCTAGCGTACTTAAAACTTATTTAAAATGCCAGTTTCGAGTTGTTGAACAATGAAGATGGGCTTGTTGTTTGATATGACCTAATATAATTAGAACTGAGTGCAATTACAAAATATGAGATTGTGTTACCAGCTTAGTGGACGAGTGTTGATTTTTTTTCGCTGGTCTTGGTTGTATAAGAACCAGACATGTTTTGAAACATCTAGAGCATTGACCCCCTAATGGTGCATATTTGAGCTTTATATGCAAAGGAAGAACATTGGCTGTAACATTAAAAACAAACATTTGGCTCTTGGAAATCTGAAATCACATAGTTAGTGATAGCTGAAATTATCAGGGGATGTTGGTATCATGATCTTTGATATCTTAAATTAGTTTCAAGCTCTCCTATATGACTCTTTCTTTCTAAAAGACTTAGGCCCTGTTCTGTTCGACTTATTTTGACTTATTTCAGACAAAATAAGTTCAGATAAGTTCAGTTAAGTTCAGATAAGTTCAGATAATATAAGTTCAGTCAAAATAAGTCCAATAGAACGGAGCCTTAGATGGGTGTTGCTAGGGGGGATTGTACATTAGAACCATGAGGATGCGGCTTTTAGCATTACAAATTGCAAGTTGATGAACTTAGTTCTGGAATGTATCTTCTTCTAACTGATGATAGTCAACTGCTTCAGTAGGCATTGCTTTCAACAGTATCACTCCATTTTGCTGCATCTGTAATTATATGATTAGGAGGTATCATGTTCGAAAGTATGGCTAAACTGTGATTTATGTGTCTGTCACTTTCTTCTCCAGCTCCCCAAAGCACAGCCACAAACAAAGTGGGAGGCTTTTGCACAGAAGAAGGGTAAGCCGATTAGTTTTTTTATTTTTAATAAATGTCTTTGGGATTACTTCATGACAGCAAACCAATTAATTTACCTTGATCTGAAACAACTTTCCAGGCATAAAGAAGCGCAAGAAAGACAAAATTGCATATGATGAAAGGACTGGTGCTTGGAAGCGCACCTACGGGTATGATCGTGCAAATGATAAAGATGATATTCCTATTATTGATGCCAAGCCAACTGATGGTAACGAATTTCCCTTGTATTCAGAATTTTTCGAGCTGACATATATCAAAGTGAATTTTCCATGCTAAAGTTATTAATGTTGTCTGGAAAATCTGTCTTCCGTGACCGCTGTGTCTTATTTTGGGTAATTGCAGAGCCTGGCTTGGATCCTTTTGCAAAGCGAAAAGCTGAGAAGAAGCAGCGAGTAGAGAACAATGAGAAGAATCATTTGAAGAATCTAAAGGTGGCTTCAAAGATTGGTGCCCTGCCGAGGTATTGTCCTTTCACCTAATTAATGCCGCTTCTATTTCCTTCCTGGGAAACAAGATCTGTTATTTGGCTGTATTTTACAGAGTGCTTTACCTAACAATTACCTGTATTAGTAAGGGAATTAACGGTTTAATTTCCCTACAACACAACCAAAGGCCAGTGGTCTCAACGACTGCTCAGGAGCCAGCTTCAATCTCGATATTCGTTGCCATTGACGAAGAACACCGACCTATCTAATTGAATAAGAAACTCAAAGTATAACTAATATCCATCCTGCAAGTTATTTGATTTGATACTCCGTAATATATTAACAATAATTTAATTGGTATATCCAGTCCCGAGTAGGGGGGTATAACAATAACAACTACTTTCCAGTTAGGATCTTGAATAGTCTTTGAAGATTTTTATGTACACAGTCCTATCTTTGACCAGCGCAAATTAATAAATGTATTACTCTGTATTATTCTTGACTTGATTCGATTCTTTTTTCATCTGTTCTCAGAAATTTTAGACCATGAGAGCAATAATTATCTGATATACAGTGTAGTTCTTGTGCCTTTATATGTCTCTTTGAGGCTTACTGTGACACGCTTTCCCTCAACTCCATTGTGGGTTGCTTTTAATACTTCTTATTGATATAGTTCATGTTTACCTTGTGTTTATTTCAATAATTGTGTTTCTGCTTTTCTTAATTCTAGTCAATAACTATTTCATGAGTTGTAAACCTTGTCAACTTGATGAAGGAGATGTTTTCCTTGCATTTCATACTTTCCACTTTCTTCTTTCGTTTTAACTTCCTGTCCTCTCCAGCTTTCTCGTGGCAATTCTTTTTGTCTGCCTTAGTCCTCTTCTTGCTATTTTGCATATGTTTACCTGTTCTATTGGTATCCTGCTCATTAAACAGTCATGCGTTGCTAGCTTCCTTCGAATTATTAGTATGTTACCTGTTCTAATGACATCCTGATGTTGGTAAGACATTGGAGATTTAAAACCTCAACATCGACTAACTCATTTTGCTGCTAAATCACTCTTGCCCAGCATGATATATTGTCCAACAGTACACGTAGCCATATAGGTTTCGCTTCAATTTTGTGATTCATCGATGCTTAATATTAGCTCTACGTAAGAGAGTATGAATTAATTATTGATAATTCATGTTAAACGTCTTCTAGTTGTAATTTAATATTCAGTATGTCAAGACAAAACATAATGTTTCTGGATTTTTTTTTTTCACGGGCCTTGAACAGATTACAAAGTATGCAGCTATTGAATTTACAACATTAAGCATAATTCATTATTCACATTTAAGTATATTTCTGCCTTGCAAAATACATTGGGATTTACTTGTTAGTTTAGTAGTCAGTCTACGTAGAGCCCTTGGCAAATTTTTATTTTGCAATCTACCCCTCATTTTTGTGAATGTCACCCTCAGCCAACACCACGTTTCAAAATTTTCATGTTGCGTATATCTGTTTGCAAGTTGCTGTACTTATTGCCTTCAGAAGAAGATGCTGATAACAGTTGTTTTTTTCTTTCCCAGCCATGTTCAACTAGCTGCTACAGCATTGCCCATAAGTGGAAGTCATGCCGCTCCAAAGAAACTCAACAAAACTGAACTAGAGGAAGTTGCTGGTGCAGCTGCAACATCCACAGCTAGTATCGGGAAATTTGACAAAAAATTACCTGGAGAAAAGCCATTAAAAAACAAAGGGAAACATCGAAAGGTTTGTGTCTCCGTAATTCTCATTTTTAATTCTGTCATTTCAACTTCCTTAAACTGATATGTTCACTTTGTCATTGCCCTTTAAATTGCTGGTTTTTCCAGTTTCTACCTGTTGCACAAGGAAAGGGTATGGGTTTGCAAGAGAAAGAACAAACTGATAAGATTCTGAACAAGCTCTTCTCCAAGCATTCTCACGAGTCACTTAATGTCAACAAGGTATGCTAAATTGCAGGACTCACCAGTTAACTTTGAACACAAACATTTGCTAAATTGACTGGTTTCTGCCATTGAACTCAGATTGAAGTATTGACTTGGTTTTTGGATATCATTTACAGGCTGTTAGAAATATCAATTTGCAGCAGGAGAAGCAGCAACAAAGGAACAAACGAGACAAGGGTTCCTCAAGTAAGTTGGATCCGAAGAAAAAATCTTTCAAGAAATCCCCATATAAAGGATCTTCAAACAAGGGATCTTCAAACAAGGGATCTTCAAAGAAGGGGTCATTTAAATCAAAATCATCTTAGAACTGTTTAATCTTAGACAACCACAAAAATTCTCCGTAAGCTACTTCTCTAAGTTTAATATCATACATGTGTATGTATGTAGTAGTATGAGACATCAAAATTTTGGCTATTTATGCAATTCCAATTCGAGTTTGTTATTTCTCTCTACTCTCATTTCCTAGAAGAGCTTGCTGGTAGAATTTGAAACTGGGAATACTAGTATTATGCAGCAATTTGTGGAAATCTTCTAATTGTAAGGAATCTATGCTTCTGAATTTTGGGAATCCTTGTACCTCTATGAAAGTAAAGTGTCGTTGTCCGCATGCAAATTTCAAAAGTACATTCTTGACTGGATTCAGGATCGTTCAGGTATCTTGTTTGGGGGCATTGATTTCAGGAATTTGTTTGTAATTTTGATATAATTTATGTGGATTTACATCATGTAACAAGTAACAAGAGGCATTTAGATTTATGGAGATCGAGTCATTGAGCTCATTGACCTAAATTAGCATTATACAATTAATGATGTGTGTCTTCCCTTAGTTGCTCCTGAATCGAGAACAAGTTCAAAGACTCCAAATATCATTCCTCCGTAGAAAGTCCACAGTACGTTCGGATCCGTCTTAAATTAAACCAACTATGATCTCAATATAAGGTATAAGGAATTCGAGATCTCACTTTTAATCTGATAGGTAAATTAAGTATGAAAACTCATGTATGTTCTATGATAATAGAACGTATTTTAATAGGAAACTAGTGTGTGGCCCGGGCGTTGCTCCGGATTTTACTTTTAGGCGGGTTTACGTTTTTGAAAAATGTGCCCAATTTTAAAAGATTGTATTTTACATTTATATGTGAAAATATGACAAACATTGTAGCTGGTTGAGATGGTATGAAGTGAAACTTTTAATCCATGAGGTTTGATGTTCGATCCTTGCTACATGCTTTTTTGGTTGTCAATAACATACCATGATGCTTATTAGTGGTGACATGGCGTAATACGGAGGGAGTCTACGTGACACATATACGTTTTCACAAACGCCTTTTAATATATTAGTATAGATAGGAAAACTCTAGGTGGCCAAAACCCTAGATTAGATTTAGGAAGTTTTAGGAAAATTCCCAAAACCCTAACCATGCATCTAGGGCAGTCGTCCATAGTGAAGCTTGTGGCCCAAGTTTACTTGATGTGCAAGTGAGCTTGGTGCCCAAGCTCACACGCACAACCCAGCGGCGCTAGCTAGCAGCATGCGCTCGCACACATGATGGGCTCACTAGTAGAAAAACGCTTATTTGCATCCACGCAATTGCCACGCCATTCTGAACATGTGACGCAAATGACAAATTTTAGCATAAAATTTAGTCATTTGCGTCGCAACTTTGTTAAACTGCGAGGCAAATGACTCTAGGATGCACCCTAGAGTCATTTACGTCGCAGATTAATAAAGCTGCGAGGCAAATGAATCAATCAAGTGCGTCGCACATTTATTAATCTGCGAGTCAAATGACTCTGGGAGCAACCTAGAGTCATTTACCTCGCAGATTAATAAATGTGCGACGCAGATGTATGGGCTGGGCCTGCCATATTCCTTCAACATTATTTCAGATATGATAGAAGTACTGTAGACTACCCTACATTAATTCGCCGCTCAGCTCCTCACTTTCTCTCTCATCCTCTTCTTAGAAACTCCCATTTTCGACGGCGACTTCATCTGAAATCTCCTCTAACCAACCTATCTTAATTTGTCAATTTTAGTGAATAAGCAAAACCCTAGGATCCGCGGCGAAGAAGGAGACATCGATCTCGAAGCAGTACATCTCGATTTATGAAGGTTCACCCATTTTTGAAGGTTGGGATCTCCGATTCACCTTGTCGTCGTCCTTGAGTAAGTTGTTGCCGAAGAATTTGCTATCTCCTGCTGTAATTTCGAAGTCCATTAGAGTTTTCCTTTCCTATGTTAATTTTGCGAATCTAGGGTTTTGGTTATTTGTTATGGATTTGTTCAATCGTCGATAGTTCTGGTCGATTTAGAAGTGTTTGAATTTGAAATTTTGATTATGATGCTGATTTTAGTGTTTAATTATAGATTTAGTGCAAATTTATTTAATTAGGGTTTTTAATTGCATTTTAAAATGTAAATCAAATTAAGCCGAGGTCTTTGATTCTAGTTGTTTTTCCGCAATTGGATTTGGTATTTTTTAATCTTGCATTCGCAAACTTTTTCAATTTAAAAGTTTTTAATTTTGATTTTTTATTCGGACTGTGAAGAATTTGAGGTCGTATTTGGATGCAAGGCTAGATGGAGCGAAATCATGGGCAGTTGGGTGAACATTTGTGATATTTGGATTAAGAAGTTGCTGAAATGTCCTCTGCAAATATAGGAGATGTAGGACCAGGTAGTACAATGGCTTACAGTGATCAGAATGGTTCATCTAGTTCTTTGGATTGGTTAGGGAAAGAGATGCTTGAATTAAGACTCGGAGACCGAGCGGACCGCGCTGATGATAGGGTAAGCTTTAGTTTTCTTTTTCTCTACATGTTCTTACAAGTAATTTTTTCATCTTTGTTTTTGGAGTACAAATAGAAATACTGAATTTGTATGTATAAATATTGCATACAAATAATTGGTTATTATTGAAGGGGACAAATAGAGTACTTATACAAAGAGGGAAGGAGAAGCTTTGAGCAAATATACTTGTTGAAATTTTTTGGTTGAAATTTTCTGATGATTTATGTTGTTTTTTGTTCGATTAATTTAATTAATTTTTATTGGGTTTTTTCTGCAGGAAGTAATTCAATTGATCATTCGGGTACTTCTCAAGGTAAGCTGCAAATATACTTGTTTTAGTCTTCTTCTAATTGGCCCAATCACTGTTTAAACAATTCTACTATCAAATGATTCGGCAATGTTTTTCAATTCCTGTATATATCAAAGATCAAATGGTCCGTTGCAAGGTCTGGGACTTAAGTCTCACATTGGTCGTATGGGAGGCTGATGTGGGGTTTATGATCATGGGCTCTCCTCCCCTTGAGCTAGCTTTTGGTGATGGCTCTCCTATGGTCCTGTATCAATGGGACAGAGGGATCATTTTTTCCCCTTATACGGGGGGCGGGGTTGGAGTTAATCTTCAATTGTTGTTCTGTAATCTTATTTAGGTGGTGATAATTGTGTAAAATTCTCAATAGGAATGTTTTTTCAACATTTGATCATAGATGAATTGTTGTGAGTTTGAAGTTAATATTTAATATTTATGTGCAGGAAGTACTGCTAATACAATAAGTGGAGACAATTCAGATAATGCGTCTGTTTTCTCTTTTATATCCGGTAAGGTTCCTTTTGCTGAAGAGTTTTGATATGTGTGAGAATGAAGTGTTGATCACTATATTTGCTGATTCGAGCTTTTGCTTAATGTCTATACAGATAAGTTAACATCGATAAAATTGAATTTATTCAACTCCTCTAAGCCACACAAACTAAGTCGTGAATTTCTTTCCTTGGAGAAATTGGGATTTCGACGAGCTTTCCTTGTTTTAAGCTATCTAGGAGGGTAATGTATCATTCATGTCTTTTGTTTTAGCTGGATGTTGTGGCATTACCTAGAGCCTAATTGTGATTATACTTATCTCTTTCTAGGAGGAAGCTTGAGGATGTAGCTTCTGTTCGCTATATTAAAGGTCTAGTATCTGAAAGTGAAAAACTTACTATGGGATCTTTTGAGAACCTGGTGTGGGGTCGATATGGTGATGGTATTGCTTTGTGTGCAGAGATGGGACCTAGTGTACCTGGAAGCACACGGCAGGTTAGTGCATGAATCAATGCTCAGCAGAGCAACTGGCAGTGTTTGAAATTAGCTGATCATCTAAAGCTGGTATATTTTTTACCTTGCAGGATATATATTTTTGTTCCAGTTTCCAGGATCATCCACAGCAGTCAGGTAATTCTTGCATAAACATTTCGTGTTATACAAAAAGTTAGAATGGTGCTACGTGTTTCTCAATTCTCTGCGAGTAACTGAAAATTGACGTGTGTTTTCTTACTCCAGTTTTCTGGTCACTTTTTTCACCTTGCCGAAATGGCGTGCCTCATCAAGTTGATCCCTCCTTGTCACTTTCATTTAGGTTGGTGAATTTTGACTTTGACATTTTATTATAATGACTTTGGCTTAGACTTCACTCTTTAACTCAGTCTCACTTGTAGCAGTTCAATAACACAACAACCTCCAATAGCAGTTCCTGATTCAGGAGGCTTCGGCCTAACAGCTTTGCAGCCAGGTATTTTAGATGGCCCACTGTTGACTGTATCCTCCCCTCTTCAGCCAACTCATTACCTCTGAAGTCACTCACTCTTAAACTTGTTTACTTCTTTTTCTTTTTCAACATTCTGGAGGGACCAATGAGCATAGAGATGTAATTATTTTATTTATTTTTCCTAATTTCTTCTCCAACACAAAAAAAAAACATTGTGGTAAGGAGGGATCACAGTGATTAAGCGCCTTGGAGCTATTTGTGAATATGTTAAAGCAGTTAACACAAGAATCAAGAATATGATTCCGGGCAGCAGCTATTTTTTTTTTGTTGGGTGTCAAGAGAAACCGTTAGATGGAATATATTGTTGTAGATATTTCAAGCTTTTGTATTGTAAGTCTTACTGATTTGATGTGGTTCTATTTAATAATATGAGTTGTCCACCATATATATATATATATGTATATATTAAAATGAAACCTATTTTTTTTACAAAATTCAAAGTCATTTGCGTCGCACATTAGCTTAATGTGCGACGCAAATGGCTTTTTTTTTTATGGCGCCAAAAGGTCATTTGCCACGCACATTAGCTTAATGTGCGTGGCAAATGACTTTTCAGCATGGCGCCAGAAAAGTCAATTGCGTCGCACATTTAGCTAATGTGCGTGGCAAATGAGAGTCATTTGCGTCGCACTTTTGTGCGACGCAAATGACTTTTAGTCTTTTGCGTCGCGACCTTTTGCGTCGCGCAATGTGCGACGCAAATGACCTTAAATGAGCGATGCAAATGAGCCATTTTCCACTAGTGGCTTTGGGCCTGCGCGCATGTGTTTGTGCTCGAGATAGTATCTTTTTGGAAAGACAACACATTTTCAAAATGAAAAGTGGGAGAAAAGTAGACCTCGAAGAACTTCGAGTCGATACAACAAACTCTGGAGAATAATCAAGATGTGTTAGGTTATGAAAAATCCAATGTAAATGTGGAAAAACCTAAATTGTCAGAATCCATGTTAAATGTACATAATCAATTAGCATAATTTAGGAGACATACAATAAATGATGCGTTCCCTTCCTAGCTGCTCCCGAACCGAACAAGAACAAGTCTATGACTCCAAACGTCGTCTCTCTACAGAAAGTCCATAGTACATTCGGATCCACCTTAAACTCAACCAACTATGATTTAAATCTAAGGTGTTAGGAATTTGAGATCTCACTTTATGTGATTGGCAAAGTATGTTGTGTGTTGTTATTTTTCATGATCATACAACCTCTATTTATAGAAAATAGGAAAACCCTAAAGTGTCAAACCTTAGAAGTAAATTAGGAAATTTTGGGAAAAATCCCAAAACCCTAAAACATAAGGCAATTGGCCAACACAAGGCTTGTGGTCGAAGTTACTTGTCGTGCAAGTAAACTTGGCGCACAAGCCAAGTGCACAGCCTTACGCGCGCTGGCCAGCCAACCAGGCGTTGGGCCTGTGCGTTGGCGTTGCGCATTGGGCATGTGCCTTGCGCGTTGGCGATATCGTTGCATTGCGCTTATATTGCAGGTTGGCTCGTCGAGTGATGGGTCGACGCATGCGTGTTGGCCCATCGCTCGTCGTGCTACCGATTTGTTTTCCGACTCAAACAATATTTTCGTTTCCGATAATATTTCCGATTTCGACAATATTTCCGATTCCGGTAATATTTCTGTTTCCGACAATATTTCTATTTCCAGTAATCTTTTCCGATTCGAACCATATTTCCAACTCCGATAATATATATGTTTCTGATATAAACCATATTTCCGTTTACAGCAATATTTTCATTTCCGGTAACAATATAACTTCGATAATATTTCTGATACGAACCATTCCGCTTCCGGCAATATATTCGTTTCGGACAAATATTCACGTATTTGCCTTTTGGTGATTTGTTTACTCTCACGGAAAAATGTGCCCAATATATATTATTAGAGTATTTACTGAAATAATATTCACCTAAATACTTGATCCTTTCACGCAATATTTGTGTAATCCAACGGGTTCAGTCAAAATTAAGTTGTGGCATTAACAATATTAATTTCAATTGAACTAAAGCGGCCTCTAGATAGGAATTCAGATCACTTGATCTCACTGAATAACTAACTTGTGTAATTAATACCGAATCACATTTGTTAGACTTAACATTAAATGCATTAAATACAAACTTGGACCAAAGGCATTTTTTCTTCAGTCTCCCACTTGTACTTAGGGACAAGTGTGCATTTCCTAATTCCTTTGTCGCTTGATGCCTGCTCATGAACATAAGGTAAGACTAGTCATCCTTATTACGTCACGAGGTATTTGTTGGTGTCAGAGTTCAACTGATCAAATAAACAGATGATCATAGCCTATGCATTTTACATTTTAATTAGGATATCTGAGCCCGACCATGTATTTTACATTTTCTAGCTCTCCGAGTGGCCTTGTAGAACTTTTGGCATCTCATCCCAATTTATGGCAGGACAATCGCAATCTTGCGATCTTGGGGTTGGACTTCGTTTGATAGGTGATTACCCAAGCGTTGTCGTTATATCCTCCTTTTATGGTGCGACGGTTGACAACGTCGAAATAAGTAGTTCTCAAACAAGTAATCTCAAATCACTCAGGTATTGAGGATTAGTGTCTACTGAGTTTATGAAATTTACTTATGACAGATTTTCATCTCTTACAATAAAGTTTCATATATAGGTCTGTCCGATACTAATCTTACCAAGTAAGTATCTGTGCAAATGATTACGATATTTCCATGTCCACATAGTTCAATAAAAAAAACTACTAGTCATCTTGCATTACGGCCGTCTAACATTTTATATGTGTCCACCTTTATAGAAAACTTTCGACCAGGGATCATTTTCAATTTTTGACATTCAAGTTCACTTGATAGACGTTTCTTAGTTATAGGACTGGTCTTGACAGTCTATCTTGAACATATATTGTCAAATTGAAATGACTCGTTAAATGGAAAAATGAAATTATTCATTTCTATGAATGGTTAACCATAAATGTTTTACAAAGTATTTAAACTCTAAAAACTTAAAAACATTCAAAAGGACATTAAAGCCATTCTCCTATATGCTTGATTCACATAGTTGTAGTGTGTTAGTTGTGCTTCGCTTGCGGCAGATGTTTTGTTAATGGATCTGAGATGTCATCAGTTCCAATCTTGCGTATCTTGATTTATTGTCCTTCAACGAATTCTCGTAGAATGTGAAATCTACGAAGTGCATAATTGACTCTATGGTGGTGTTTAGGCTCTTTGGCCTGGGAAATAGCTATTGGTCCTTTTAATGGAGGGGACTACACCAAGCTCACCAATTAACTTCCTTAGCCAAATTTCTTCCTTTGTTGCTTCATGTGCAGCAATGTACTCCGCTTCAATTGTACAATCCGCAATAGTGTTTTGCTTAGCACTTTTCCAGCTTACTGTACCTTTGTTGAGGCAGAAGACAAACCCGGATACTGATCTGAATTCATCTTTGTATGTTAGGAAGCTTGCGTCCGTATTGCCTTTAACAGTCAATTCATCATCTCCACCATAGACTAGGAAATCATCCTTATGCCTTTTTAGGCACTTAAGAATGTTCTTGGCAACAGTCCAATGTACCTCTCCTGGGTCTAATTGCTATATACTCGTAGCACTGAGTGCATACAAAACATATGAGGGTGTACATTGCATACATTATTGAACCAATCAATGATGCATATGGTATCCCACTCATTCTTCTTCGCTCATCTGGTGTCTTCGACTGAGTCTTGCTAAGAGTCATTCCATAAGAAATGGGTAGGTGACCTCTCTTGGAGTCGTCTTCTTGAACCCGTCAAGCACATTATTGATATAAGTATTTTGACTAAGTCCAATGATCTTCTTGGATCTATATATGTAGATCTTGATATCCAATATGTAATGTGCTTCTCTTAGATCCTTCATCGAAAAATGTTTCTCAAGCTACGTCTTTACAGAGTTCAACATAGGAATGTCAATTCCGATAATTAATATGTCATCGACATATAATACTAGGAAAGAAATCTTGCTCCCACCGACCTTCTTGTATGCACAAGATTCGTCTGCGTTCTTGACGAAGCCAAAGTCATTGACTGCTTCATCAAAACGTATATTTTAACTCCTTGATGCTTGCTTAAATCCATAAATGGATTTCTTAAGCTTGCATACCTTTGTAGCATTCTTTGGATTCTCAAAACCCTCAAGCAGTGTCATAAACACAGTTTTTATTAAAACGCCGTTTAAGAAAGAGGTTTTGACATCCACTTGCCATATTTCATAATCGTAATATGCAGTTATTGCTAACATTATTCGAATAGACTTTAGCATTTCAATTGGTGAAAAGGTTTCATCGTAATCCACACTGTGGACTTGCCTGTATCCTTTTGTAACCAATCTAGATTTAAAACTTCCAGTTTCCCGTCCTTGACTTTTATTAACTTGAAAAATCATTTGCTTCCAATGGCTTTGTAACCATCTGGAAAATTGACCAAATCCCAAACTTGGTTTTCAGACATGGAGGCTATTTCAGATAGCATGGATTCTAGCCATTGCTTGGATCTAGGTCTCATCATATCTTATTTGTAAGTCGCTGGCACATCGCTTTCCAGCAATAGAATTTCATGGCTCTCAAACATTAAGAGATCTACATATCTTTCTAGCTGAGCCTTATACCTTTGCGATCTACGCATGGAAACAACTGTAGCTGGTTCCTGGACCTCACCAGATACTTCTAAAGATATATGAGTTTCAACCTGAATATCATATTTATTATCCTCCAAAGTTTGTTGTTCTGCTCGAAGTTCTTCGAGGTCTACTTTTCTCCCACTTGTAATTTGAAAATGTGTTGTCTTTCCAAAAAGATAACATCTCGAGCAATAAACACCTTGTTCTCGTGTGTATATTAGAAGTAATACCCCTTTGTTTCCATTGGGTAGCCTAAAAGAAATCATTTTTCAGATTTAGGTTGAAGTTTCTTAGAAATTAATCATTTGACGTATACTTCACAACCCTAAATCTTAAGAAAAGACACTTTTGGATGCTTTCCAGTCGATAACTCATATTTCGACAGCTTTTAACGGAGCTCTATTTAGTGTGAGTGCAGCTGTGTTCACTACATGTCCCCAAAATTCTATTGGAAGTTAGGCTTGGCCCGTCATTGATCGAACCATGTCTAGCAAGGTCATGTTCCTCCGTTCTGACACACCGTTCCATTTTGGTGTTCCAAGAGGAGCCAATTCTGACAAGATTCCACAATCTTTCAGATTGTCATCAAATTCATAGCTCAGACTTTCACCGCCTCTATCAGAACGTGTTCCTTTAATCTTCTTGCCTAGTTGATTCTCTACTTCACTCTGAAATTTCTTGAATTTGGTAAAGGATTCAAACTTATGTCTCATTAGGATTCAGATTTATTTTCTATATTTTGTATAAGTTGTTTATGTATGGAAGAAATAATTAGATTATAAAATAATAGTATTAACCGATATTGGTAATATTTTAGTCAAATTTTCATATTAATAAAAGCAAATATATTAACTCAAATTAACATATTATGTAATACCCCGAATTTTCGAGTATTCTATAATAAATTAATTTGGTAATTTAAGTTAATTGTTCAATTAAAACAAAGTTTTTAATGAGTTTTAACAAAAAAAAAAAAAAAAAACCTACAAGTATATTTTCATATTTTATTTTATAAATTTTCAGAAATTAGTCTCCTAGTTATACCCTAATACCTAAGCTATAAATACACTGTTATACTCAAAAACTGCCTGTGCATAATAAAGGATACCATCAAAACCCTTATTCCTCCCTCAATCGTTCCTCTGCCGTCATCACACTTTCACAATTACCTCCACCTCCTTCAATCACCTCTGGTAAATCCAATTTCTATCATCTTCTTCAACCTTATTTTGACCAAATTATATAGTTAAACTAAGAGATGCTGATTCTTTTTTTCCATGTTCCAATCAATCGAATTAAGTATTATATATTTGTGTTTCTGAGTATTGTAGACCTGATCTTTGGTAAATAAATCAGTTTTATCTTCGTCGCTTTTCATTGATATACCTTCTCCGTGAGCCTTCCATTATCTGCCCTCTTTGTTGCTCACGTCTTCTTGTTGCAGGGGATTAATGGCTTCCTAATATATATAGTACTCTGTACATTACTTGAATATTGTTTTTGAAAAAAAAAATGTGTATATATATTAAATAATATTAATTAATTACCACTTGATGCATGTAGTGTCAGGGAGTTCCATAGATTTTGTACGCATATGCATATGCTTTTTCTAGCCATCCTGTTTTACTGCCTCGGAGATTTACAACTCACCCTAACTTGTTTTATGATGGCATAATTTATTATCCTCTATTTTCTTTTAATAAGCATGAAGATTCTTATATTAATCTAACAATAAGTACTATTACGCTAATCGGTTTTGGTGATTACGGTAGACTAACTTGTCTTGTGTCCAACTAATAATGCGACTATCGTATACTAATTAAGGTTTGTTACTATTTAGTTGTAGACGAGGACTACTAGGTGACTCTTTCGGAAATCTCGTACCTTGAGATTACGCGCGTGTTTAAGGTAATTTTCAATGTCCATCATCTATAGATCCCGTTAGGAAAATTATTTTGGACATGTTTATATGTTATTATGTGTTAAGGAGATTAAGTATGATGTAGGTGAAGGAAATAGTGCCCTTGGTCCAAGTATGCATATAATATTAAGTCTAATAAATGCGGTTCAGTATTAATTAACAAGTTAATAATTCAGTGAGATCAAGTGAGCTGAATGCCTAGCTAGAGGCCGCTTCAGTTCAAGTGGAATTAATTATATTAATCTACAGCTTACTCATGACTGAACCCGTAGGGTCACACAAATAGTACGTAAACGGATCAAGTATTTAATGACATTAAATACTCCATCTATGGATATTCGGAATCGACGGATCTTGGTTTCAGTGGGAGCTGAGATCGTCATAAGCAAGAAATGAATACTCCGGAAACGATGATATTGCCGGAAACGGAAATATGGATCGTATCGGAACTATAAATATTATTCAAGTAGTAGATGTTGCCGGAAACGGAAACATGGTACGTATCGGAAAATATTAATGGAAATGGAAATATTGTCGGAATCGGAAATATTGCCGGAAACGGAAATATTGTCTGAATCGGAAATATTATCGGAATCGGAAAATAATTCCGAAAACGGAAATATTAAATATTTGTTCGAAACGGAAATTAATTCCGGAATCGGAAATGTTAAATATTGTTTGTACCGGAAAAGAATTCCGGAATCGGAAAATTAATCGGAAGCGCGTCGTAAGAATTAGCATCGGACGAGACTTGCTAGACGAAGGCCCAACACGAAGCCAGGCCCGCGTCCAGCAAGCCTGCGCGCCACACAAGGCAACCAAGGCCACGCCAGGCCCAGCGCAAGGCCAGGCCCAGCAGGCCAAGGCGCGCGCACGAGTGGGCTGCGAGCTGCGCTGCTCGCGTGGGTCGCAAGGCTTGCGTGGGCTGAGCACTCGCGAGGGTCGTGCTCGTGGGTGTTTGTGTCCGATACAAATCCTAAATCTAAAAGGGTTTGTTCAAAGATTAAATTCCTAATCCTAATAGGATAAAATAGTTAATAAGAGTTTTAATATAATTCTAATTAAGCTAATTAGTATCCTAGTAGGATTCCAATTCCTTTCCATAAACTCTATAAATATAGGCCTAGGGTCACATATTTAACAGACGATTTGAAGTATTCAAGGTAAGATTTTAAGCAAAAATCAGCCAAACACTTGCACCCAAATAGCCGAAAATCTAATAACCTTAAGGGCGATTCTAGTTGGTCAATCTTAAGGCGGATCCGGACGTGTTGTGGACTATCTACGGAGGGACGACACTTGGAGTCCTAAAGACTTGTTCTTGTTCGGTTCGGGCGCAGCTAGGGAGGGCACGCTACAAAGTGTATGCATCTAAATTATGCTATATGATTATGTGTAAATAATATGTTTCCTGGCATTATGGTTTTTCCGCATAATTTATGTTTATTCATATGTATCATAACCTAACAATGGTATCACGAGCCTCTTATTATTTTCATAATCTAAATTGCATGAACATGGTTAAATTTTACAAATTTGCAAAGAATTAAAGGGGTGATTAATTTTCGTAATTAATTGCAAATTGCGTTTATTTAATTATATGTACGCAGTTTTTCGGCAGTTTCTTCGTTACTCATCCAAATCAAGTGATTTTTGTGTCAATTCCGCATGTAAAAGGCATTCTAAAATTTTGACAAAAACATTATTTTTCGGCCGAACCCAGAATTCCCAAATTCGAAGCCTAACTATGACTTTTCGGAGGTTTTAGTTTTTCGAACGCAAAAGTTTGTAAATTTAAGATGTTAAATTAAGTATTTGCGATTCTTGTTGATAAATCTTGAGTTTTTGATTGACCTACTGTATATGTTTAACAATTATGAATGCCTAGACTTGTTAATTATACAATCTAATTTGTAATTATGATTAATTTGTTGAAATTCGAATAATTTAGAATTGATTTGATTTTCATGATTAATTAATAATTTAATTAGGTACCAATGATTAAAATCCACCATAAAAATTGTTAATTTATGTTAAACTTTTAATTTTTATGACCTAGATTTGAATCCAAGTTAATCGGAAATTAATTGATTAATAAATTTTAGATTTTTCGCCCTAAAATTATGAAATTAATATGATTTATTAATTTGACATTAATTTTGGAAATAAAAGTTTTAATTTTTATGCAATTCGCTCATAAAACTTGCACGCACAAAGCAATGGACGATACGTGTTACCCTTAAGGGGTGTTGTATAATGCGGGCATGCGACGACGAGTAAGGGAGCTCGTCGCCCATGCGGTACGATGCAACGAGCAAGAGCCATGGCACACGAGCACAAGGCAACACGCTGCCCTGTGTCGAGTGTTGTGCGCAAATGGGCGAGTGGGCAAGGGCGAAGGGCCAAGGCGCAAGCCATCGGGCAGACGCGTGTGGGCAGCAAGCGTGCTGCGCCACAGCGCGCGCTGCCACGCCCAGCAAGCAAGCAGACGCGAGGCAAGCAGGCGCGACGAGCGAGCGGGCGCGCGCAGCCTGGCCTGCACTGCTGCGTTGCGTGTGGCCTGCTACACGAACAGTCGAGGGGCGCTATGCCTCGTGCACTCGACGGGGCTTGGGCGCAAGCCCAAGTGCTCGTCGTGTTACGATTGTCGCGTTTTAAATTTTAATTTGAGGTTTTCAGTTCAAGTAATTTTAATTAATTTTAAAATTAATAATTTAAATTTTTTTCTTGGATTTTAATTTTGAATATTATAATTATTATAAATTTTAATTTATTCTAATTATTTTACTAAAATTAAAAACCTTGAATTAATTTAAATTCGATTGAAAACAAATTAAATAAGTGGATTCAATTATAAATTTATATGAGCTTTAAATTTTAATTAAATTTGTATGTTTCCGGTTACACTAGAAATACATTTTTATATTTAAAATTAGTAAAGCATATGAATTTATTGGTTTAAGTGGGAGCAATTTTAGTCATAAACTCTTGATTAGGTCTACAAATCCTTTAAGGTTAAACAACTTGATTAGAATTAATAAGGACTGAATAATTGGTAGATTATTGGTGCCCTTGATTAATTGCTGCAAATATTTATGTGATGCATAACGTGTTTTACTAACCAGCTATGTGGGCCATTCATGATAATGAATGGGTGAATGGTATATATTGTATATGTACTGTTTTGCAGGTTATGAAGTGACTAGTATGGCCCAAATAGGATAGAAAATATGGTCTGCGTACCATTAATTTGAATGTAATTGGTCTAAAGTACCAAATTTATTTTTCAATTCAAATATGGTGTGCGTACCATCAAATAGTTGTAATTAGTTTAATTATAGCTTATCCTATTTGAAGAAAATGGCGCCTCCCACGGAGATTTTCAAGACGGACTTTGAAGTTGAAGCTTCAAGATGAAGTCGGGCCATACTAGATCGCATTTATCTTATGCATGCTTTAAGTTATTTATTGCTTTTAAATATATCTTAAATATGCATGAGATCGAAGCTTTATTATGTTGCATGATTAAGGATTTTAGTTCACTTAAAATCTAACCAACATAGTAAGAGCCTTAAGTTCCAAACTTAAAAATTGAGTTAAAAGGTGCCATGCCAAAATAACACTTACTTGGATATCCTTTTTTCATCGATCTTAGTAATAGTTTTCCGCCATAGCGAGGTGTTACTTATCGATACTAAAGGGGTAAGGTACACAAATAATTGTGAGTACATGTTAGTTTTGGTGAAACTCAACGATATAAGTAAGGAGTCCTTTTATGTCGTGGCAAAATCGATAGTTTTACCTAATAAGTTCTTAGACGTACCTATCAACCAAGAGTAGTTTCTAGACTATTAGCAAAAGGCTTTTGCTTACCTAAAATATTTTAGAATTGAGTCTAAATACATAATGTGCTTAATTCTTCTATGGTTTTTAGGATCTTGGAATCATTTTATTCACACCTGCCGGAACACATAACTTGAATAAAATGCTTAATGAACATTGAATTATGCATGTATGCTAGACTTTAAGTTTATTAAGATAAACTGTGAATGATGGCAAACAACAATTCATTCAACATTCGATCAATTCTCGAAAAGGAGAAGTTGAGCGGGAAAAACTTCCTTGACTGGCAAAGGAACTTGCAAATAGTTCTTATGCAGGAAGAAAAGGAGTATGTCCTGGAAGAGGCGATGCCCGAAGCCGCAGGCGAAGGGGTCACTCAGGCAGCCCTCAGTCGTTGGTTTGATGCCAACAAGTGTAACACCCTAATAATTCCTTGCTTGTCGGGCCATACCGACGGAATTCCTGCGCATAATATAAATGAAACACCGTCTTGTATCATTAGTAGGAGTACGAGCTTTCCGGCAAGACTCCCCCCATTGTTCATACTCAAGGTATATACGTTCCAAGAGTTTTGAAGCTTGTTCTGGTTGCACTTTACGTTTATTAATATTTTAATAAAGGCGAACTCAAGACTCGACAATATGCATACATACAATTAATAAACAACAACCAAAACAATCTTATTTTAATGCTTTAAGACTTGTGATCAACCAAGCAAGACATTGGTGATATTACTACCATGTTCCTCCTCACCTAAGTGAGACTCCACATCATGCACATTAACATGAGGGTTGTGCCCTTGCACGACAAATCCTAATTCATTTCATACATAATATTCCCAACTGAACCCTACATGTGCGGTGGCTTACGTGAGCTAACCCTTCACATGTGGTAAAATAAATAGTACGACGAGGTACAGATAAATGGCTCAAAGTATGCTAGACATCCCGTACAATAGCATACAAATAAATAATCCATCCCTTGCATGTGAATTGAACCATACATGCATAAATATTGAACAACATGATTGACAATGAAATCCATACTCATAATAATTTCAACATGCTTGTTCAAAAATTAATCCAACGAATCCAACATCACAAATCACATGCTCGTTCATCAAAATAAACATGATTCCACATAATGTAATTCGCATCATCAACAATCATGTAATGTCATTGACAAAAAGGTGTGGTCGCCCTAGACTTGTATGTACCTTGAATACCTAAGCGTAGGGGCCACTTTGCAATAACGAGCACTCAACTAGAAATCACCTCCTATCATCAAAATAATGAAACTTAAATTATTTCCATGTTCATTAAATTTCCAGCAACTTTATAAAAATTAAAACTTCCTTTAGACTTTAGCATTCAATCGTTTTTCAATAATAAAGTCGTCTCAATTTGCAAAATCAATCCCTAGTACAAAAACATACTTTTTCCGCCTTTAAAATCAATAAAAATCAACACTTTAAACCTTTATTCAAATCTGAAAATATAATTTATTATCATAATTAAAATCATCACCTAATTATGCTAATCAATTGACTCATTAGGTCTAGGTTAAAACCCTAACTTGAAAATCCCAATAACACTAGTTTAATATCATAAAAATCCATGCTTTATTAAATAAACAAATCTGAAAATTCATTCTTTAATAATTAAAACAAACCTAATGAATCACAACACACAAATCCTCAAACCACGGTATTCATAACCGGTTCCCAGCATTTTAATTACTCAAAACAATATTAATATAATAATTTAAAATACGGAATTTAAATAGAATAGGTAAGGAAGAAGAGAATTATACCAATCCGGCCTATAGCACGGAACAACCACGAATTAATGTGATTGGGCGAAAAAAGAAATCGAACACGAACACACACACACACACACACACACACACACGTCCGTGTGTGCGCGCGCGGGAGAGAGGGGCGACGAGCACGGCTGGCGCGCGGGACAAGGCAGCAGGGCACGCTAGGTGCGCGCGGGACAAGGCAGCAGGGCGCTAGGCGCGCGGACGAAGAGAGAGAGCGAGCGAGTGTGGGTGTGAGGCTGGGCGAGTGAGGGCAGCAGCGACAGCCACACAACACAACAACAACGCAGCAAGGAGAGGAAGGGGGTGTGGGCGCTGGGCGCGCGCGAAGACGGAGCGAGCGAGGGCGAGAGGGAGTGCAGCGCGGGGGGCGACACACTCGAAGGCACAAGGCAGCGTGCGGGCGTGAGGCCGAGCACGCGAGGGCACGAGCACTGCTGTGAGGCGTGCGGTGCCGAGCAAAGAGAGGAGAGGAGAGATGGAGTGAGGGGCAAGAAAACAAAAGAGGGTTTATGAATTTTAGGGGCTCATTTAATGATGGGGGAGTCCTATTTATAGGCTCCCTAATCCCTTGATGGGCTAGGCTTAGGAGATTTAAGTTGGGCTTAGGAAACAAATGATTGGGCTAGCTTAGGATTTAATTTAAACTCTTTTGATTAGGCTCGTTTAATAAAACGAATTGGACTTTTTATTTAAAACCGAAGCACATAAAAATCATTTGCAACTCATTTAATTTCCCGACTCAAGAATTAAATTCGTTTCGTAATTAATTAAAATAATAAATATTCTAATTAATTAAAATACATTAAATAAATACATTTAAATATTATTTAAATGTTAATAAATCGTAAAATGCTTTATAAATATAATAAAATATATTTATAAATATTATAAAAATACGAGGTATTACAGTCTACCCTCCTTAAAAGAAGTTTCATCCCGAAACTTGGGTTCGGAAATCAAAATTCAACTCAAAACTTGAGACTTACTGAGACTTTC
The DNA here is from genome assembly GCF_020520425.1 of Spinacia oleracea. Taxonomy (NCBI): domain Eukaryota; kingdom Viridiplantae; phylum Streptophyta; class Magnoliopsida; order Caryophyllales; family Amaranthaceae; genus Spinacia; species Spinacia oleracea. Next base: position 79,401,843 of record NC_079488.1, on the reverse strand, counting down.
AATACGTTCATTTACAAAAGTTTTAAGTTGTACTCTTTACATGATTAAACAGGACAATAATAAGTGAAAATCAATAGAAAGCACTAAATTAAGCATAAAATAGGGGAAACAAGGTAAAAGCGCGAAATTCTACCGCACTCTACCCCCCTTAAAAGACACGAGTTACGACCCCGTAACTCAACTAACCTCGGGAAAAAGCTCGGGATATTTTTTTCTCATTTCGTCCTCCGCTTCCCAAGTGGCTTCCTCAGATTCTTGATTAGACCACAACACTTTGACAATTTTCACATCTTTAGTACGCGTACTACGCACTTTGCTATCAAGGATTTTGACAGGTCTTTCCTCAAAGGTTAGACTTTGGTCTAATTCTATGGTCTCTGGTTGCAACACATGCGATATATCCGGGATATATTTCCTTAACTGAGATATGTGGAACACATTATGCACTCTATGCAAGTCCATAGGCAAAGCTAGTCTATAAGCTACCTTTCCGATTCTTTCTAAGATCTCATATGGGCCTATGTACTTAGGGCTTAACTTCCCTTTCTTCCCAAATCTCATGACATCTTTCATTGGTGACACTTTGAGCAACACTTTATCACCTATGCTGAACTCTTCATCCCTACGTTTCAAGTCTGCATAACTCTTTTGGCGATCCTGCGCCGCTTGAATCTTTGATTGGATGGTTCGGATTTGGTTCATGGTGTCCTCTATCATTTGAGGTCCCAACACTACGGTTTCACTAATATCGTTCCAACAAAGCGGACTTCTACACTTTCGTCCATACAAAGCCTCAAATGGTGCCATTCCAATGCTAGCATGATAGCTATTATTATAGGAAAACTCAATCAAATCTAGGCTATCTTCCCAACTTCCTTGGAAATCAATAACGCATGCCCGAAGCATGTCCTCCAGGGTTTGGATAGTCCTTTCAGTTTGGCCATCCGTGGCTGGGTGGAAGGCTGTACTCATTTTTAATGTCGTACCAAAGCTCTTCTGCACACTTTTCCAGAAATTCAAAAGAAACCTTGAATCTCTATCTGATACGATATCCTTAGGAACTCCATGTAACCTCACCACATTCTTAATGTAGGCTTTAGCAAGTTGTTCCATTTTCCAGGTTTCCTTCATTGGTATAAACACTGCTGACTTGGTCAACCTATCTACCACAACCCAAATTGTATCATTCCCAGTCTTTGACTTAGGTAAACAAGTGACAAAGTCCATAGAAATACAGTCCCATTTCCAGCTTGGAATCTCTAAAGGTTGGACCTTCCCTTGAGGTCTCCTATGCTCAATTTTAACCTTCTGACAAGTCAAACATCTAGCCACAAATTCAGCCACTTCGTTCTTCATCCTTGGCCACCAATAGACCTTTTTCAAGTCCTTATAAAACTTGTCACCCCCTGGGTGCACAGAATATGGCGTATTATGCCCTTCTTTCATCAATCTCTCTTTCAGTTCTCCACACTTTTGAGGCACGCACCACCTGCCTTTGTACCTCAAGCTTCCATCATCATGGATTCGGAAATCTACCTCCTTACCTTGCGAAATCTTTTCCTTGATTCGCTCCAACTTCACATCACCAGCTTGATTCTCTCTAATCTCATCAAATATTGACGGTTGGATGGTTAAGGCATTCATTATTCCCACAAGGCTTTCACCACTTACTATTTCAAGGTTCAAACGCTGCATGTCCTTACACAGCTCGTTAGCAACTACTAACGCATTAACACTATGACTTGATTTCCTACTCAAGGCATCCGCAACTACATTGGCTTTTCCCTCATGGTACTGGATATCCAAATCATAGTCCTTAATTAACTCCAACCACCTTCGTTGGTGCATATTCAGATCCTTCTGTGTGAAGATGTTCTTCAAACTCTTGTGATCCGTAAATATCCTACACTTCACACCATACAGATAGTGTCGCCATATTTTCAATGCGAATACTATAGCCGCTAGCTCTAAATCATGGGTAGGGTAATTGGATTCATATGGCTTCAATTGCCTTGACGCATACGCAATAACCTTCCCGTTTTGCATCAATACACACCCTAAACCATTCTTAGAAGCAACACTATATACATCGTATGCACCACTCTCATCTGGTAAGGTTAACACTGGCGCGGTTGTCAATCGCGTCTTTAAGGCTTGGAATGCTTCCTCACACTGGTCACTCCATTCAAACTTGGTTTCCTTCTTCATCAAGGTAGTCATGGGCTTGGCTATCCTAGAGAAGTCTTGAACAAATCGTCTATAGTAGCCAGCTAATCCCAGAAAACTACGAATGTCAGTCACACTCTTGGGCGTAGGCCATTCACTAACAGCTTTGATCTTAGCAGGGTCGACTGCCACTCCTTCTTTTGACACAAAATGTCCCAAAAATGCAACTCTTTCCAACCAAAACTCACACTTTGAGAACTTGGCATACAACTGGTTATCTCTCAAGGTACTCAACACCGATCTCAAGTGTTCCGCGTGATCTTCTTCACTCTTTGAATACACTAGGATGTCATCTATGAAAACCACTACAAACTTGTCCAAATAGGCATGGAATACACGGTTCATTAAGTCCATAAATATTGCATGGGCATTGGTTAACCCAAAAGGCATAACAGTGAACTCATAATGTCCATATCTAGTTCTGAATGCGGTCTTTGGTATGTCATGGTCAGCGATTCTCAATTGATGATAACCCGAACGCAAATCGATCTTTGAAAAGATTCCTGCTCCTTTTAGTTGGTCAAATAGGTCTTCTATCCTAGGTAATGGATATTTGTTCTTGATTGTGACCTTATTGAGCTCCCTGTAGTCTATACAGAGCCTCATACTTCCATCCTTTTTCTTCACAAACAACACTGGTGCTCCCTAAGGCGATGCACTTGGCCTAATATAACCTTTCTCCAATAGATCCTCTAGTTGGCTTTTTAATTCATTCATTTCTGCTGGAGCCATTTGATAAGGTGCTTTTGAAATAGGGGCGGTTCCAGGCACTAAATCTATGGTGAAGTCAATAGGTCGATTGGGAGGCATTCCCGGGATCTCTTCTGGAAATACATCAAGGAATTCATTGACTACTGCAATATCCTCAGGCTGATCCTTGATCACATGCTCTAAGTTCCTTACATTACATAAGAAAGTTGGGTTCCCTTTACTGACTAGCTTCACGAGTTCCATTGCCGTGATGATTCCTATGTTCTTAGGTTTGCCAAAACGATGATATGACACTACTTTGCCTAGGCTAGACCTCAAGGGAACCTTCTGCTTCTCACAATCTATTTTGGCTTTGAACTTGGCCAACCAATCCATTCCTAGAATTACATCTAGCTCTCCTAACTCGAATTCGATTAGGTTAGATAAGAATACGGTCTTGGCTATGGTCATAGGCACATCTCTATGGATTTTGGTACACTTCACTATACTACCAGTAGGTATGACTATAGGTACTTCAATCGATTCAGGCTCTTTCAACCCTAATTTCCCCAAAGCATCTACTGATATAAAAGAATAAGTCACACCATAATCAAATAGAACTTTAACTGAAACGGAATTAATAGAAAAAGTACCAGCTATGACGCCAGAGGAAGTCTCCGCTTCTTGCCTAGATATCACATTCAACTTTCCTTGGGCAACTCCCTTGTTATAGCCACCTCCATTGGTGTTCCCATTGTTGTTTCGATTCCCATTCTGCTGTTGGTTCCCTCCAGGCTTTCCATGGTTCTGGTGATTGCCATTGTTACCACTTTGGTAGTTCCTTTGATTTCCACCTCCATTTCCCCCGTTCCGGTTCTGATTATTCCGGTTATTGCCTTGGTGGTTACCTTGGTTAGGCTTTCCATTCTTAGAATAGCATTCATACTCCCTATGGCCTAACTTCTGACAGAATCTATAAGTCACCAAGTTCCCATCACAATTCTTTCCAGGGTGATTCATGTTACAGCGCCTACATTCGTAGGTCCGTACTCCATTCCTTCCAGACTGATTTCCACCACCTTGGTTGTTGCGATTACCACCATTGTTAGCCCTAAACTGGAAATTCCCATTTCCTTTGTGCTTCTTAAAATTCCTCGGATTCTGATGGTTATTTCCTTGATTCGAGCTTCCACCATCCTTTCTCTTTTCAGCACTACCATTCTTCCTTTGCTGTAACCCATACAGGTGAGCAGCTTTTCCGTACAGGGTGTCTAATGAGGTAAAGGTCTCTCCAGACAACAACAGCTGTAAGTCTATGGTCAAACCATTCTCGAATCTTTGAGCCCTGGGCTCTTCCGTTGCCACCACTTCGGGTGCAAACCTAGACAGCTCTATAAACTTAGAATAGTATTCCGTCACAGACAGACTTCCCATTTTGAGTTCAATGAACTCCTGCGCCTTTTGCTTCTTCAGGTAGGGTGGGTAAAACTTGTTCCTTAGTGCAGTTTTGAATGCTTCCCATCCAAAGTTAGGTGTGGCTCTAAGGGTATTTTCACATCGTTGCCACCACAAATCAGCTTCACCTCTCAGGTAGTACACAGCACTATTCACCCTAAGGTTTTCGGGGCAATTCATAGCTACAATGAGTTTATCAAACTCTCTCAACCAGTTCTCCAACACACTTGGTTCAATCTCTCCGCTATAGAGTGGAGGCTTGCTTTGAGCTATTTTCTTAAACATTTCCCCAGCCGGATCATGCACTGGGTTGGCTCTGGTTTGAGCTAGGTCTCGAACTACCTCAACTAGTTGTCTAACCACTTCAGAAATCTCTTGGCTAGCCATATCCCTTCTCCTTGAATAAATAAAAAGGCTAACTTCAATATTGGTTGGACACGACATTACTAAGGTACTGGTTCTACAACGAACCTACTCACAACAAGAACACACTTAGGCACCACCTAGGGGGAAGAGTTGACGCCACTTTCGGGCCTTCTCACCCCACTATCCGATGCAAGTAAATTTAGATGGTTGCTACTAAACCACCGTGCACATAAAATTTCATTGAAGAAATAACAAATAATCCCTTTGCGATACCCACACGACTTAGAATCGAGAATTAAACTTAAAGGATAACGAAAAAAAGGAAATTATATTCTTTTATTAAAACTCCAATGAATAAGTCTTACATCCACTAATGCCATAACATTTATTCTCCAACTATAATAAAACTAAAACCATAAATAGTAGCTTTGCTACTTTATTAATCAACGAAAAATAAAACTAAGGATTACATTTCTCTAGAGACTAACGTCATCACGACGATCATTTCTTTCCTTGTATTGCTCTGGAGTAAAGTCTTGATCATTAGGATCATCCAAATCTTCTTCCGGATCTGAGTCTTCATCCATAGCCTCATCATTTTGCTGTGGCTCACTATCAACCACGTTATTCTCTTCAAGCTCATCTTCGGATCCACTGGATATCTCAATGGTTGGTTCAGGAACTATGGGGTTAGGATTCTCAATCTCTACCACATCATCATCACTATCCTCCTCAACATCACTAGCTTGCTCATCATGGATCATATCGTCCTCACCATCACTTTCTATTCCTCCATAGCCCATACCTAGACCCGCAGAATACTTTCCATCCTCATAGCTAATTTCCGCAACCTCTAGGATAGTAGCAAGAACCTCAACATCATACTTCCACCTACCATCACTAGTCCCATATTTGTACCTATTAGGGGTACCATCACTATAATGCATGTCACTAAACCGATTCTTGAGGTCTATGTAGGGGTTCTTATGGGGTAAACAATGTATAATCATACTAGCCATCATATCTTTGTGCCTAAGGTGGGGCATATCCTTGGTCGAAGCGAAATAGTCACAAGCAAACACGATCTTTTGAACATACGTGCGAGGAGTCTCATTATCCATCTTCTCTAAGTATCCTAGACTGGTGAACTTAGAAGGTAGCATCCTTAATTCCTGAAAATTCACAACTCAAAAGTCTTACTAACGCGTTTCCATAGAAATTCCAACCCCAAAAAGGATACAATAAATAGTTCGTGGAGCCATACAATTTCAATGCACAAATGTATGCTCAACATGAAATATGATGCAATTAATCACATAAAGCAAGATAAAACATGGTTAGAACATATATATGGCACTTAACAATCACATAGTCACATAATATGCATTCTTAGACTAGTATGCCCTTCTTAGTCTACCCAATTCTCACTAGAAAATAATATTAATTTTCGAAATTAATTAAGAAATAACTCCTAACTTAGTTGAAATTATTTAAATTAAAATCGAAAATTAATAAGAATTATCGATTAATTAAATAAATAAATGAATAATTTTCGGATAATAAAAAAAATAAAAAGAAATCTGAAAAAATTTAAAATATAAATTCGAAAAAAAAAATTCGAATAAAATAAATAGATAAATAAATAATTAAAATAATTCGGATAATTAATAAAATAATTTCCGAAATTAATAAAATAAATTCGAATTTAATTCGAAATTTTCGAATAAATAATAAAAAAAAATCGGAAAAATTAATTAAATTAAATAATAATCCAAACTTTTCAACTTATTTCAAACGACCCAAAATAATTGATATTTGACCTTTAAAATATTGAGTACTCAAAATAATACGTTTTGACTTTAGGAAAATAATTTTCGAAAATCCTAAAGTTCCGCAATCGTAGTTTAAGGATTTACCACTTTGCACTATTAATTAATGCAAAGCAGCTCTCAAACTAGAGCTCTGCAAATACCACTTTGTAACACCCTAATAATTCCTTGCTTTTATAAAACCATTTTCCAACTTAAAATAAAGGAATTACTAAAGTATTACCGCCATCGTGATAACGTTTAAGGCTATTACCAGAATTACGCAGCGGAAATAAATGTCAACTAACTTTTAAAAACATAATAAATTTAATATTGAGGCCTCCTACAATTTGGAACCATAATGGCCCAAACCCAAAATATAAGTAATTCAAACATTTCAAACATAATTAAAATATTAAATAAAATAGTTTCAAAGAACGAAAACATGCAACTCTCTCAATCATCCCAAGCCACATGATTTCGATCGTACTTGATCTACCAACCTGCTATATTATTCTACTCCCCAACAATGCAAGTGCAAATGATGGATCATCATAGAGTCATTAAGGCAAAGGTCATGACCAGAAACACACAAAGCACGTAGTCAGCAAAAGATGAGTACTTACAAGCATAGAGTGAAAGAAACTAAAACATGCATCACTCACTAAGTACTAATCAACATGCAAAAGCCATATAATAACAAATTAAACAATCATGAGATACAAGACTCGACTCTTGACTCACAATTTAATTAGAATAAGCTTCGAACAGGCCAAAAGAATAATCCACAAAGGGAAAGGTGATGAGAGCCAACCATACACCAAATATATAATAATAAAATCGGGCCATACCGAGTGTCGGGCCATACCGACGGAATTCCTACGCATAATATAAATGAAACAACATCTTGTATCATTAGTAGGAGTACGAGCTTTCCGGCAAGACTCCCCCCATTGTTTATACTCAAGGTATATACGTTCCAAGAGTTTTGAAGCTCGTTCTGGTTGCACTTTACGTTTATTAATATTTTAATAAAGGCGAACTCAAGACTCGACAACATGCATACATACAATTAATAAACAACAACCAAAACAATCTTATTTTAATGCTTTAAGACTTGTGAACAACCAAGCAAGACATTGGTGATATTACTACCATGTTCCTCCTCACCTAAGTGAGACTCCACATCATGCACATTAACATGAGGGTTGTGCCCTTGCACGACAAATCCTAATTCATTTCATACATAATATTCCCAACTGAACCCTACATGTGCGGTGGCTTACGTGAGCTAACCCTTCACATGTGGTAAAATAAATAGTACGACGAGGTACAGATAAATGGCTCAAAGTATGCGAGACATCCCGTACAATAGCATACAAATAAATAATCCATCCCTTGCATGTGAATTGAACCATACATGCATAAATATTGAACAACATGATTGACAATGAAATCCATACTCATAATAATTTCAACATGCTTGTTCAACAATTAATCCAACGAATCCAACATCACAAATCACATGCTCGTTCATCAAAATAAACATGATTCCACATAATGTAATTCACATCATCAACAATCATGTAATGTCATTGACAAAAAGGTGTGGTCGCCCTAGACTTGTATGTACCTTGAATACCTAAGCGTAGGGGCCACTTTGCAATAACGAGCACTCAACTAGAAATCACCTCCTATCATCAAAATAATGAAACTTAAATTATTTCCATGTTCATTAAATTTCCAGCAACTTTATAAAAATTAAAACTTCCTTTAGACTTTAGCATTCAATCGTTTTTCAATAATAAAGTCGTCTCAATTTGCAAAATCAATCCCTAGTACAAAAACATACTTTTCCGCCTTTAAAATCAATAAAAATCAACACTTTAAACCTTTATTCAAACCTGAAAATATAATTGATTATCATAATTAAAATCATCACCTAATTATGCTAATCAATTGACTCATTAGGTCTAGGTTAAAACCCTAACTTGAAAATCCCAATAACACTAGTTTAATATCATAAAAATCCATGCTTTATTAAATAAACAAATCTGAAAATTCATTCTTTAATAATTAAAACAAACCTAATGAATCACAACACACAAATCCTCAAACCACGGTATTCATAACCGGTTCCCAGCATTTTAATTACTCAAAACAATATTAATATAATAATTTAAAATACGGAATTTAAATAGAATAGGTAAGGAAGAAGAGAATTATACCAATCCGGCCTATAGCACGGAACAACCACGAATTAATTTGATTGGGCGAAAAAAGAAATCGAACACGAACACACACACACACACACACACACACACACACACGTCCGTGTGTGCGCGCGCGGGAGAGAGGGGCGACGAGCACGGCTGGCGCGCGGGACAAGGCAGCAGGGCACGCTAGGTGCGCGCGGGACAAGGCAGCAGGGCGCTAGGCGCGCGGACGAAGAGAGAGAGCGAGCGAGTGTGGGTGTGAGGCTGGGCGAGTGAGGGCAGCAGCGACAGCCACACAACACAACAACAATGCAGCAAGGAGAGGAAGGGGGTGTGGGCGCCGGGCGCGCGCGAAGAGGGAGCGAGCGAGGGCGAGAGGGAGTGCAGCGCGGGGCGTGACACACTCGAAGGCACAAGGCAGCGTGCGGGCGTGAGGTCGAGCACGCGAGGGCACGAATACTGCTGTGAGGCGTGCGGTGCCGAGCAAAGAGAGGAGAGGAGAGATGGAGTGAGGGGCAAGAAAACAAAAGAGGGTTTATGAATATTAGGGGCTCATTTAATGATGGGGGAGTCCTATTTATAGGCATACTAGAACTTATTTTAAAGCTAGAACTACGCGCGACCTGATTCTGACAAGATACGTAGGCAATCCTTACCAAGGATTCGGTCCAAATAAAAAAAAAATATATTCTTTGTGTAAAAAGTGTTAGACATATAAAAGAGGAGAAACAAAATTAAATGAAAACTAAAATACGCCTTTATTAAAATATAATAAGAAGGAAAACAAAGTGCTAGGAATAAAAAAAAATAAACACAACTGAAATAAATAAAGGGCACCTACACCCTAGCAAGAACTACACTACTCTAGTTCTTCCAGATCATCAAATAAAGTCTTGTAGAGAGCAATGTTCGCAGGATCCACCCCCATAGTCTTCTACGCTGCCCCAATATCAATCTCCATAAGAACCGGCTCCTGGACACTAACTTCCAAAGATGTCAAGGCTTCAGAAACATTCTCAATTATAGCCCGCTCAGCCTCGAAGGCACAGGCAATGGTGGGAGAAGGGTTATTATCATCAACTGGGCTAGCCACTGTTTCTACAGGCGGCTGAGCCTTCCTAACCCATACATTGTTCCGGCGACGATCTCCGCGAGAGCTTGCATTTCTTTTAACAACAGCAGGCCCCTTCATGTTAGGCATCTTTTTAGGCCTGACACTGGAACGGGGAGGAATTTCCTTTCGCTTTCGATCAGGACGAGCTTTCACAGTCTTAAAACTATAGGTACGAGGTCTGGCAGAATCAGGACCCTCATACTTCACACGAATACGAGGTATCAAAAGCTCAGCCGGCTCCCCATTTCAAGCCTCGGTCCTCACATCTTTGTCATCGGAACTCATCCACAACTTATAGTTTGCAGAAAGACCCACAAAGCCATTTGTAGCTACGGCCCAACGCGGGAGACCATCATAATACCTAGCCCACGCTAAGACCCGTGTTTGTGAAAAGGCCGCTACCTTAGGTGGTACCGTATCAGAAAAGGGGATAGTCTGCCTTAAACCATATTGACGCATGACTCGGTAAGGGAAAATATAAATGGGACAAGATAGCCCCAACAAAGAAACATAAACCGATACATCAGACTCCCCTGTCATAGTAGTCAAACCCCACCATGGTACCACCCACTTAATAGAACAAATGCCATAAGTAAAAAAGGAGGTCCATTCGGCCTCGTCCTGGCCTTGGTGAAAGTATTTTCGGTTACCCAAAGCTATAGGGCGATAATGTTTAGGATCGGCAGGAGCTTCCAAAAGTCTAAGCCGTTCCGCAAGCCAAATCTGCAAAAACAGGTACGATCGAATCAAAAGAATGAAAAGAAAGGAAAAAAGGTTCCTGGGGCGCAGATTCAACGCCCAGGACCGGGGGCCGAATATTCCAGCGCCCAGCCCTGGGCGCTGAAACTCAGCCCCAGGCAAAAAGAAATATATAAAAGTGGCGTATGTGTGCGCAAAGAAAAAATAGATTACCTGCAGTAATAGGGGGTTTCCCTTAAAATTTTCGGATTTGGCATCCTTCTTCAGCTCATCCGCACTCAGCAAAGTCTCAGCAACAACCAACGGCATAATAGAATAGCAACTTTCCATCTGGCTAATCAAGGGGATCAGCCTTATGTCACCGAACTCACCATTATTATTCGACAGCAAATAATGATTCAACAAGCAAAACACAAGGGCTCGAATGTTCAATTTTTGTTCGGTCATATTCTTACTAGGCCTAAAATGATGTTTTACGAGTTTTGCCAAATTAACCTTATCGTCTACAACAAGTTCAGCAAACATGTTATCTTCTAGCCCTAGGAAAGCCCTTATGGTTGTTTTACCCTCTTCAATAGTGCCAGGGGTAACAGGAGTAGCATTAGTAGGATAACCAAGGATCGCAGAAAATTCATCAGGCAAAGGACATATTTCATTGCCCCGAAAGGAAAAAACATGATGATCGGAGTCCCAAAAGTTTAGGGCAGCATGCAGAAAATTATAATCAATATTAATTTGTTGTAAGCCTAAAAGTGCCTCTAAGTGGTATTCTTTTAACAAGGCTTTTTCTGTGGGAGTAAGGGCTCGTAGCCAACGCCTAACAGTCTGTTGGAGTGAGAAAGTAGGGGTCGACATGACAAAAGCAGTAAATAATTAGAGCACAGCAAAAAGAGAGAAAGAATTTGAGAGTGGTGGAAAATAAGGACGTATCTAGCCCCTATATATAGCTGAACGCACCCAATAACATCCTGATCCCATTCGGAAATGTGTTTAGAAATCCGAAAATCAAATATTACCAGGAAAGAACTTTCAGCGCCCACCTCTGGGCGCCGAAATTTTTAACGCCTGAGCTTGGGCGCTGAAAATGCAGCCCAAGGCCCAGATTTCACAAAACACGGAATAGGAAAGGACTTAAGACCGTGTTGCTAAAACACGAGGCCCTATTACAAGTAAGATCAAGCCCAAAGCACCTTTAGCTCCCAAATAAGCAAAAAAATAATAATAACATTGAAACTTGGTCGAAACTTAGACTCGTCTCAGGAAACGCTCATGTACACTTTTCAAAAAAAAAAAGCAAGTTAAATATCATGGTCATTCTTCGAAACACCAAAAATATGTGTCGTCAAGTCATTGGTTTTCCAAATAGAAAATGTTCGTCTGTCAAAGGGATAATCCGGGCCAAGCCAAAACCGGATGTCGCCCGAAAACTAAAGTCGCACTCCACGGCTTCACTAAAATAGCACACTACCATAGGAGGTCGCTCGCACATACGAGCGTGACCCAAACATGATTACAAGACGCAAAAAACAACCGACGAGCCCCAACGCTTGGGGGCTCGCAAAAGTGGACTCTAACAAGGAGCGCGCAATCAAAATCACATTCCCAGACCGCGCCACGCACCATATCATGTTTGGATATCTCAAAAAATATATTGTTAAACAAAAATATACACAGTGTGGACCCACTTACAGGACACATCTAATCAGGAAATATTACGACCCACCAACAGGTTGTAATCACCAAAAGCTCTTCTACATAGGCAAAATAAGAAATTCAAAATGGGCCCGCCCACCCTCAGCGGGCGGGGTCTGCGTCATTAGCCGCGCAGGTCCTCAGTTTTCGAAAAATAAAGTCTTCAAATTTCAAATAGGCTCGCCATCTTCAGCCCGCGGGGTCTACGGCGCAAACCACGTAGGTCCTTATTTTCAAAAAAAAAACAAAATAAAATTTCAAAACAGATTCGTCCACTTCTATCGGACGGGGCGTCCACCCTCAGCGGACAGGTTCGCCATCTTCAGCCGGCGGGGTCTACGTCACAAACCGCGTAGGTCCTTATTTTCAAAAAACATCCAAACAGATTCGTCCACTTCTATCGGACGGGGGGTCCACCCTCAGCGGACAGGCTTGCCCACCTTCAGCGGGCGGGGTCTGCGTCACTAACATCGCAGGTCCTTAGTCGCTGCAGCGATAACTATTATCGGTTTTCCCTTTTTCCAAAAATTAAAGGATCGATTTTCCCTTTTTCCGAAAATTAAAGGATCGGTTTTCCCTTTTTCCGAAAATTAAAGGATCGGTTTTCCCTTTTTCCGAAAATTAAAGGATCGGTTTTCCCTTTTTCCGAAAATTAAAGGATTGGTTTTCCCTTTTTCCAAAAATTAAAGGATTGGTTTTTCGTTTTTCCAAAAAAGAACGATGTGTTGGATTTTCCTTCGTTTTACGTCCTATAAAAACAAGGGGGTTTTCTCGTTTAGCTAGCCCTGAAAATGAGAATCTTTAAAAACGTTTTACCTCGTGATTGGGCTTGGCCAGGCCCAATTACACTTTACAGCTTTAATTTTGAAAACATTTGTAGCTACTCCCAATGACAAAGTGAGGGAGTTTCTACGCACCTTTAGATCCTTCCAATGACAAAGTGAGGAAGTTTCTATACTATCAGTTGACAAATCCCAATGACACGTGAGGGATATGTCGACACTTCAAGTGATGACCCTTAAGTCAAATGTTATCACTCGGGGACTCGTGAGACCCTCGCAAAACAGGTCACATACACCATGGCTTGTGTGACGCACTCCGTCTAATACTTTGACCATCGTCTTACTCCAAGACTCAGTCAAAGTGGGGGCTAACTGTAGACACCTACTTTTGTCCCCGTTCCCGGAAGGGAAAGGTTCGATGATGAAAGCATAAAAATTCCACTTGACAACGCATCTCCTATAAAATAAACGAATCTCGATTCCCCATTTCATTTCACCCGAAACCTGCTATTTATGGAAACCTGCTAAAAATAGTAACTGCCGTAAAAGGGAGCTTCTAAAAGTGGCAAATCATAAAAGATAGAAACCTGTCAGAATTAGGTGTTGCATTCCAACATAAATCCTAAATGAGATAGAAAACTGCGAGAATCCTATTCCTAATAGGATTCGGAAATAAGAGTTACGTATTAATTAAAATCCTAACGAGCCTAGAGTTCGTAACGGGCCCAGACGCATTCCGTCACAAAATTGATACGCGCTAAAAGACTCGAATTAATCTCAAACTCTACGGATTTTAGGAATCTGAATCTGACTAAACAAAACTGCCCAGACCCTATTTTCAACGCCTGGCTCTGGGCGCCGAAATCTTCGGCGCCCAGGCCTGGGTGCTGAAAATACCTGGGTACGTCTCTTTTCCTAATTCTTTGTGGATTAGAACTCTGCAATTCTATCTTTCCACGAACTCTTCCCTATAAATAGGCCCCTAGTTTCGACGTGAAAGAACACACAACAACACATAATATATTCTGAGTATTGACTCTAAACCCCTTAGCCTAAGCCTCTCGCTGCGAAACTGTTCACGCGTTCTGTCGCAATCGATCCATAAATCGAACAGAACGTATCCTGTCCCATAATTGAGATTCGTTAAATAAAAAGGAGAAATAGCAAAGTCAAAGTGGTTAGTTTTCTGAGAACCGTGACGCACCTCTCAAGGGTGCGTCGTAATGTGTCCCTTTTCAATGATTTAACTGTTTTCCTCGCCCTTTTTATGAACTGTTAAACTAACCTAATTCGATTGTTCTATCACGCCTAACAAATATAATATTTTTGGGAAATCGGATTATCATGCTAGGTCCCTTAATGCTATTTAAAACAGATAATCACGATCGAATTAGTGTTATATGTTGCATATTGCTAAAATCAACTCAGATTATTTTAATAGTTAACGCATGTCCCTTCAATTATTTATGCTGAGCTAGTAAGGATATCCTGCCTGTGGAGTTATCGACGAGCGAATTACTCCTCTCGGTAGTTACAGTCCCCCGAACCCTCAATCTCTACCTTGCGGGTGTATATTGAGAGATCCCCACACCAGGGATCACAAGGGAACCTACGGCCGTCGTGGTCAAACATAATTGTACTCCCTTTATGTCACGATAACCGGGTTTTGTCAGTTTTTCTCATTGTCGTTAAAAACTGAATGGCGACTCCTATATTACTAGTCAATTGGGTGTATACTCACAGGAAATCCAATTACACTTGATTGAATAAAAAGAATCGTCACACCCAGGAGGGACAAGGTCACGCATTAGCCTCGCGCTTTTTCGACCCCCCTCACAACATGTTCTCAAAATGATTGGACTCATTGAGAATATGAGTCGGCTGGATCAGCAATTCTCTCAGGAAATGGCTGTAGACACTATCCTCCATTTTCTTCATAACGGGTATGATCAGTTCAAACTGAACTACAGTATGAATAGTCTGGACAAAACGCTCACTGAGCTTCACAGTATGCTGAAGACCGCTGAAAAGACGCTCAAAAGTGATAAGCAAGATGTGCTTATGGTGCGTGGGGTCAAGTTCAAGAAATCTGGAAAGAAGAGGAATGCTAAGAAAGGTGGCAACAAGGCCAGCCCAACTAAGAAAACTGGCGCCAAATCTGAAAAGAGGAAGGTCAGTCAACCCACTTCAGAATCCGAATGCTTCTACTGCAAGAAGAAGGGGCATTGGAAGAGAGATTGCTTGAAGCTAAAGGAAGATCAGAAGAACGGAACAGTCGTTCCATCTTCAGGTATTTTCGTTATAGACTGTACACTTATTAATTCAACTTCTTGGGTATTAGATACAGGTTGTGGCTCACACTTATGTTCCAATTCACAGGGACTAAGAAGAAGTAGACAGTTAAGCAATGGTGAAGTCGAACTACGAGTGGGAAATAGAGCACGGATTGCTGCATTAGCTGTAGGAACTTATAATTTGTCGTTGCCCTCTGGGCTAGTTTTGGAACTGGAAGAATGTTTCCATGTTCCAAGTCTTACTAAAAACATCATTTCTGTTTCTTGCTTAGATGCTAAGGGATTTTCCTTTTTAATAAAAGGCAATAGTTGTTCGTTTTATTTTAAAGAGATGTTTTATGGATCTGCTAGATTAGTCAATGGACTTTATTTATTAGATCACGACAAACAAGTTTATAACATAAATACCAAAAAGGCCAAAAAGGATGATTCAGATCTCACCTATCTGTGGCATTGTCGATTAGGCCATATTAACTTGAAACGCATGGAAAGACTTCAAAAGGAAGGAATTCTAGAACCATTTTACTTAGAGGATTATGGTAAGTGCGAATCATGTTTACTTGGCAAAATGACAAAGCAACCTTTCTCTAAAGTTGGAGAAAGAGCAACTGAACTATTGGGTTTAATCCATACAGATGTATGTGGACCAATGAAAACAACTGCTAGGGGTGGTTTCAGCTACTTTATCACTTTCACTGATGACTTCAGTAGATATGGTTATGTCTACCTAATGAAGCATAAGTCTGAATCCTTTGACAAATTCAAGGAATTTCAGAGTGAAGTAGAGAATCAATTAGGCAAGAAGATTAAGGCACTGCGGTCTGATAGAGGCGGTGAATATCTGAGCTATGAATTTGATGACCATCTGAAAGAATGTGGAATTCTATCAGAATTGACTCCTCCTGGAACACCACAATGGAACGGTGTGTCGGAACGGAGGAACAGAACCTTGCTAGACATGGTTAGATCAATGATGGGTCAGGCCGAACTTCCAATAGAATTTTGGGGACATGCACTAAATACAGCCGCACTCACTATAAATAGAGCTCCGTCTAAAGCTGTTGAAAAGACTCCATATGAGTTATGGTTTGGAAAGCCTCCAAAAGTGTTTTTTCTTAAGATTTGGGGATGTGAAGTATACGTCAAACGATTAATTTCAGACAAACTTCATCCAAAATCTGACAAATGTATCCTTGTGGGCTATCCAAAGGAAACAAAGGGGTATTACTTCTACAATACATCTGAGAACAAGGTGTTTGTTGCTCGAGATGGTATCTTTTTTGAAAAGGATCACATTTCCAAAATGACAAGTGGGAGAAAAGTAGACCTCGAAGAAATTCGAGTCGAACAACAAACTCTAGAGAATGCTCAAGATGTCATTCAGGATGAAACTCATAGATCTTTAGAAGTTTCTGGTGAGAATCATGGACAATCTAGAGATGTAACCCCGCGTAGATCGCAGAGATATAGATCTCAACCGGAAAGGTACTTAGGTATTTTGACGAACGAGAGCTATGATGTTCTATTACTTGAAAGTGATGAACCTGCGACTTACAAACAAGCTATGACGAGCCCTAGCTCCAAGCAATGGCATGAAGCCATGCAATCTGAATTAGACTCCATGTCTGAAAACCAAGTATGGGATCTGGTCGATTTGCCAGATGGCTACCAAGCCATTGGAAGCAAATGGGTTTCAAACTGAAAAAGGACAAGGATGGAAAACTTGAAGTTTTCAAAGCTAGATTGGTTGCAAAAGGTTACAGGCAAGTCTACGGTGTGGATTACGATGAAACCTTTTCACCAGTTGCAATGCTAAAGTCTATTCGGATAATGTTAGCAATCGCTGCATATTACGATTACGAAATATGGCAGATGGATGTCAAAACCGCTTTCTTAAACGGCATTTTAACAAAAACTGTGTTTATGACACAGCCTGAGGGTTTTGAGGATCCAAAGAATGCTAAAAAGGTATGCAAGCTAAAGAAATCAATCTACGGATTGAAGCAAGCATCCAGGAGCTTGAATATACGTTTTGATGAAGCAGTCAGAGACTTTGGGTTCATCAAGAACGCAGATGAATCTTGTGTATACAAGAAGGTCAGTGGGAGCAAAATTGCTTTTCTAGTATTATATGTCGACGACATATTACTTATCGGAAATGACATTCCTATGTTGAACTCTGTCAAGATTTGTCTTGGGAAATGTTTTTCGATGAAGGATCTAGGAGAAGCACAGTACATATTGGGCATCAAGATTTACAGAGATAGATCTAAAAAGATGATTGGACTTAGTCAAAGCACTTATATTAATAAAGTACTTGATAGGTTCAAGATGGCAGACTCCAAGCGAGGCTACCTACCCATGTCTCATGGAATGACTCTAAGCAAGACTCAGTGCCCAAAAACACTTGATGAGCGTAGACAAATGAATGGGATTCCGTATGAATCATTGATTGGTTCAATAATGTATGCTATGATATGTACACGCCCGGATGTTGCGTATGCACTCAGTGCTACGAGCAGATACCAGTCAGACCAAGGAGAGGCACATTGGACTGCTGCCAAAAATATTCTGAAGTACCTGAAAAGGCACAAAGATGACTTCCTGGTCTATGGTGGAGATGATGAATTAATTGTTAAAGGCTATACGGACGCAAGTTTCCAAACCGACAAAGATGATTTTAGATCACAGTCTGGGTTTGTCTTCTGCCTCAACGGAGGAGCAGTAAGCTGGAAAAGTGCTAAGCAAAGCACCATTGCGGATTCTACAACTGAAGCGGAGTACATTGCTGCACATGAAACAGCAAAGGAAGCTATATGGCTAAGGAAGTACATAGGTGAACTTGGTGTAGTCCCCTCCATTAAAGGACCAATAGCCCTGTATTGTGATAATAACGGAGCTATTGCACAGGCAAAGGAGCCTAGACACCACCAAAGAGTCAAGCATGTACTTTGTAGATTTCACCTTCTACGAGAGTTCGTTGAAAGAAAAGAAGTCGAGATAAGCAAGATTGGAACTGATGACAACATATCCAATCCATTGACTAAACCTCTGCCGCAGCCCGCAGGCGAAGCACAACTCGCACACTGCAGCTATGGGAATCAAGCATATTGGAGAATGGCTTTGTATCCTTATTTGATGTTTTAAAGTTTTAGAGTTTAATACTTTGTAAAACATTATTGGTTAATCATTCACAATAAATGAATAGAATTCGTTTTTCCATTTAATTTGTGGTTTATTAAATGATGAGTCCCTTCAATTTGACAAAATATTCAAGATAGACTGTCAACTAAGAAATGTCTATCAAGTGAACTTGAATGTCAAAAGTTGAAAATGGTTCCTGGTCGGAGTTTTCTATAAAATTGGACGCACAGAAAACGTTAGACGACTAGAATGCAAGATAACTAGTAGTTCTGTTTCTTGAACTATGTGGACATGGCAATGTCATAATCATTTGCATAGATACTTACTTTGGGAAGACTAGTATCGAACAGACCTATGAAACTTTACTGTAAGAGATGAAAATCTGTCATAAGTAAATTTCATTAAAATTATTAGACACTAAATCCTCAATACCTGAGTGATTTGAGATTACTTGTTTGAGAACTGGTTACTTTGACGTTGACCAACCGTCGCACCGTAAAAGGAGGCTATAAAGGCAACGCTCAGGTAATCACCTATCAAACGAAGTCTAATCTCAAGATCGCAAGATTGGGATTGTCCTCCCATAAATCGGGATGAGATGCTTAAAAGTTGTACAAGGCCACTCGGAGAGCTAGAAACTGTAAAATGCATGGCCGTGCTCGGATGAATCATAGGCTATGATTATCTGTTTTTTTGATCAGTTGAACTCTAAAACCGAGAAACACCTCTGGACATAATAAGGATGACAACTCTTATCTTATGTTCAAGAGCAAGCATCGAGCGACAAAGGAATTAGGAAATGCACACTTGTCCCTAAGGACAAGTGGGAGACTGAAGGAAATAGTGTCCTTGGTCCAAGTATGCATCTAATATTAAGTCTAATAAATGCGGTTCAGTATTAATTAACAACTTAATAATTCAGTGAGATCAAGTGAGCTGAATGCCTAGCTAGAGGCCGCTTCAGTTCAAGTGGAATTATTTATATTAATCCACAGCTTACTCTTGACTGAACTCGTAGGGTCACACAAATAGTACGTAAACGGATCAAGTATTTAATGGCATTAAATACTCCATCTATGGATATTCGGAATCGACGGATCTTGGTTTCAGTGGGAGCTGAGATCGTCATAAGCAAGAAATGAATACTCCGGAAACGATGATATTGCCGGAAACGGAAATATGGATCGTATCGGAAATATAAATATTATCCAAGTCGTAGATGTTTCCGGAAACAGAAACATGGTACGTATCGGAAAATATTAATGAAAATGGAAATATTGCCGGAATCGGAAATATTGCCGGAAACGGAAATATTGTCTGAATCGGAAATATTATCGGAATCGGAAAATAATTCCGGAAACGGAAATATTAAATATTTGTCGAAACGGAAATTAATTCCGGAATCGGAAATGTTAAATATTGTTCGTATCGGAAAAGAATTCCGGAATCGGGAAATTAATCGGAAGCGCGTCGTACGAATTAGCATCGGACGAGATTTTCTAGACGAAGGCCCAACACGAAGCCAGGCCCGCGTCCAGCAAGCCTGCGGGCCACACAAGGCAGCCAAGGCCACGCCAGGCCCAGCGCAAGGCCAGGCCCAGCAGGCCAAGGCGCGCGCACGAGTGGGCTGCGAGCTGCGCTGCTCGCGTGGGTCGCAAGGCTTGCGTGGGCTGAGCGCTCGCGAGGGTCGTGCTCGTGGGTGTTTGTGTCCGATACAAATCCTAAATCTAAAAGGGTTTGTTCAAAGATTAAATTCCTAATCCTAATAGGATAAAATAGTTAGTAAGAGTTTTAATATAATTCTAATTAAGCTAATTAGTATCCTAGTAGGATTCCAATTCCTTTCCATAAACTCTATAAATATAGGCCTAGGGTCACATATTTAACAGACGATTTGAAGTATTCAAGGTAAGATTTTAAGCAAAAATCAGCCAAACACTTGCACCCAAATAGCCGAAAATCTAAGAACCTTAAGGGCGGTACTAGTTGGTCAATCTTAAGGCGGATCCGGACGTGTTGTGGACTATCTACGGAGGGGCGACACTTGGAGTCCTAAAGACTTGTTCTTGTTCGGTTCGGCCGCAGCTAGGGAGGGCACGCTACAAAGTGTATGCATCTAAATTATGCTATATGATTATGTGTAAATAATATGTTTCCTGACATTATGGTTTTTCCGCATGATTTATGTTTATTAATATGTATCATAACCTAACAGTAGGTGAATTATATGTGAGTTGGGTTTCACGAGTACTTTTAATACTAATAACATTGTGGAAAGGTTATTTAAACTATGTACTATATATACTTGTTTTATGAAAAGATTGGTTATATGAGCCTTAGTTCCTTACGAACTGAAGTGTTAGTATTACATAGCTTGGCCTGGTGTAAGGAGCTTGCACGTTGACATAATTGCTATTATGTAGTTGGTGTATGATCTTTGTTATGAGATACATTGGCGGACTACGCGTTGAAATAAAGTGATTAAGTTGGTAATCCTCTATTGTGACAACTTGTATTATTATGTTTTGACCTTATTAAAATACTGATTACATAAAGTGTAATCTCAGAGGGAAAAGCCCGTAAGGGTTATGAACAGGTTGCCCCTCTAGATGTTGTTCTATCGGTGCACTTTAGTGGAGACCCGGTAGGCTTCTAGTAGGTTTCTATTATTCTGTATTAAACTTTCTGCTTAGTCTTCCTCCTAATTCTATTGGTGCGCGGTCGCGGAGACCCATAGTTAATTAGTGAGGGGTGTGCACACTAGGGACATTCTGTACTCATCTTACTTTGGCCATTTTCAAGGGTTACGCGCGACCCTTAGCGTTCTCTTTCCCTCACTTAATTAATTAATATTGATCTTTATGTGATAAGTTTAATAATGGAATTATTAAATTGACACTTGTTATTTAATTTCTTATTTTACATACTCAAAACGTTTTCAAAACTAAAATTATTTATTTTACGGGATGGAGTTGGAATTACTCAGTTTAACTGATTTTTGGGAGTTCGTCTCTCTTGTCTCTTTTCTATTTATTTTTGCAGGTTGGTAAAGGTACTTGGCTACGAGTGAGGAGACGCTTAGAATAACCACCTAGTCAAGAGACAATTTCTATTTCAGATTAAGTTGGATTTTGTTATTCATTTTGTGGGAATTGGTTGTAATGTTTTTATGGGCCACCCTTTAGACCACTTAGTTAATTTTGACTTTAATGATTTTAAATTGATATGTTGTTTGCTTTGCATTTATTTTCTATGGAGAATAAATGTAGCAGTGACACTCCCAAGGTTTGGACGATTGTTTTATGAAATAAAAACAAGGTTTTCGATTATATAAAAGGTCCAAATTTTGGGTGTTACATATTAAGTATATCAAATATTTTGGTCAAATTATCCTATTAAACATACCAAATATTTTGGTCAAATTATCCTATTAAACATAAAATAATACGTGGTAGTTCAAAAATGTCTTATTAGACGATTGCTTATTAGAGTACGTTCAAGATTTGCTTATAAGAGTAGTTCAAGATTTATTAATTACACATTACATTGAAGGAATAAATATTTCAGTTAAATATTTTATAAAAAAGTTGGAATAATTTTCGAATATTCGTGAGTGCATGAGACTTATTCTACTATACTATAATTGGATGTCCCTATTTGTTTTCCCTATACTTCATTTTGTTTGTGGTCTCCACGTGTCTCTCCTCACACACTATTATTTAATCTAACTTAAAAGAAAAATCTACCTATCCAATTACTTTTGAATATACGTCATCTCAATACCTATATAAAAAAGCCCTTTGGGCATATGTTTTGTCGTAATTTTTTTTCCAACTTTACCCCTTATAATTGCTCATTATTACAAATTAATTAATTCATATCCAATTTCTCCTCTTAAAAAACACATGTTATTGTCTGATACTCCATCCATCTCATAGTCATAGTCTCGTTTGACCAAAACGGGTTTTAATAAAAATGGAATATAGTACATGAAAAAACGAAATAAAGTACAAATGATAATTGAGTTGCATGGAAAAGTGGAATAAAGTACAAGGGAAAGAGAATATAGTACATGGGTGGGTTTTTCAATCCATTTTTAATTAATATAGTACATGAGAAAGTGGGGACCTTAATAGCAAAATTAGAAACATTACTATAATTTTGGAACGCCCTAATTAGAAAACATGATTATAATTTTAGGACGGAGGGAGTAAAATTTTTCATTTAAAGCTGATATACAATAAATATTGTAAATCGAAGTAAAAGTAAATCAAAATGTTTCTAAAAATTTGTCAAATATAACCCAGTAAAGTTGTCTATGCATTTAATAAGAACTGGAGAAAAGTAGATACTCCGTATATAATTATTATTTTTCTTTGGGAAACTTTTTGCGTAATTTTTTTTCCAACTTTACCCCTTATAATTGCTCTTTATTTCAAATTAATTAATTAATATCCAATTTCTCCTCTTAAAAGACACTTGTTATTGTCTTATACAAATTTTTATTTAATGCTGATATACAATAAATATTGTAAATCGAAGTAAAAGTTAAATCAAAATGTTTCTACTAAATCAGGAAGAACTGGGTTTGCAAATAATAGAAGAATAACGAGTTTTATAATCCAGTAATTAAAGTTATCTATGCATTTAATAAGAAACGGAGAAAAGTAGATATATAATTGTTATTATTTGTAAAGCTAAACATCTTCATGCTGCTTTTTATATAGATAGGGATATACACTTATTAACTTGCAAATAAGAATGATAAACTTTTGTTTGATGTAAACAATTAAGAAATAATGTCTTTTATGTTATACGAGGTACTTAATTAATACGAGTAGTCCTTCCATTCTTGAATGTTAGTCTCTTTTGGAATCCAAAACAATCCAACAAAAGTACAATTATCACATGAATTTCAATAGAATATATGACTCGTGGGGGTAGAAGAGATAAATAATTGTGGGGTTTAATGGGGATAAAAGTTTACTTCAGAGTAAACAAGTTTCTCTTTTGGTGTTTTGTAAGGATGTAAAGGGAATAAATGCTGAACCAATAATGAAAGATTCCAAAATGGACTAATAAAAAAGGATATTTCAATAAAGAAAGGAGACTAACATTCAAGAACGGAGAGAATAAAAATTATAAATGCACGTCGAGCCAACACGTGTGTTGCACGTGCTTCTGACTAGTTCTTAATAAAGTGAGTTTAAGCATTTGTGTCAATATTTTAGGGAAGCGGGGAGTATATATATCATAAAGTGGATCCGTCTTTCCAGTTCTTATAATCAAAAGGTCTTGCTTACACAAGATATACAATAAACTTTTTATACACCGGGATAACTTTTACCCAATATTTTGTAACTTTTGATATGTTAAATGGTTACCTTTATACACTACTAGATTTTAGCCTGCGTGATGCACAAATTCTTGTTAATTTAAATAAAAATCCTATTACAACTGCTATTTTTTATATATTAGATTAGATTAGTGTTTGATTTTAAATTGAATTTTATTTTAGATTTATGTTTTAATCAGAGTGTTTGGTTTTGGACGGAGTTGTATATATTAGTAATTACTTAATTAAAAAATCTATGTGGTTTTATTTACGTGTGGCACACATCTTTTTTAATTCAAAATTAATTTATAAATCTTTTTTTTTATTTGGATGAAACCATTAGATTTCTTACGTGGTGCTCTAATATTGGATTAGTGTTTGATTTAGGGTAGAATGTTGTTTTAGATTAGTGTTTGATTTTGGATTGAATTTTATTTTAGATTTATTTTTTTAATTATTAGAGTATTTGATTTTGGATGGAGTTGCATATATTATTAATTAATTAATTAATTAAAATATCTACGTGGCACTCGACTTTTTTAATTCAAAAGTTATTAGAAATCTTATTTTTCATTTGCCGAAACTATTAGATTTCCTACGTGGAACTCTAATAATTTAGCAATTGTGCCTCCTTTATTTATATAATATATTAGATTAGATTAGTGATTTCAAAAGAATAATTTTTATTTAAATGAAAATTTTATTAACTATAAAATAAATAACTTACATATATCGATTGAACTTTTAAGCATATTGAGTTAACTTTTTACTCCTATGACAATATTTATCGTCCATCACCTTGAAATAAGAATTTGTGTCTTCTCATAACAATATTATAATCATCGTTTTTGTTGCCGTAACCAAACCCATATGATAAGTTGTACTTATACTACGTACGAGGTAGAGGGAACGGTCATGAGCATAAGCTAGGGAGCGATGACTGTACGTGAATGCGGTAATTTGTTTCCAGGAATTTGTTAAGATGGAGTTGGATGAAAGATGCTCCGTACTAAAATAATTGTGAATTGAAAAATAATCCGTATATATTAGTAACATTTGTGCGTTTGACAGGAACTAACGTAGTTATCCAACCAGTTGTTTCTCCTAAAAATATATATTGGAAAATATTTTTAATTTTTAGGAGTTTAATGTCTTATTAAATTATTTAATTTTCTCTTATCAATATAATGCTAATAATGAATATAAAAGAATAAAAGTATAAAAAACTTGTGAGTTTTATAGAATTATATTTCTTCATATAAAATCTCAAGCACTCATCGCGTACATAAATTTTATAGCAACGAGATTAATGATAAATAATAGGCGCAAATTCGCAATATAAAGTTTAATACCTTGTTTAATATTAAATATGTGTGGATCGAAGTAGATAATACTTTCAAGTTACTACAACATGAGTTTAATTAGTAGCAGCAACAAGAATCATCGGTCATGCAACTAGGCGGATTAGGTTTACAAAAATTCACGCAGTCGTCAAGCTTACATTTAGGCATATAGTAACACTTTCCATATTCGCCTCCTTTTACGCCAACATGTTCATAAAGTATTGTTTTTTCAGACTTCATGCTAATAGCAAAAGTACCTGCAATAAACGAGAAAACACAAACTCTTATTAAGACGAGTGTATAATGAATACGTAAGGTGAAACTCAAAATGACTAAGAGTTACTCAATAAATATAATATAAAGAACATTTATTTAGTACCGAGTAAACATGTATGTTTGTGTATACAGCAAACTAGCAAGGGCGTACAAAAATATCAAATCCGGAAATCCGATCGGAAACTTTGGATATCCGATCTAGTTTAAAGATTCCGGTTATTCTGGATAGGAAAAAAATCGGATTTCTGGATCAACTTTATTTTCCCATTTTTGGATATCCGAAATATTTCAGAATTCAAAGAAGAATTAGAAAATTCCGATCTAGTCCTATTTTTAAGGTTTAGGATATTTCAGATCAGATATCCGATTCAAAATCATGTAAAACGTGAATAATATTTTTACATTTTTGAAATTTGGATCGAGATTGAATTTTGGATTATCCCATCCGAAAACCGAATCCCAAAATTTTCGACCGCATTAGGATCACATTTGAAATTTCGGATGATCGGATTGATCCCATATCGTTGCACACCCCTAACTCCTAGAGCATACATCATACATGCCTTAATTAAAATTAAAAATCAAAACATTAAAGAGCATAAAATTCATAGTTTTTTTATAATTAAAAAAAAGTTGGTTAATTAATGTATAAAAATTAGTTTGGGGATGACTGTTACGGGAATTAATTTTGGCACACCTCTATGTAAGTAGAGCACAGTTTCAGTGCTGTAACAGTGGGCGTATCAAAATCACTTTCCGAGTATAACATATGTAATATAAAATACTTTTGCTCTTACCACATGAGAAAAATAGTAGCACCACCATGAGAGTAATAAACCACGTCTTTCCGACCATTTCTTGAATACTAGAGATTCTTGTTCTACAAAAATAGGGAAAATAAAGGATTTATTTATCAACTATTATAATGATGTGAGCAAAATGTTAAAGTTTTGGCTCTTTATATACTTGTTAACTGTTGGTCAGTATTTGTGTTTTTATTTTTGATATGATTTCCTTCCTAACTTATGAATATATCTTTCCCACTCCTCTCATAATAAAAAGTGATTTGTTTCCTACTCCATATTTAATAAAATGAAATTTTGCCTTGGTTGTCAGATCTTTTCCTTCAAAAACATGGATCGAGTTTTCACAACATAATAATTAGTATTTCTTCTATCTAGAGAACCTAGTGAATAGGTTACACAATTTATTGTGGACATTTAAACAATAATCTCTATTATATTGGGAAATTATTGAGAATATGGCTTTCCTTCCACGCAGGATGTCTATAATACCCTTACTAACTATTTTAGTAGAATTGTAGGTTTTCTTCCTACGAAAATTTACATATATCACGTGCATAAACACCCGTATATCCTATGCACCTAGCTAGTGCATATTTTCAACAATCATTGATGAATCGACATTTTAAGTAATTACATATTTTACCAATAACCATTTAAGGGGAAAAAAAATCATAAAATCGAAACTTTAATTTTTATGATTTATTCCCTAATACCTTACCTACTTTATTTCCTTCTTTTTTTTACTTTTTTTGTAACACTAATCCTCTCCCCTAGTTATACATAGTTACATACTCTGTATCTAGTTATGGGGTAAAATAATAAGGAAGCCGTAGGCAAACTCATTATAAGCACGCAAGGTAGCTAGACATGCAGAAGCAGAGTTAAGCACAAAGTTGAGGTCTGACCTTTTCATTCTTTTACCCTTTAGGACCTCAACTTTTTTTTCCGACAAGTTAACTCAACTGTAACTCACCTTTAACCACGACATGAATATAAAAAAGAAAAATTAAATTATTTCTGAAAATTTAATAAAACGTAAAATATCCCAAATGTGAGTTAAGCTAAAGAATGATGACTAACCTTTCACATTTATCACCCTTTAGGACCTACACTTTTTTTTTAATTTATACATTCAATTTAATTGGGTTGGGAAATCTTCAATCAGTCGATAACACTATGATATTGATAGTATGTTATGATATATTTTACCTGCAAGTTTCTATTTTTCACTTAATTTTTCGTAAAATTGAATTTTTTTTTTTCTGACACCCCTTTTTGGATCAATTTTATTTTGCTAATTTAATGAAATGGTGGTCAGATCCTTTCCCTCTTTAACTAGCGCCAAGATCCTTTCAGGTGAACACTACACGTTTCTAAACACTACTTCATTCCTATGAAGCCAGAGAGCCCACAGGGTGGAAATGAATTGCACCACTCTCGATTCATCCTTTTTGTCCTCTTTAAAGAATTGGTCGAAGGTGGCGGTTCTTATCAATGGAGATCCTCAAAATCTTGGGCGCAAATCTTGTAATCCGTACATTTTTAAGGTGGCGTGGGTAATCGGAAAACCTATCTCGTCGGAACATTTTACTATAATTGTGGATGCAGCATGGATGGGAATAAAAACCAGAAAAAACAAAGAATGGGGAGCGGCGGTGAGGTGGCAAGGGGAGAAAAGTACGGAAAGTCATATTCGAGGGTCGCTAAGGGTGTGTGTCACTTCTGCTCTCCAGGAAGAATGCTTAGCGATTTGGGAAGGTTTGAAAGTCGCAGCGGGTTTATCCAGGAACGCCTTGATTAATTCAGATTGCCAGGACGCTATTCAAGCTCTTAGGAGCCCGACGATGGCGGATACTCAGACTCACCATGTTATAGCTGATATTGTGTCCCTGACCTCTTCTCTAGACTATGTAGTGTGTGTGTCTGTTAAAGTTGGCAGGTCGGTGGTGGCCCTAGCCCATACTCTTGCCAACAAAGCAAGAAATGGCATGACGGTGTGATTTGTCTGTTTTTGTGCTCTCAAAAAAAAAGATGGTCAGAGAAACTAAGCATAGCTGAAATTGTGTTTTTTTTGGCGAATTATTGAAATTTTGATGATTGACAGTGTTTTTGGTCGTGGTTATGGATTCCTACTTATGTTAGTGGTATTTTATTCAGTTTGTCAAGAAGCTGAGTTTTTGTGCTCTTTGTATATACAAGTAAAAATTATTGAGGATTTAAGAGAAGATTGTTATTGGTTGAGTTTTTGTGAATTTAAAGGTTTTAATTTAAGATATGCACATATGTAGGGTAAAGGGGGGGGGGGGGGTGGATGGATAATCCCTCCTCTGAAATGGCGCAAGAAGGTTTTGGTGCTTGATTGTTGATTTGTTAATGAAAATATTGTAAATGCTAATTCTCATAATTAAAACCGCATCATTTTGCATTGTAAATGATTAGCTCTCATTGGTTGGTGGGTTTGCATCATTTTATGCACAAACAAATCAATCAATGGCTGACACGTGTATTTAATCAAGGGGACTAACCTTTTAAATAAGGGGACTAACCTGTTGTTCGCTTTGGTTAATTTTGGCCGGAAAGTGAATAGTAGGTCCTAAACAGTGAAAAAAAAAAAGTTATAGCTCCAAACCAGTGAAAAAGTTAAAAGATAAGTCCCCATCTTTATTCTTAACTCTGTAGAAGCATCAGACATATATTCGTGTATTATCCTTGTGCCTTATTCACGAAGAAAACATACATTTGTGTAGACGCCTACATTTGTCCCTAAGACCGAAGAGGTGTGTTCGATGATGAAACTATAACCCACTTAGCTTGTCAACAATGCACTCTGATTAGTTGAAAAACGACCCTCAACTGACTGAAAAGATCGTCCGGAACAGAACCTGTTAAATATAGTAACTTTCATAAATAGAAAGCTTCTTGAAATAGAATGGACACATATTTTAGTTGCATTTGCATCCCGATAAGGTTTAATATGTGGTTGCATCGATAGAAAGATAGAAAATGATTGTCCGCAATTACAACACACTTGTACGCGCCACAATGTTCTAGTGCTTGCCTTCAGGCTCTAGAATAACATAGCTCGAACAATAACAATTCTCAAACTCATACTTACTGGGCACAATACATGTAGATGTTAACCCAAGTTACTTAAAATACTTACGAGTGCCTAGAATACGCTCGTTAGCCCGTTTAGCAAATGATATGTCCTTACGAAGTCAAGGTCTGTTTTATAAATTATGATTGGGATCATGAAAATCACATGATTGTCTAGACCTTGGAATAAGATTCCCATAGACTTATCATAAGCCCAAATTCAGATTAAAACGAATAAGTTATAAGGATTTTACTTGGGCTTCGCTGAAACAGACCGACCTCCACTCTTTTGGACATATCTGGAGATTTACGAAGCCCATTGATGCGAGACCAGCGTCATTGGAAGTTGGATTCTGTAGCTTTCCAACAAGATATTATTTACAAGAATTCGAGTTTATATGAAGAAGTTATGAGCTATTAAAGATCGAGTTTTCTGAAAATCCGCAGATCTGCCTGCGCTAGAAATTTCTAGCGCTTGCGTGCGCGGGAAAATTCCAGCGCTCTCAATTTAAGCGCCACTTTTTTCTAGCGTTGCTATTTGATTCTGACTAAAACTCAAAACTCTTCAAATCCTATCTTATGCGCGCTAGAAATTTCTAGCGCTACAGTGTCAAGCGCTTGAAATTTTTAGCGCTTACAAAGCGAGCGCTACTTTTTTCTGGCGCTCGAACTCTTCAAATATCTATCTTATTTCGACTACCCACACTATAAATACAACCCTTCTACACCCCGTTTTCAATCATCGATTCAGTCTCACTTCTCTGATATTCTGAATTTTCTCTTTCCCCTCTGGTATACTAAAATTATGTTGACGTACCGCCCCGTATTCGTAATAGTTCTACTGTATTAACTCTTGTTCAGAAGAACTCTGTCCGCATAAGTATTCGAATCATCCCAATTAGTACTGAAGTTCTAGGCGATTTATAAGACAAAACCAAGGAATCCAAAAGGAAACTCTGCCGGAATTGAAAGAAGGATAAAGGATCTGAAAGTCAGTATAAAGGTTGTTCTAAAGCTAAAAGGAGGCTCTGCTAAGGAGAATGGTAGGTGTTACTGAGAACCGCAGTAAAGCCTACGCTTTGTTGTAACCTGGATCTATATTTTACTGTTTTCATCACCATATAAATCTGCTAACTTTAATCTGTTATATTGCTCACGCCTAAATCAGATAATACTTGGACAAACCGGTTTATTGCTAAGTACCTTAAATCAACCTAAATCAGCGTTTTGCATTAAAATCAATCCAGAGTATTAATGTAGCATAACGCATGTCCCATCATTGTCACAATTGAACTAGTAAGGACCGCGTCGCGTGGGCTAATGTTGGGCACTCCCTGTATTAGTAAACGTCCCCCGAATTCTCAATCTCTGCTCCGTTGGATGTACATTGAGGGATCTCCACACCATAGATCACAAGGGAACCTATGACCGTTGTAAGTCAAATATGTTTGCACTCCAGGCATATCCCGAAATCCGGGTTTTGTCAGTTTTCTTAAACTGAATGGCGACTCCTATAGACTAGTAAAAAGAGGCCAACGCCCACAGTTAGTTCCTATTTACTTAATATGCTTGCCACATCCAGAGGGAAAAAGTCGTGCGGGTTGTACGCTCTTCTAGAGGCGCCCCGTCGTGTTTTTTGACCCCCTCACAATTTGTGTGACTAGGGAAGAAAGAAAACACAAATTCTTATTTACAAGTGGTGTACAATAAATATTGTACACAATAAATATTGTACACCGAAGTAAAACATTTAACTCAAAATATAATTCTTAAAGTTATCTATTTTTAATTGATAACTTTTTCATTTAAATAAAATTATTTCTTCAAAATCACTAATAATGTATAAACTTAATTATTTAACCCTTTAAAATGTTTATACATCAATTGTTTATATATAATACAAAAATTAATCAAAACATATTAAAAGTTACAAAAACTAGGTAAAAGTTACAAAAAAAAAGTGGGTAAAAATTACATAAAAAAAATTGGTAAAATTGATCTTGGAGTACAATAATTTCATTGCACACCTTTTGCGTGCAAGACCTTTTAGAAAGAAAACCATAGGCGTATACGCGTACTTTATCCTACATGTCCTTTACAGATTGCCCCTTTCGGTTTTTGGTTAATATTTTGAAACTTTTACCGTGAAATCTTTATTTATTCGATAAGAAAATATATAGTCATATGAGATCTTGTAGATTCTTTATAATGTACGTATGTACCACGTTACGTTCATTTATGAAAGTTGTTAATAAATTTTGTTTTTGTCCGATTCGAAAATTGTTTACAAGTAGAATTTATTAATTAGTTAGCACAAATTCTTATATTACTAGAGTAAAAGATAAATGAAAATGTCTATATATATGTAAATATTATTTACTCCGTGTTTAGTGATAATTTTTTCATTTTAATAAATATTACTCCACTATCAACTAAAAAGGTGGGGTTGGGTTGGGTTATTAGATGGTAGTTCATAGTGGGTATTTATTTTTTAATATGGTTAGTGGGAAATGTCAAACAAAGGGATGGGGTTGGGATGGGTTAATTTTTTTAATGTTCTTTAAGGAAATATGAATATATGTGGGTCCATGGTAAGTGAGAGAAATTATATAAAATTAGTAAATGAATGTCATTTATAGAAACGAGCCGAGTATTAAAGAACGACTTTATAAAGGAAAGCGGGGTGAGTATTAAGGGACGGAAGGAGTATTTCTTCAAAATCTTAATAATGTATAAAATTAATAATTTAACATTTTAAAAGGTTTATCTATCAACTTTTTTTATAATATACAAATTAATCAAAAACATTAAAAATTATAAAAATCTAGGTAAATATTATCCTGATATACAATAAATTTATTATAAACATTGTGCGTGCAAACCTTTTTAATTAATTAATTTGTGACATACACCCTTTATTAGATTACCCCTTTTACCCCAAAACATTTACTCCGTCTATCATTCATAACTCTTTCTTACTTTATCAGGCCACCTTTTTTATCTTTCACTTACCCACTTTGTTAAACTCTCTTTTATTTACATGCACCTACTCACCACGTTAAAAACATATAGAAACAGAGGTGCTCTAATATTTTTTTGAAATATGAACTTTTTATAATTTTTATACCGGATATGTTTGTATCTTCTTCATAAAATACTATCCTTAATGCCCATCCGTTTCAAAATAATCTTTGTTTGGGCTCCCAATTGATTCTCAATTGGGCCACTAAGTCCAAAGCCCAATGGCTCTAAACAAACAGCATCAAAACCTACCAATGGCTAGTCAGCCATCCTGCAAGGCCCAAGGCCCAATAGCAATAAATGACCTATGGGCATTTATTATGCAAACACTATAAATAGGCCGCCAAGGCTCACACCTCAAGGTACGTCCAATTTATCGCCTTAAGACTACTCTTCTAGAGAACTTCTTTCTAGAATCCGAGCATCATTCTTACTCAGGCATCGGAGGGGCTTTCCTCGGAAACACCCCCGAGGCTAGTGACTTTTCTCTTGTGCAGGTGAATTCGGACTCTACTCATTCAAGCAAGCAAGATCTTCAACACATACAAAAGGGCCTTCATTCGAAGCCCATTGTTTCCATCTTTACAACACCGGAACAATTTTGCGCCGTCTATGGGGAAGAACACTTCAAAGCCTTTGAAAGACATCAATCACCTCTTTCCGCGAAAATGGTTAATGATGTTATTAACAACAATGATGACGATATGATAGTGCGGTCAGATTCAGAATCTGACCAAGAGGAGCACCCTCAATCGATAGCGAGGTCACAGCCGAGTAGGGCTACGACCGCCACAAACCCAGGACCTCCAATTCCAAGTAGGGAGGAGCTCACGGCGGCCATGACCATCATGCAAAACTTCCTCTTCAATGAGAAGCAGCAGGGATTGGCAAAAGACCGTAGAGAAGAGAGGAGGACCAAGCGGAGGTTGAACGAGCCACCCAGTGTAGAGGTGTCCAGACCCGAACGAGAGCTCCCTCCCTTGACAGGAACGCACCTGACGTCAAGGTGGATGGAAAGCACGTGGGACACCCAAAAAGGGCACAACAACAACCGGATTGGTTCGCAAGACCATCACCCACTCCAACAGCTCTCCAAAGCGAATCTACCACTCCCAAATCCCGGATCCGAAGCTCGGTGCTCAGCAGGTTGAGACCCTCGGTCCACTCAAGGCTGAGACCTTCGATTCACACGAGACTCGGGGTAGGCGAATCAAGCAAATCTGGCGAGCGACCCGAGGTCAGTAGCCGAGAAAGAAGAAGAGACAGGAGGCATGATCGTACCCCTAGCCCCCATCGTACGCCCGAACATTCTAATCATAGAACCGCGGCAAGCGAAGGCATCAGGGCTAGACTCGGGAAAAGAATCATGACTCCCACGTCATCCCCTTTTTCGGACGAGCTGATCATGGAGGAAATACCGAAGGTAAGACTCCCAGCACACCTGACGTATAGCGGAATCACAGATCCGAGGGATCACGTGATCTCCTACGAACAGCAAATGTTCTTCAGCCCCTACTCCGAAGCATGTTGGTGCAAATATTTCCCAACCACGCTAACCGGAGTGGCGGGAGAGTGGTTTAGATCGTTGCCAAAGGGATCGATCAGAAGCTGGAAGAAGCTGAAAAAGAGGTTCTGCACACAGTTCGTGAGCAACAATCGCCCCGAACGAACCACAGCAGAACTGACCTCAATTCAACAAGAAAGAGACGAAAGTCTAAGAGAATTCATGGCCAGGTTCATGAAAGAATCAACGAACATACCAAACTTGCAGCCAGACGTGGCCATCTTCGCCTTGAAGCACGCGCTCCAGGAAGGGAAATTCCGTGACGAACTCTCAATGAAGAACCCCTCCAGAATAGCCGACGTGCTCCAAATGGCTGATGCGTTCATCAGAACCGAAGAGTTCAACAAGGCCGCTGCAAGATTGAAAGGATCGTCGGATCCGAGAGACACAAAGAATGCCCAGAGCAAGCCCGAGGGCAGCTCAAGGAAAGGGAAAGAGAAAGTAGGAGGTAGAGAGATGAGCCCGAAGAAAGACGGAAGAAGGGGTGAACTTCAACCCAAATACACTAACTACACTCCACTAGCTCTGCCCCGAAAAGAGATCTTTAGCCTCAACAGAAATGATGAAAAGTGGAAACTACCGGGGAAGCTCAAGTCCAACCCAGCTCGGAGAAACAAGAACAAATGGTGCGAATTTCATGACGACTTCGGTCACCACACCGAAGAATGCAACTCGCTGAAAGACAACATCGAGGACCTCGTCCGCCGAGGTTACCTGAAACAATACTTGTTAGACCGAAGGGAAGAAAAAGAAAAGGCCGCCAGTGGCAAACAACACGAGCAACCCCAGAAGAGGGTCTACGAAGCAACAGGGCACAAGAAAAACGACATCCTAGTGGTGTTTGGGGGGCAGAAGTCTGGCCAGGCCAGCAAGAAACACCTAAGAGCCCTCTCCCATCGGGTTAACTTCAGCGCAGTGGGAGACAACCAGCCACACCCCCCGAACATGACCTTCACTGCTGATGATTGCTTCGGAGTCCAGTACAAACATGACGATCCTCTAGTCATTTCCATGGACCTCAATAACCACAACGTACATCGAGTGTTAGTCGACGGAGGAAGTGCCGTCAATATCATCTTCAGAAACTGCTTCGAGCAACTGATCCTCGAAGAGTCAGAGGAAGCACTGACGAAAGTCAGTTATCCTCTGATCGGATTCAACGGATCCGCAGCTATCCCTCGAGGAAAGATCACCCTGCCAGTCACGGTGGGTGAAGGCCAAGTAGCAAAGACCCTTCGGGACGAATTTTTGGTGATGGATTGCGATTCCGTATACAACGTAATCATGGGAAGAACCATGATTCACAAGATGCAAGCAGTCCCCTCCACATACCATCAGCTGATGATATACGTCTCGGACGCAGGGTTCGCCGAGCGAATTAGAGGCGATCAAGAGGTCGCAAGAAGAACCTGCCACACTGCTGTCCGAAAGCCCAAACTAGGGGACGGCCCCGAGGAAGAAAAAGGAGCTACAGGAGAGGAAAGCGAGGCAAAAAGGAGAAGAGCAAGCACGAGCAGCCTATCTCCCGCAGAAGTTGATGCCCG
The DNA here is from genome assembly GCF_020520425.1 of Spinacia oleracea. Classification (NCBI taxonomy): domain Eukaryota; kingdom Viridiplantae; phylum Streptophyta; class Magnoliopsida; order Caryophyllales; family Amaranthaceae; genus Spinacia; species Spinacia oleracea. The sequence goes on along the minus strand of NC_079488.1, from coordinate 79,366,372 downwards.
CCCCGAAACCCTATCTCTCGAACCAGATCAAGAAATGGAGGATATCTTCCTCGAAGAAGATTCAGACAGGAGCGTCCGAATAGGCAAGGGCCTAAGCTCGGGGCTCCGAATCGATTTGATCCGACTACTCAGGGATCACAAAGACATCTTTGCATGGTCAGCAGCAGATATGCCAGGGATAAATCCGAAGCTGATTTGTCACAAGCTGGACGTCAACGCTGAAGCTCGGCCAGTCAAGCAAAAAAAGAGGAACTACTCCTCGGAGAAAAACAAAGCCATCGCCGAGGAGGTGAAAAAGTTGCAGGAGGCCGGATTCATCGAACCATGCATGTATCCGAAATGGCTGGCCAACGTGGTGATGGTAAAGAAAGCGAACGGCTCGTGGCGAATGTGCGTGGATTTCACAGATCTGAACCGAGCCTGCCCCAAAGACTGCTATCCCCTACCGAGGATAGATCAACTGGTGGACTCCACCAGCGGCCACGCACTGCTCAGCTTCATGGATGCCTTTTCAGGCTACCATCAAGTATTCATGCACCCCGACGACAGGGCAAAGACAGCATTCATCACAAGCGCAGGAGTGTTCAACTACAAAATGATGCCTTTCGGCTTGAAAAATGCCGGAGCCACCTACCAGAGGCTAGTTGATCACGTCTTCGCCGACCAGAAAGGGAGGAATGTCGAGGTCTATGTGGATGACTCCATCGTAAAAAGCATCAAGGAGGAACACCATGTCAAAGACTTGGCAGAGACCTTCGGAAATCTGAGGAAATACAGCATGAAGCTGAACCCAAAAAAATGCGTCTTCGGGGTGAAGTCAGGGAAGTTCCTCGGATTCATGGTGAGCGAAAGAGGAATCGATGCGAACCCAGACAAAGTCCAAGCGGCATTGGATTTACCCGAGCCGAAGACCAAGAGAGACGTGCAGAGGCTAACCGGCAGGTTAGCCGCACTAGCAAGGTTCATATCAAAAGCCTCGGACAAGGGAGCCCCCTTCTTCAAAGCACTGAAACCAAAGAACCTCCCCGGGGGAGAAGCAGAACCAGTCAAGAAAAAGGGGGTCCCGAGGAAGGTGGATCCCGAACTGATATGGGAACAGGAGCAAAAAGAAGCTTTTCAGCAACTCAGAGCCCACCTAGCTCAACTGCCGACACTGGCCAGACCAAAGGAGGGGGAAACCCTGTACTTATATGTCGCGGTCAGCCCTGGAACCGTCAGCGCAGTGCTTCTTCGGGAAGAAGAGAAGAAGCAACAGCCAATCTACTTCACCAGCCGAACACTCACAGGGGCCGAAACTCGGTACCCGCTCATCGAGAAGGTCGCATATGCAGTAGTGGTAGCTGCACGAAAACTGAGGCCATACTTCGACTCCCACCAGATCACAGTACTAACTGACCAACCGCTCGAGAAAGTACTCGACAAAATAGAGAGGTCAGGAAGATTGGCTGCCTGGGCCTTCGAACTATCAGAGTTCGGCATCAAATATCAGCCGAGGACCGCAATCAAAGCACAGGCGTTGGCAGACTTCTTGGCCGAGTGCTCATACCAGGAAATGCTGGATGATACGAAAAGCACTTGGGAGGTCTTCACTGACGGATCTTCCACAATAAACGGCTCAGGAGCAAGAGTTGTACTAATCCCCCCGACGGGGAAAAGCATAGAATATGCATTGAAGTTCGGCTTCAAAGCAACTAACAACGAGGCCGAATATGAGGCCGCAATCGCAGGGATAGAGCTTTGCTTATTCCTGGAGGCCGAGCATGTTTGCCTCAAAACTGATTCCCAGCTTGTAGCCAACCAGATCCGAGGGGAATATGAGGCCAAGTGGCCCAGCATGACAGCTTACTTAGCAAAAATTAAATCCTTAACGTCAAAGTTAAGATCCTTTGAAGTCATTCTCATCCCCCGAGGACAAAACGCGCAAGCAGACGCACTGTCAAAACTCGCAAGCTCAACACTCATCGACCTAAACAGGTCGGTCCACGTGGAAGTTCACCAAGAGAGAAGCATTGACTTGCTACCCACCACAGTATGCAGTTTACGTACCGAACCCAGCTGGATGGACGCAGTAGTTGCATACAAAGAAAGGGGAGAACTTCCCGAAGATAAGCTGCAGGCGAGAAAACTGAAAAGATTCAACAAGTGGTTCATCATCAACGCCGAAGGAGAGCTCATGAGGAAATCATTCTCCGCTCCGCTGCTAAAATGTGTGGGTCCAACAGACGCTGACTACATCCTAAGAGAAATCCACCTCGGGATATGCGGAAACCACATCGGAGGCAGGACATTGGCACATAAAGCCCTTCGGGCCGGATACTGGTGGCCCACTATGGTTTCCGAGGAAAAGCAGATGGCAAGGAAATGCGAGAAATGCCAAAAGTTCGCACCAGCCATCCATCAACCAGCTCAAACCCTACAATCAACACTGTATCCCTTACCATTCGCACAGTGGGGGTTAGACATCATTGGTCCCTTCCCCTCAGCTACGAACCAGAAGAAGTGGTTGATTGTAGGAGTCGACTATTTTAGCAAATGGACCGAAGCTGAAGCTGTCTCCTCCATCACCGAACCTCAGGTCCGCAAGTTCATATGGCAGAACATCATCACAAGGTTCGGCATACCAAGGCTGATGGTCTTCGACCACGGGAAACAGTTCGACAACACCCCGTTGCAAAAATGGTGCAAACAGTTCGGCATACACCTAGCTTACTCGGCAGTTTGCCACCCACAAAGCAACGGGCAAGCCGAAGCTGCTAACAAACTCATCCTCAATGCACTCAAGAAAAGAGTCGAGGATGACAAAAACAAATGGTTAGAAGAGCTACCCGGAACGCTATGGTCCCTTCGGACCACTGAGAAAGAAGCTACCGGGCAAACACCGTTCCACCTTGTATATGGATCCGAAGCTGTCATCCCTGTGGAAATCGGAACAGAAAGCTTGAGGATCCAGGCATACAACAGGTATGATGGGCTCCAAGGAGAAAGCAACAACCAACTTCTGTCCGAAGCTCTCGATCTACTGGATGAAGCTCGGAACGATGCGAGGACACTCAACGCAGCTTATTTGCAGAGGGTCAACAAGCATTACAACCGAAGAGTCAACGCCAGACCCCTAAAAGTCGGTGATCTAGTACTCAGAAACGCCGCCTCGGTTCAGAAAGGACGGATCCATGGCAAACTCTCAGCCACTTGGGAAGGACCATACATCATCCATTCCGAAAAAAGGCCAGGCACGTTTATGCTGAAACAGTTAGATGGAACAATTTTGAAGAACCATTGGAATACCGATGTTCTCAAGAAATATTTTGTATGATCTCTGTCTGTAAACCAAGTAAGTTGTTTAATGAGAAGAGGAAAGCCATTGGCACCATGTGTTTCATTAAACTTATCTCTATATTTATTGTCCCTTTATATATACATGCAGCCTCGGATCTGATCAATCCGAGACTAAAAACAGGTTGACTTTGCCCATTCCTTGATAAAATGCAAGAAATGACCAAATCATACACTTCAGGGAATCGTCCAGAATCCTCGGATTCGCGATACTCAGATAAAACTTGTTCGCAACAAATAGTCGCTCGAATCAAGTTATAAAACTTCGGCTCAGATCCACGGATCGCCGAAGTCATAACTAAGAGGCAGACTAGCGATCTCTTGCCCAGGTTTCCGAACCACAAGAGATCGGAAGAACAATCCAGACCTCTGAGCAGATCGACGGATTTGAAGAGTCTGGAAATTAAAGAGTCTCTTAGCAGATCTACGGATTTGAAGAACTCGCAAAATTAAGGAGTCTCTTAGCAGATCTACGGATTTGAAGAACTCGCAAAATTAAGGAGTCTCTTAGCAGATCTACGGATTTGAAGAACTCGCAAAATTAAGGAGTCTCTTAGCAGATCTACGGATTTGAAGAACTCGCAAAATTAAAGAGTCTCTTAGCAGATCTACGGATTTGAAGAACTCGCAAAGTTAAAGAGTCTCTTAGCAGATCTGCGGATTGGAAGAACTCGCAAATTAAAAAGTCTCTTAACAGATCTACGGATTTGAAGAGCTCGCAAGATCAAAGGGTTTTTAGCAAGTCTACAGAAAGAAGAGCTCGAAAAGTCTACGGATTCAAAGACTTAAAATTGCGAAAGTACAAAATTGAAAAGAAGCAGCCAAGTAACAAACATTCATTTTTCATTCAATATTTGGGGGAAGTACAAATACATCAAACAAACTCGGTACATACCCGAGGACCCTCAAAAATTGAAAACAAAATGAAACAGTTAAAATCGGCAGCCATCAACAGACAATACCGGCCTACCGAAGTACTAAGAAAGCAAAAAGAAATGAGTACAACGCAGCGCCGAGGCAAAAGGGGGAAAGGCAAGCACACATTCGGAAGTCCTCAACTGGAACCGACCGACTCTGAAGAAGACGACTGCCCGAATCCCTAACTCTTGGGAGTCTCAGGAGCAGCCCCTAGGGGAGCATCCTTCGAAGAACCCCCAGCAGTAGTATCACCCTCGGAAGTCGCCTTCTGGGCCCGAGCCTCTGCAAAAGCAGCTTGGCGTTCAGCTTCAGCTTCGTCTCGATCAGCTTGGCATTCCACCAAGTGGTCCTGGGCCTGCATCCAGAGGGGAACTTTCTCGTTCCAAGGGAAATGAGGCATGTGCTTCGCAAACATGCGCCGAGCACCCAGGATACCATTCCAGTATTGCTCTCTACACTGATCAGCAGTATAGAGATCAACTCGCTCTTGCTCCAACCTCCGAATGTAGTCGTCTTTTTCCTGGAGCTTCAGCCGAAGAACAGGCACCTTATCAGCTTGCTGCTGGATCAGCTCCCGATGCTTGACAAAATGGCAGAGCCTCAACTCTGCCTCTTTGCTCTCCTTATCGGCCGCTTCAAATTTAGACTTCATCTCCTGGAAGAGTCTATCTTTTTCTTCAAGTTCGCTAGCGAACTTAGCGGCCATATCCTTCTTTTCCTCATCGAAGGAAGCTATCTTCTCAGCATCCTCTTCAACTCGGAAGATAAGCTTGCCAACCTCGGCCCCGATCTTCTCAGCAGACTCTCTAGCCTTGCGACTATACTGAAGGTATAGCTGCTTGACTTCCACAAGCTCGGAGAGGAGTTGCCCAGCCTTCTGGTCCAAGATAGGAATATCACGAGCATAAGCCTCCCGATATTTCCTCAGTTGTTTCTCCTCAACCGAGCTGCACTCGGAAGCGAACGAGGACCAGAAAACAGCCTGGGAGCGAAGGAAAGATGAGCAAAAATAGGAAAAGCATAAAACAAAAACACAACTCAAAAGGAAAAATCCAGCAATTACCTCGTTCAGATAGTACTGGGCCATCATAGCCGGATTCCTCTCTTCAGCCCCAGGAACCCTCCACTGCGGGTTAGCACGAAGAAGATTTTCCCGAGCAGCTTCGGGGCCCACCAAGGATCCCACGTGAGCCAGGGGGTCCTCTCCCAAAACCGGAGCCCTGGCATACCGAGCCATCGCCTCCCTTACTTCTTCAGGGATCCGTTTCAGCGGAACATCCGAACAAGGGTCAGCATGGATCAGCCTATCCAAGGCCGAGGTAGAAGTAGAACCCAAAGTTGAGTGGCGCCTCTTCCTCGTCAGACCTTGCTCGGGCTGCTCCTCCTCTCCAGCAGAGGGAACCTCTTTCTGGACCTCGGGAACCGCAGCATCGGGGCCCGAGAGATCTACCATCTCCTTGTCTGGACCCTTCTCTCTTTCAAAAGGAAGATCAGCAGACTCCTTCTTCTCCTCAGCTACCTCAGGGACATCCGAGCCAGGAGCACAATCGGCTTCAATCGCCTCCATCACCTTGGTGATATCCTGGATTTCGATCCCCAAAACAGCAGATGGCTTCAGCGGAGAGGGGATGGTATCTTCCTCGATCAGCGGCTGATCCACGGGCGGCGGTTCATCAACCACCACACTCTTTAACTTCTGCCCTGGCAAGGGCATGAAGTGAAGAAGATTCTTAGGAGGAGGCATGACTTCCGAAACCGCTTCCTACATGGCAAGCGTTCAAAGATCAATTTCGGAAAAAGGGAGGACGGATTACAAGAAAACTCCCAAGTCAGAGACCCCTTACCTTCTCCGAAGGCTGGGAAACCTTTGCCTTCTTCGGATGCGCAGATGACCTCAGAAGAGTGCTACCTTTCCTTTTTCTTTGATCCTAAAAGAAAAGGGAAACCGAGGGTCAATAAGCTTAAGAAGAGGACAAGGGGGAAATAAAGAAAAAAAAAAACAAGGTGAAATACCCGGTTCCTAGATAAAGAAAAATCTATCCGGGCCGGAGACGAAACCGAAGGAACGGCACGCGGCACAGCATCAGTCCCAGGACCCTAGAAAAATGGTCCAGGACCAAGACGTTAGCCGACGGCCAACCAAAAAGAAAAAGACAAACAGAAACCGAGCCTATAAATAAACACTCACCGGATCCGAAGTTGTCTTCAACACAGGAAGCACAACCTTCACGGGAACAGCTTCAAAAGAGGAGGCAGAATCCCACGGATCAGCTCGAACTTCGGATATCCGAGCAACACCCGAGGGAGACAACACGTAATCCTTCAGGCGAGGATTACGAGGATTATCTTTTCCAAACTTGTACTCAGGAGCCGGGTCGTGAATAGTCTTCAAATCCAAAGAAATGCCCAACTTCTTAGGATCAATGCAGCTAAAGCCGTACTCTGCAAAAACAAAGCACAAAATATGTCAGTAAAACGAAACAGGAAAGAGAAGGACAAACTCACTGAAAAACGGTCCCAGCCGAAAGACACCTACCCCTGTCAAAAATCCTGCTGAGACCGGCAACAGCAAGAATGTCCTCCCGCAAAATGTAATTAAGGTTCGGGAGCCAGCTAGACGGCAGTCTATAATTATCCCCCTGAGCCAAGAACCACTGAAGGAGATCCACATAGTGGCGATGATTCCGATCCGGAGCTGCCACGCCCCTCATATCAGGATCAGGAGCCACGAACCACTTTGGAGGACGATAAAAATTGGGATGCTTCGGATCCGTCGGCACACGAACGAGCAACCACTCCGTCTTCCAATTGTGGTCAGAGCTAAGGTAAGGGTACGCCGTAATGTAGTTCGGCTCCCCCCTCTTTCTGGACTTTTTGTTGACGATGGTCCACCAACCATACCCATCACCCTTGGAAGCATGATTGAGAACCAGATCATGAAGATCCCGAAAAACAGCGACAGAGCAAGGGAAATTGACAAAGTCACACACCCATCTAAATCCGATTATGTGCCTCATAGATTTGGATGTAAGCTGGGCCAAACTAATGTTGTACGACACCAAGAGCTCGGATACGAACGAATCCAAGGGAAAACGGAGACCATTCTCCAAATGATGAGTGTACACGGAAATGAACCCTCTCGGTGGATGGGTCACCCGAGGACGCTCCTGTTCAGGGAGCTCGCACCAGTACCCCAAGGCATGCTGAATTCCGTATAGCTCCTCGGCCTTCCGATGATAATTCCCCAACTTCGCTTCCACCAACCAGTCACCACTGACCGATTTCTCCAACGGACCATCGATCTTGGTGGTCTCGTGCAAAATTGAGGCATACTTGCCCTTCGGATCAGCTTCCGTCCAATGAACTGGAAACTCAGGGTAATGACGACGAACACCCGAAGAGCCGGCCTTCTTACCAGAAGTAACCCGTTCGGATACACCAGAACCGCCAGCGGCACCATCTCTAGAAGCATCCCAACCACTTGAAGACTTATGTACCTTCCCCGAAGGCACATCCTCCTTCTCACCAGAGGACTCAACGACGAACTTACTCTTTCCCCTATTCTTTGCCATGGCCGCGAACTTTCGATCTAGGGTTTAGATTGAGGAGTAGAGGAAAGATCGGAAAAAATAAGTAAAAACTCAGAAACAAGTTACCTTTTCCCGAAGCGGAATTCGCCGACAAAACGAGTGACACAAGTTCCCGAAGTCCAAAGCTGACTGAATTCCGTAGATCTGAAGAAACTTGAAAACTGCGATCGCCGGAATTTAGAGAGAGAATGGGTTTGAAAGAAAGAGTAAAAAGTTCGAAAGGAGCAAAGCACCCAGTATTTATAGAAAAGAAAGGGGGCGCATCAACTTCCTCAACCCACGATCTCCACGACACAATACAAATCCCAACACTTGTCATCAATGCAAATCATCCCTTTTCAAAAAAAAAAAGAGGGAACTTTTGGACTTCTGACAGCTGGAAACCCACCCATTTAATTCTAAATGGACCGGGTCTGGGGGGCATGTTGTTTGGGCTCCCAATTGATTCTCAATTGGGCCACTAAGTCCAAAGCCCAATGGCTCTAAACAAACAGCATCAAAACCTACCAATGGCTAGTCAGCCATCCATCAAGGCCCAAGGCCCAATAGCAATAAATGACCTATGGGCATTTATTATGCAAACACTATAAATAGGCCGCCAAGGCTCACACCTCAAGGTACGTCCAATTTATCGCCTTAAGACTACTCTTCTAGAGAACTTCTCTCTAGAATCCGAGCATCATTCTTACTTAGGCATCGGAGGGGCTTTCCTCGGAAACACCCCCGAGGCTAGTGACTTTGCTCTTGTGCAGGTGAATTCGCACTCTACTCATTCAAGCAAGCAAGATCTTCAACACATACAAAAGAGCCTTCATTCGAAGCCCATTGTTTCCATCTTTACAACACCGGAACAATCTTTATACTTTCCGTTTTAATATGTTTCATAATATTCTTTACATTGTATATTATAATATTTTGGATATGAAAATGTACCATATATCTTACTCCCTCCATATTTAAATAGGAGGTACATGCACTTACCATTTTTAGTAACTTTTCAACCCCACCATCTAATTAAATAATATACTTCCTCCATTTTTTTATTATTGCACCGTTTTCCTTTTTGGGAAGTTGCATATTAATTGCATCATTTCCTATTTTTAGTAAGTTTACCTACTTGAAATGACATTTCTATCCTTATATGGGTGGTGGGGACCAAACCCCACTTGTTCTTTACATAAAAACTTGTACTTAATCACATGGGTATTTTTGTCAATCTCTCACCTTTTACCTCCTTTCTTAATTCTTGTGCCCAATGTAGATGTTGCAATAATAAAAAAAAAATGGAGGAAGTATCTAATTTATCCTATGACCAACTACCAAATTAAACAATTAATTTCATAAACCCCCACTCAACACCCCTCCAAAATTTAATGGTCCCCACTTATTTTACTTGATTAAAATATTTACCTCAATCCCACTTGCTTTGTTATTTTATTTCATTCAACTATCCTTTCTTAATACCCGTGTCAGGTCAAGTATGTCTCCTATTTAAATACGGAGGGAGTAGTATTTTACCCCTTACCCCCACAAAATATACCGAGTACATATTTTCACTCAATTTCTCTTAGTTTATTTGTATTTTCTTACACAACCATAATTTTACACTATATTCTCTTATTTTATCTATATTTTATTATCTAATTCACATTTTCAACACTTTCTCTCATTTATCTTAATATTTAGGCAAGTAATAAATGAAAAGATTATTATAAAACGTAGGTGGTATACAATCAATTACTCCTATCTTCTATGGTTCCAATGAATGATAAATCATCTCCTTGTTATATTATCTACGTACTATGGAGTACGTACTGCCGGAGAACTCCCCCCAAACTTTTATTACTCTGGCGGAACTTGATTAATTGATTTACTTCAGTAAAATTAACCGAATAATGTTTATTTAAAGGACTACGAATAAAAACATAAGTTACACAACAACAAGATACATGATATATAATAGGTGCAATATGTAGTTAATGTGTATCATTCCTCATTGAAATGGATAATACTTTCCTTATTTCTTATTACAACAACACAAGTTTAAGTTTGACGACTATCATAATTTTTGCTGTATCTTTCGATCTTATTTTTTTTCTTTATTATTATTATTTTAAACACAAGTTTAGATTCTTGTTCGGCAGCAGCATTGATCACTTCCCACACAATTGGCATCTCTAGCTTCATTACAAGCGAGCAAACAAGCGTTATAATTACAATTAGGCATTTCGTGACACGAAGCCGCGAATCCTTTTACACTTTCAGAAAGAAATGTTTTCTCAGACCTCAAGCTCATAGAACAAGTACCTGCAATAAATAAAAATAAGGATCCCCTCTGCTTGACTTATTTTACACAAAATAAATTCAGATAATTTTAGATAAATTCAATTAAAATAAGTTCAGAAAAAATATTTTTTTTCATACTTTTTCACACACGGATAAGTTTATTTCATACAAAATAAATTTTTTTCAGATAAAATAAGTTAGACAATAAGTTCAGATAATAAAGTTTCGACAAAATAAGTCGAATAGAATGAAGCCTAAGAAAACTCCAATATTCAATAATTTATGCATGTTTGCACATGTGTCATACTATTGGCAAGAAATTACTAATCCTGTAGCATATTTCTATAGTTCCGTGCATTAACATTTCTAATCAAAACAACAATGAGCATCATTTCTAGCACTTAGTTTACTGCATGTCTTTGTTGGGAGCTTGCCCCTCTTTAGCATAAAAAAAATAGCGAAAGAAGGGCAAGATACACCCGGCCGGAATTGACCAATTCAAACCCGTGTATGATATTGGATGACTCGAAATTAACCTGGATCAAAATAGAACCGACATGTAGTCGACCCTTTTCCAAAATTGGATGACCCGAAATGAACAATACTCGAATGGACCCGAAATTGACCCAAATCAAAATTAACCCGACCTGTATCCGATCTATAACCGAAACTAGATAACCCAAAAATGACCTGAATTAAAATTGACCCAAACCCGTACTAGACCTATATGAGAAATGGACATGACTCGAATGGACCGGACAAAATCATGTAGTTGAAATGACATGACATAGTTTTTCATTATAGTTTATTTTCCTATGAAACATAGGAAGTACTTTTAAGCTTACCACAAGAAAAAATAACGAGTAGCACCAACATCAGAGGCACAATTGATTTATTTTCAGCCATTTCTTAAATACACTAGAGATTTTTTATGTAAAAAAATTAGGAAGATGGAGGATTTATTAATCAACTATTGTATACTACGTATATGAATGATCTGAGGAAATTGGTAAAGCTTTTGGGTCTTTATATACTTGTAGAGTTGTAGTTTGTTGTTTATGATTTGTGTTTTTTATTTTGGATATGATTTCCTTCCTAATGTATGAATATTGCTTTCCCATATAATATGATTTTCTTCCTAATTTATGAACATAAACGGTATTTTTTTATTCCCATATAATAAGAGATTGGAGTTTTTTTTTTTACGAAAAGTTGGAGTTCTCACACCGTAAGTAATACTTTCTTCTATTTTTTTTAGTTGCAACACTTTACTATTCATGATTGACAATGCATATTTTGAACAATTAATACGAAGTATATTTAATTACCGATAAGTACGTAAAATTATAAAAGTTAATTTTCGCAAAATATACGTTAAGACGAATCTAACAAGATCACACATAAATATGTTTTCCTAAAGTATAGATCATCAAAAATAAACAAAATAGTTTTTTTTTTTTTTGGTGTTGGCACCCGGTTCACCCTTGGGGCTGATTCGGATTCGGGGCGAGTTATGGGTGGATAGGTTTCAATCCCCTTCCTATTGTTGTTGCGGGGGATCGAACACGAGTTCTCCCTACCAAGTTCAGCCTCAATCACCACCAATGGCGGAGCCATAATTTTTTTTTGGGGGTGTCGGCAGTGGCGTTCCCATGATTTTTAGAATGTTGTTTCCGGTGATCTTCCACAACACACAATATATTACTAAAAAAAAATGTATCGTCCTGAAATTAATCAATATTCATATTATAATCGTACAAAATTATTACAATTATTCTCTACGGTTTTCATATCTGTGGTGAAAATTGAAAAGAATAACTTAACTTAAGAGAGTGGGTGTTTAAATTCAAAACTCTAGAGACCAGTTGTTTATAAAGACTGGTCTGTTAGGATTACCTATATTTATTCAGAACTCTAAGAGAGCGGTTTTTTCGAAAGGATGGTCTTTTAGGATTATCCCTATAGTATACCTGATGTCTTACGTGCGGAGCAGGTGTTCTTAAGTGTAACCTAAGAGATCGGTTTTATATAATAACAGGCTCTTAGATTTCAACTATAAGTATTTTTTTTTCCAATTTTTTTGGGGGTCCACTGATCACCACTGAACCAACATGCAATTGGTACCAACAAACAAAATAGATTATGAGAATAGTGCATATCACAAAGTGTTGCAACTATTTTGGAACAGAGGAATGATATTAATAATACTATCCCATGCACCTAAATGCCTAATGAATAGGTTAATCAATTATTATGGACATTTTAAACAATTATAATATTTTTTGCACCTAGCTAGTGCTGTAGTGCCTGCATAGGTTCAAGTCGTTCAACGAACATTGATGAATGAAAATTTAATAAATTATACGAAGTATATATTCGACCTATAACTAATTAAGGAAATACTATTCATAAAATAAAATCTTTTATCTTCGTTGATTTATTCCCTAGTATGTTCCTTCTTTATTTCCTTCCCTTTTTTTTCAGAAAGCTATAGGGTAGAAATTTAAAAAATAAATAAATAAAATACATTTAGTACTTCATAGAATAGTACCCATACGCTGCACGGTTTATAATCCAATATAAATTTATATGAAATATGGTAGATAATTATTATCAAAATAGAGTTTATAGATATTCTCCAAATTAAAATTAATGATGGATAAATTTGTTATTGTTTATTCGATATCTTACTAAAACAATTAAAATAAATAAGATTACATGCATAGATAAAATTATTTTCATTCTCATTCACCACTTGTGTCAAGCATAAAGTTATCTTATCCACCCTTAACTTTAATAGTAACACTCACTTAATATTCGCACAATCACCCCCATCAATTTCATTACCCGATTACTTAACACATACCTACACCATTTACTTTATTCGGCTAGGGATGAATTTGAGGCGGGGCAGAGCTTGCACACTCATATCCACCTACAATTCTCATCCCCATCCCCTCCATCCACGATAGGGAAGATACTCACCCCACTTAATCTCTGTCTCGAGAGGTACAAAATACATTTTATCCCGTCTTCATCAACCCCCCCCCCCCCCCCCTATCCACACCCACCTCAATTTCACCCCTAGACTCAACTTTTTTTTTTGTAAGGGAGTTTTGAATTTTAAAACTTTTTTCTAGAGTCTTTGACAATCATTTGTCTGATTAAAGTAATTGAGTAAAAAAAACATTATAATGTGTAATTAGTAGTAATTTTTATATATACATACATATATATATATATATATATATATATATATATATATATATATATATATATATATATAAATATAAATATATATATATATAGGTTTACATGTAGGTTTAGTGACGCGGACGGATCGTATCTAATTAAATCCATCATCTCTCGTCACTCGCGAAAAATATATTTTTTAAACCCATCACCTACAAAACGTTTCTTCATCCACGTCCACTTGGGGAGGATGCACAGGGGATCTCTAACAAAACCTGCCCCACTGACAATCTGACATCCCTATGTTCGATAAATTATTGACTTTTCCTTTCAACTAAATTTTAAATATCTTGACATAAGTTTATTAAGAAATATTAAAATTGATTGTATTAGCTTAATATTGATACAAATATATTTATAAGTGACGTACATAATTAGGATTTGGTGAGTATTCTTAAATTAGTCCAATCAATTCAAACTCGCCATCACCAAAGTGGGTACATGTTATCCTATGACCCGTCCACCAACAACAAATCTCTATTTGTTAGTCAACATTAGTCAATCATCTACGTTTACCTTTGTTGTCATCCCAATCTAAAACCCCATCATCAAAAATGATCAAGCATGTTGGAGAATGGCTTTGATTTTCTAAGTTTTGTTTTAGAACATCTGTTAGATCTTTGTTTAAAACAATTGGTTTAACCATTTCATATTTATGAAATTATTTATTTCATATTCATTTAATCTTGGTTTAGTATTAAATGAGAAAGTCCAAGTGATTCAAACCATTCAAATGGGATGTCAAGATGGATTCTTTAACAAAGAAACACCCATAAGTGAACTTAAATATTGAAGTCATAAAAGATCCATAATCCAAGTCATTGAAATGTTGGACGACCAATGACTAATGAAGATTAGATTGCAAGTAGATTTTAGTTTAATTTCTTGAACTAGATGGACATGTTATGTCAGAAATCTTTTGCATATATGCTTATTGGATCTTGTATCGGATTGACCATGAGAACACTTTAAGAGATTAAAGTCATGTCATAATTAGTTCTCATTAATGGTGATTAGAACCATTCCTCAAAACATGAATAATTATGATTGTTCGTTTGAAGATTAATTCGCTTTGATGCTCGCTAAACGTTGCACCGTAAAAGGAGACTATAAAAGTAGTTATTGGGCGTTCTATGAATCAAAGTGAGTGTTCATAGATTGTAAGACTAGATTGTCCTCCTATCTTTGATAGGATATGGTGTTGTTGTATAACAAGGCCTCTCGGAGAGTTAGATACTGTGAAAATGCATGGTTGTGCTCAGTATGGTTAAGGCTTAACCTTCTGTATAAGTTTAACAGTTGAACTCAGTAATCCGAGAAACACTTATGGACCTAATAAGGATGGCTTGGATCTTACCTTATGTTTAACAAGTAACATTAAGCGACAAAGGAATGTAAATTCACACTTGTCTGAATGACAAGTGGGAGACGGAAGGAAATATGTCCTTCACCCAATGTGCCTAATACCAAAGGTTCAGATTAATTACGAACAATTAATTCGGTGAGATCAAGTGATCGGAACAGCTGGCTAGAGCAATGCTTCCGATCAGTGAGTACTAATCCTAATTAGGCTCACAGCTTACTTTTGACTGAACCTATAAGGTCACACCATTGGCATGTAACAGATAATCGAATTAAATGAATCGGAAATTCATTTAATATCTTTTCGGGAAATTAGTTCGGAAAAAATAACTATACGATTTAACATTGGATCTTGAAAATCGTATATCGTGATTGTGTATATTCGTAAGCTAGGGAAAACGAATAATCGTATCGTACGACAATGGATTGTCAAGTACGAAACGATGAATGAATTATCAAATGATAATTAATAAGAAAACACGAAAGCAAGCCCACAAGAAAGGAAACAAGGCACCAAGGCACAAGGTGTTAGGTTATGATACATATGACAATTCATAAATCATGCGGAAAAACCATTTAGCCAGGAAAACATATTATTTACACATAATCATTTAGCATAGTTTAGATGCATACTCTTTGTTGCGTGCCTTCCCTAGCTGCGCCCGAACCGAACAAGAACAAGTCTTTAGGACTCCAAGTGTCGTCCCTCCGTAGATAGTCCACAGTACGTCCGGATCCGCCTTAAGATTGACCAACTAGAATCGCCCTTAAGGTACTAAAAATTTCGGCACTTTTGAGCAAGGAATGTGTCTGAATTTTTCTCTCAAAAACTCACTTTGAATACTTGAAAAACTTGTTATAAATTGTGAACCCAGGCCACATATTTATAGGGGTATGGAAAGAGAATTGGAATCGAATTAGGATACGAATTAATTAAATTAGAATCACAATAAAACTCTTATTTAAATAATTTATCAAATAGAATTAGGAATTTAATCATTAAACGAATCCTGTACGTTTTAGGTTTCTTATGTGAACACAAACACCCACGCATGCACAGCAGCCCACGAGGGGCGCCATGCGCGCGCGCGCACAGCCCGAGCATCGCAGCCCACGACTGCCGTAGCCTTGGGCGCGCGCTGGGCCTGCCTTGCGGTGGGCTTGGCGCAGCCTTGGGCTGGCGTGTTGTGGCGCGCGTTTCCCTAGCTGGACGTGGGCCTGGCTTTGTGTTGGGCCTTCGTCTAGCAAGCTCGTCCGATGCTAATTCGTACGACGCGCTTCCGATTAATTTTCCGATTCCGGAATTCATTTCCGATACGAACAATATTTAACATTTCCGATTCCGGAATTAATTTCCGTTTCAAACAAATATTTAATATTTCCGTTTCCGGAATTATTTTCCGATTCCGATAATATTTCCGATTCAGACAATATTTCCGTTTCCGGCAATATTTCCGATTCCGGCAATATTTCCATTTCCGATAATATTTTCCGATACGTACCATGTTTCCGTTTCCGGCAACATCTACGACTTGGATAATATTAATATTTCCGATACGATCCATATTTCCGTTTCCGGCAATATCATCGTTTCCGGAGTATTCATTTCTTGCCTGTGACGATCTCAGCTCCCACTGAAACCAAGATCCGTCGATTCCGAATATCCATAGTTGGAGTATTTAATGCCATTAAATACTTGATCCGTTTACGTACTATTTGTGTGACCCTACGGGTTCAGTCAAGAGTAAGCTGTGGATTAATATCATTAATTCCACTTGAACTGAAGCGGCCTCTAGCTAGGCATTCAGTTCACTTGATCTCACTGAATTATTAACTTGTTAATTAATACTGAACCGCATTTATTAGACTTAACATTGAATGCATACTTGGACCAAGGGCATTATTTCCTTCAGTCTCCCACTTGTCCTTAGGGACAAGTGTGCATTTCCTAATTCCTTTTTTGCTCGATGCTTGCTCTTCAACATAAGGTAAGAGTTGTCATCCTTATTTTGTCCAGAGGTGTTCCTCGGTTTCAGAGTTCAACTGATCAAATAAACAGATAATCATAGCCTATGATTCATCCGAGCACGGCCATGCATTTCACAGTTTCTAGCTCTACGAGTGGCCTTGTACAACATTTAAGCATCTCATCCCGATTTATGGGAGGACAATCCCAATCTTGCGATCTTGAGATTAGACTTCGTTTGATAGGTGATTACCTGAGCGTTGCCTTTATAGCCTCCTTTTACGGTGCGACGGTTGGTCAACGTCAAAGTAACCAGTTCTCAAACAAGTAATCTCAAATCACTCAGGTATTGAGGATTTAGTGTCTAATAATTTTAATGAAATTTACTTATGACAGATTTTCATCTCTTACAGTAAAGTTTCATAGGTCTTGTCCGATACTAGTCTTCCCAAAGTAAGTATCTATGCAAATGATTATGACATTGCCATGTCCACATAGTTCAAGAAACAGAACTACGTACTAGTCATCTTGCATTCTAATCGTCTAACGTTTTCTATGCGTCCAATTTTATAGAAAACTCCGACTAGGGACCATTTTCAACCTTTGACATTCAAGTTCACTTGATAGACATTTCTTAGTCACAGGACTGGTCCTGACAGTCTATCTTGAATATATCGTCAAATTGAAGGGACTCATCATTTAATAAACCACAAATTAAATGGAAAAATGAATTCTTTTCATTTATTGTGAATGATTAACCAATAATGTTTTACAAAGATTTAAACTCTAAAACTTTAAAACATTAAACAGAGACATCAAAGTCATTCTCCAATATGCTTGATTCCCATAGCTGCAGTGTGCGAGTTGTGCTTTGCCTGCGGCAGAGGTTTAGTCAATGGATCTGATATGTTGTCATCAGTTCCAATTTTGCTTATCTCGACTTCTTTTCTTTCAACGAACTCTCGTAGAAGGTGAAATCTACGAAGTACATGCTTGACTCTCTGGTGGTGTCTAGGATCCTTTGCCTGTGCAATAGCTCCGTTATTATCACAATACAGGGCTATTGGTCCTTTAATGGAGGGGACTACACCAAGTTCACCTATGAACTTCCTTAGCCATATAGCTTCTTTTGCTCCTTCATGTGCAGCAATGTACTCCGCTTCAGTTGTAGAATCCGCAATGGTGCTTTGCTTAGCACTTTTCCATCTTACTGCTCCTCCGTTGAGACAGAAGACAAACCCAGACTGTGATCTGAAATCATCTTTGTCGGTTTGGAAACTTGCGTCCGTATAGCCTTTAACAATTAATTCATCATCTCCACCATAGACCAGGAAGTCATCTTTGTGCCTTTTCAGGTACTTCAGAATATTCTTGGCAGCAGTCCAATGCGCCTCTCCTGGGTCTGACTGGTATCTGCTCGTAGCACTGAGTGCGTACGCAACATCCGGGCGTGTACATATCATAGCATACATTATTGAACCAATCAATGATGCATATGGAATCCCATTCATTCGTCTACGCTCATCAAGTGTTTTTGGGCACTGAGTCTTGCTTAGAGTCATTCCATGAGACATGGGTAGGTAGCCTCGCTTGGAGTCCGCCATCTTGAACCTATCAAGCACCTTATTGATATAAGTGCTTTGACTAAGTCCAATCATCCTTTTAGATCTATCTCTGTAAATCTTGATGCCCAATATGTATTGTGCTTCTCCTAGATCTTTCATCGAAAAACATTTCCCAAGCCAAATCTTGACAGAGTTCAACATAGGAATGTCATTTCCGATAAGTAATATGTCGTCGACATATAATACTAGGAAAGCAATTTTTCTCCCACTGACCTTCTTGTATACACAAGATTCGTCTGCGTTCTTGATGAAACCAAAGTCACTGACTGCTTCATCAAAACGTATATTCCAGCTCCTGGATGCCTGCTTCAATCCGTAGATTGACTTCTTTAGCTTGCATACCTTTTTAGCATTCTTTGGATCCTCAAAACCTTCAGGCTGTGTCATAAACACAGTTTCTGTTAAAACGCCGTTTAAGAAAGCAGTTTTGACATCCATCTGCCATATTTCGTAATCGTAATATGCAGCGATTGCTAACATTATCCGAATAGACTTTAGCATTGCAACTGGTGAAAAGGTTTCATCGTAATCCACACCGTGGACTTGCCTGTAACCTTTTGCAACCAATCTAGCTTTGAAAACTTCAAGTTTCCCATCCTTGTCCTTTTTTCAGTTTGATAACCCATTTGCTTCCAATGGCTTGGTAGCCATCTGGCAAATCGACCAAATCCCATACTTGGTTTTCAGACATGGAGTCTAATTCAGATTGCATGGCTTCTTGCCATTGCTTGGAGCTAGGGCTCGTCATAGCTTGTTTGTAAGTCGCAGGTTCATCACTTTCAAGTAATAGAACGTCATAGCTCTTGTTCGTCAAAATACCTAAGTACCTTTCCGGTTGAGATCTATATCTTTGCGATCTACGCGGGGTAACATTTCTAGATTGACCATGATTCTCACCAGATTCTTCTAAAGATCTCTGAGTTTCATCCTGAATGTCATCTTGAGCATTCTCTAGAGTTTGTTGTTCGACTCGAATTTCTTCGAGGTCTACTTTTCTCCCACTTGTCATTTTGGAAATGTGATCTTTCTCCAAAAAGACACCATCTCGAGCAACAAACACCTTGTTCTCAGATGTATTGTAGAAGTAATACCCCTTTGTTTCCTTTGGATAGCCCACAAGGATACATTTGTCAGATTTTGGATGAAGTTTGTCTGAAATTAATCGTTTGACGTATACTTCACATCCCCAAATCTTAAGAAAAGACACATTTGGAGGCTTTCCAAACCATAATTCATATGGAGTCTTTTCGACAGCTTTAGACGGAGCTCTATTTATAGTGAGTGCAGCTGTATTTAGTGCATGTCCCCAAAATTCTAATGGAAGTTTGGCCTGACCCATCATTGACCTGACCATGTCTAGCAAGGTTCTGTTCCTCCGTTCCGACACACCGTTCCATTGTGGTGTTCCAGGAGGAGTCAATTCTGATAGAATTCCACATTCTTTCAGATGGTCATCAAATTCATAGCTCAAATATTCACCGCCTCTATCAGACCGCAGTGCCTTAATCTTCTTGCCTAATTGATTCTCTACTTCACTCTGAAATTCCTTGAATTTGTCAAAGGATTCAGACTTATGCTTCATTAGGTAGACATAACCATATCTACTGAAGTCATCAGTGAAAGTGATAAAGTAGCTGAAACCACCTCTAGCATTTGTACTCATTGGTCCACATACATCTGTATGGATTAAACCCAATAGTTCATTTGCTCTTTCTCCAACTTTAGAGAAAGGTTGCTTTGTCATTTTGCCAAGTAAACATGATTCGCATTTACCATAATCCTCTAAGTCAAATGGTTCTAGAATTCCTTCCTTTTGAAGTCTTTCTAGGCGTTTTAAGTTTATATGGCCTAATCGACAATGCCACAGATAGGTGAGATCTGAATCATCCTTTTTGGCCTTTTTGGTATTTATGTTATATACTTGTTTGTCGTGATCTAATAAATAAAGTCCATTGACTAATCTAGCAGATCCATAAAACATCTCTTTAAAATAAAACGAACAACTATTGTCTTTTATTAAAAAGGAAAATCCCTTAGCATCTAAGCAAGAAACTGAAATGATGTTTTTAGTAAGACTTGGAACATGGAAACATTCTTCCAGTTCCAAAACTAGCCCGGAGGGCAACGACAAATAGTAAGTTCCTACAGCTAATGCAGCAATCCGTGCTCCATTTCCCACTCGTAGGTCGACTTCACCCTTGCTTAACTTTCTACTTCTTCTTAGTCCCTGTGGATTGGAACATAAGTGTGAGCCACAACCTGTATCTAATACCCAAGAAGTTGAATTAGCAAGTATACAGTCTATAACGAAAATACCTGAAGATGGAACGACTGTTCCGTTCTTCTAATCTTCCTTTAGCTTCAAGCAATCTCTCTTCCAATGCCCCTTCTTCTTGCAGTAGAAGCATTCGGATTCAGAAGTGGGTTGACTGACCTTCCTCTTTACAGATTTGGCGCCAGTTTGCTTAGTTGGGCTGGCCTTGTTGCCACCTTTCTTAGCATTCCTCTTCTTTCCAGATTTCTTGAACTTGCCCCCACGCACCATAAGCACATCCTGCTTATCACTTTTGAGCGTCTTTTCAGCGGTCTTCAGCATACCGTGAAGCTCAGTGAGCGTTTTGTCCAGACTATTCATACTGTAGTTCAGTTTGAACTGATCATACCCGCTATGAAGAGAATGGAGGATGGTGTCTATAGCCATTTCCTGAGAAAATTGCTGATCCAGCCGACTCATATTCTCAATGAGTCCAATCATTTTGAGAACATGTGGACTTACGGGCTCGCCTTTCTTAAGCTTAGTCTCAAGAATTTGCCTATGAGTCTCGAATCTTTCGACTCGAGCCAGATCTTGGAACATGTTCTTCAACTCACTGATGATTGTGAAAGCATCTGAGTTGATGAACGTTTTCTGCAGATCCGCACTCATGGTGGCGAGCATTAGACATTTCACATCCTTGTTGGCATCAATCCAACGATTGAGGGCTGCTTGAGTGACCCCGTCGCCTGCGGCTTCGGGCATCGCCTCTTCTAGGACATACTCCTTTTCTTCCTGCATAAGAACTATTTGCAAGTTCCTTTGCCAGTCAAGGAAGTTTTTCCCGTTCAACTTCTCCTTTTCGAGAATTGATCGAATGTTGAATGAATTGTTGTTTGCCATATTAAAAACTACAATTGAAAAGAATAAACAAATAAATAACCATTCACAGTTTCTCTTAATAAACTTAAATTCTAGCATACATGCATAATTCAATGTTTATTAAGCATTTTATTCAAGTTATGTGTTCCGGCAGGTGTGAATAAAATGATTCCAAGATCCTAAAATCATTGAAGAACTAAGCACAGTTTGTCGACTTAATCCTAAAACATCTTAGGTAAGCAAAAGCCTTTTGCTAATAGTCTAGAAACTATTCTTGGCTGATAGGTACGTCTAAGAACTTATTAGGTAAACCTATCGATTTTGCCACGACATAAAAGGACTCCTTACTTATATCGTTGAGTTTCACCAAAACTAACATGTACTCACAATTATTTGTGTACCTTGCCCCTTTAGGACCAATAAGTAACACCTCGCTGAGCGAAAACTATTACTAGATTGATGTAAAGGATATCCAAGCAAGTGTATATTTTGGCATGACACCTTATAACTCAATTTTTAAGTTTGGAACTTAAGGCTCTTACTATGTTGGTTAGATTTTAAGTGAACTAAAATCCTTAATCATGCAACATAATCAAGCTTATGATCTCATGCATTTTAGGACATATTTAAAAGCAATAAATAACTTAAAACATGCATAAGATAAATGTGATCTAGTATGGCCCGACTTCATCTTGAAGCTTTAACTTCAAAGTCCGTCTTGAAAATCTCCGTGGGAGGCACCATTTTCTTCAAATAGGATAAGCTATAATTAAAACTAATTACAACTATTTGATGGTACGCAGACCATTTTTGAATTGAAAAACAACTTTGGTACTTTAGACCAATTACATTCAAATTAATGGCACGCAGACCATATTTTCTATCCTATTTGGGCCATACTAGTCACTTCATAACCTGCAAAACAGTACATATACAATATATACCATTCACCCATTCATTATCATGAATGGCCCACATAGCTGGTTAGTAAAACACATTATGCATCATGTAAACATTTGCAGCAATTAATCAAGGGCACCTATAATCTACCAATTATTCAGTCCTTATTAATTCTAATCAAGTTGTTTTAACCTTAAGGATTTGTAGACCTAATCAAGAGTTTATGACTAAAAAGGGCTCCCACTCAAATCAATAAATTCATACGCTTTACTAATTTTAAACATAAAAATGTATTTCTAGTCTAACCGGAAACATACAAATTTAATTAAAATTTAAAGCTCATATAAATTTATAATTGAATCCAAAAAGTTTAATTTAATTTCAGTCGTATTTAAATTAATTCATGATTTTAATTTTAGTAAAATAATTAGAATAAATAACATTTATTATAATTACAATATTCAAAATTAAAATCCAAGAAAATAATTTAAATTATTAATTTTAAAATTAATTAAAATTACGTAAACTGAAAATTTCAAATTAAACATTCAAAACGATCTAATCGCAACGCAAACACCCTACGCATCGCACGCCCATGGGCCACACGCACACAGCCATCGCTGGCCATGTGCGCGCAGCCCATGCGCTGTGTCGCATAGCTGCTGCTTCTACCCTTCGCAAGCAATCGCGCGAGTTGGTGCTCGCTGCGCGCGCGCCAGCGCTCAATGCACGCGCGCCATCGCTCGCCGTGCGCGCTCCCCAGCGCTCGCTGTGCGCTCGCCAGCACTCGCTTGTGCGAGCCAGCGCTCGCTTGTGCGAGGCATCGACGCTGGGCGCAGCACTCGTGGCACGCGAGCTTGCGCTCGCTGCGCGCGAGGCTGCGCGCGCTTGCGCGAGGCAGTGCGCGTTGTGGCGCAGCTCGCTTGCTGCCCACACGCGACTGCCGTGCCTTGCCTTCGCCCATGCCCATTCGTCCAGTGCTCGTAGCCCACGACACAAGGCAGGGCTGCTGCCTTGTGCTCGTGTACCATGCTCTTGCTCATTGCATTCGTGTAGCCCACGAAGCCCATTGATGCGAGACCAACGTCATTGGAAGTTGGATTCTGTAGCTTTCCAACAAGATATTATTTACAAGAATTCGAGTTTATATGAAGAAGTCATGAGCTATTAAAGATCGAGTTTTCTGAAAATCCGCAGATCTGCCTGCGCTAGAAATTTCTAGCGCTTGCGTGCGCGGGAAAATTCCAGCGCTCTCAATTTAAGCGCCACTTTTTTCTAGCGTTGCTATTTGATTCTGACTAAAACTCAAAACTCTTCAAATCCTATCTTATGCGCGCTAGAAATTTCTAGTGCTACAGTGTCAAGCGCTTGAAATTTTTAGCGCTTACAAAGCGAGCGCTACTTTTTTCTGGCGCTCGAACTCTTCAAATATCTATCTTATTTCGACTACCCACACTATAAATACAACCCTTCTACACCCCTTTTTCAATCATCGATTCAGTCTCACTTCTCTGATATTCTGAATTTTCTCTTCCCCCTCTGGTATACTAAAATTATGTTGACGTCCCGCCCCGTATTTGTAATAGTTCTACTGTATTAACTCTTGTTCAGAAGAACTCTGTCCGCATAAGTATTCGAATCATCCCAATTAGAACTGAAGTTCTAGGCGATTTATAAGACAAAACCAAGGAATCCAAAAGGAAACTCTGCCGGAATTGAAAGAAGGATAAAGGATCTGAAAGTCAGTATAAAGGTTGTTCTAAAGCTAAAAGGAGGCTCTGCTAAGGAGAATGGTAGGTGTTACTGAGAACCGCAGTAAAGCCTACGCTTTGTTGTAACCTGGATCTATATTTTACTGTTTTCATCACCATATAAATCTGCTAACTTTAATCTGTTATATTGCTCACGCCTAAATCAGATAATACTTGGACAAACCGGTTTATTGCTAAGTACCTTAAATCAACCTAAATCAGCGTTTTGCATTAAAATCAATCCAGAGTATTAATGTAGCATAACGCATGTCCCATCATTGTCACAATTGAACTAGTAAGGACCGCGTCGCGTGGGCTAATGTTGGGCACTCCCTGTATTAGTAAACGTCCCCCGAATTCTCAATCTCTGCTCCGTTGGATGTACGTTGAGGGATCTCCACACCATAGATCACAAGGGAACCTATGACCGTTGTAAGTCAAATATGTTTGCACTCCAGGCATATCCCGAAATCCGGGTTTTGTCAGTTTTCTTAAACTGAATGGCGACTCCTATAGACTAGTAAAAAGAGGCTAACGCCCACAGTTAGTTCCTATTTACTTAATATGCTTGCCACATCCAGAGGGAAAAAGTCGTGCGGGTTGTACGCTCTTCTAGAGGCGCCCCGTCGTGTTTTTTGACCCCCTCACAATTTGTGTGACTAGGGAAGAAAGAAAACACAAATTCTTATTTACAAGTGGTGTACAATAAATATTGTACACAATAAATATTGTACATCGAAGTAAAACATTTAACTCAAAATATAATTCTTAAAGTTATCTATTTTTAATTGATAACTTTTTCATTTAAATAAAAATTATTTCTTCAAAATCACTAATAATGTATAAACTTAATTATTTAACCCTTTAAAATGTTTATACATCAATTGTTTATATATAATACAAAAATTAATCAAAACATATTAAAAGTTACAAAAACTAGGTAAAAGTTACAAAAAAAAAAGTGGGTAAAAATTACATAAAAAAAATTGGTAAAATTGATCTTGGAGTACAATAATTTCATTGCACACCTTTTGCGTGCAAGACCTTTTAGAAAGAAAATCATAGGCGTATACGCGTACTTTATCCTACATGTCCTTTACAGATTGCCCCTTTCGGTTTTTGGTTAATATTTTGAAACTTTTACCGCGAAATCTTTATTTATTCGATAAGAAAATATATAGTCATATGAGATCTTGTAGATTCTTTATAATGTACGTATGTACCACGTTACGTTCATTTCTGAAAGTTGTTAATAAATTTTGTTTTTGTCCGATTCGAAAATTGTTTACAAGTAGAATTTATTAATTAGTTAGCACAAATTCTTATATTACTAGAGTAAAAGATAAATGAAAATGTCTATATATATGTAAATATTATTTACTCCGTGTTTAGTGATAATTTTTTCATTTTAATAAATATTACTCCACTATCAACTAAAAAGGTGGGGTTGGGTTGGGTTATTAGATGGTAGTTCATAGTGGGTATTTATTTTTTAATATGGTTAGTGGGAAATGTCAAACAAAGGGATGGGGTTGGGATGGGTTAATTTTTTTTAATGTTCTTTAAGGAAATATGAATATATGTGGGTCCATGGTAAGTGAGAGAAATTATATAAAATTAGTAAATGAATGTCATTTATAGAAACGAGCCGAGTATTAAAGAACGACTTTATAAAGGAAAGCGGGGTGAGTATTAAGGGACGGAAGGAGTATTTCTTCAAAATCTTAATAATGTATAAAATTAATAATTTAACATTTTAAAAGGTTTATCTATCAACTTTTTTTATAATATACAAATTAATCAAAAACATTAAAAATTATAAAAATCTAGGTAAATATTATCCTGATATACAATAAATTTATTATAAACATTGTGCGTGCAAACCTTTTTAATTAATTAATTTGTGACATACACCCTTTATTAGATTACCCCTTTTACCCCAAAACATTTACTCCGTCTATCATTCATAACTCTTTCTTACTTTATCAGGCCACCTTTTTTATCTTTCACTTACCCACTTTGTTAAACTCTCTTTTACTTACATGCACCTACTCACCACGTTAAAAACATATAGAAACAGAGGTGCTCTAATATTTTTTTGAAATATGAACTTTTTATAATTTTTATACCGGATATGTTTGTATCTTCTTCATAAAATACTATCCTTAATGCCCATCCGTTTCAAAATAATCTTTATACTTTCCGTTTTAATATGTTTCATAATATTCTTTACATTGTATATTATAATATTTTGGATATGAAAATGTACCATATATCTTACTCCCTCCATATTTAAATAGGAGGTACATGCACTTACCATTTTTAGTAACTTTTCAACCCCACCATCTAATTAAATAATATACTTCCTCCATTTTTTTATTATTGCACCGTTTTCCTTTTTGGGAAGTTGCATATTAATTGCATCATTTCCTATTTTTAGTAAGTTTACCTACTTGAAATGACATTTCTATCCTTATATGGGTGGTGGGGACCAAACCCCACTTGTTCTTTGAGTAAATAGATCTGCAGGTCCCTAAACTTTGCCAAAAGGAGCAGTTAGGTCCCTCAAGTTTCAAAAGGAGCATTTAGGTCCCTGCGTTTGGATGGAATCCGCTGCTTTTTGTTTTCCGTCACTAACGTCCGTTAAAATGCATTTAAATTAAAAGGAAACTAAATAAAAGGCACTAAACGACAAAAAAACAGTTACATTTACCATTTACCAATAATTAAATAAAGGGAAATTCATTTCAGTTAGCTTTTTACAAAAATATAGCCGTTGAGGCTCTCAAAAAACAGAGTATTTAACATTCCATGGCAAATAAAACACTTAAAAAATTTGTAGAACGTGAATTATGAATTTTGTTACAATTTACAATTAGACGTTGCACTTACCGATATGTCCAATATTTCATGCTCCTGAATCTAATTTATTTATCAAGTTTAGATGTGTGTTCAAGCCCGTCTAATTAATTAAATAAATGAACATAAACGAGCTTGTTCACGAGCTTGTAACATGAACGAGCATGTTTGTGTTCAGATCATGTCCAAACTGATTTGTTTAATGAGCCTCATTTTGTGTTCTATCTCGTCTCAAAGCTAAGCTCGCTCATCAGAGTATTATTTAACGAAATTCAATTAATGGTCATACTCGTTAGATAAGAGGACGTAAAAGAGCTTCGTCCGAGTAAGGTAATGAACCTTAGGCACATATACGGAGTATGTATCCACTGTTCTGGAAATTTAAACATTTGTATTAGATACAAGTTGCATTTCAGACGCACTATATTTAATTTGGTCTTCCTTGGTCTACTAACTACTCCTAAGTATTTAATGAGGGGCATTGAGATGTGAGAAACAGCTTATCTTCCATTGGTCTTCCTTGACTATATAAACACAAGGGGGTTGGCTTAAAGCATTACAACAAGACTATATTTAATTTGGTCTTCCTTGGTCTACTAACTACTCCTAAGTATTTAATGAGGAGCATTGAGATGTGAGAAACAGCTTATCTTCCATTGGTCTTCCTTGACTATATAAACACAAGGGGGTTGGCTTAAAGCATTACAACAATATTCATCTCTTATATCTTGGTTTGTATTCAATACTCCATATATATTTCTTCTTCTACTCAACAACCCAGTTTTTTTTCCTTTCAATTCATCACAACACAATGAATATCTTCTTAACCATAGAAGATTTCGTATACAAATATCACCCCCCATATCAGAAAATAAAAATTAGTCATAAAAAAAACACGACCGTAGTTTCTCTGTCTAAGTAGCCTTCCAATGTCATGCTTCCATGATCCCTTGTTGAGTCATTCTCAAAGGGGTTGTGAATGTTGGAGAATCCTGAAAAGCAGATCATCGAATGGTGAGGAAATCATTTTTCGATGAAGTGAAGCTTGGGTTCGACAAAGGCGTGTTGTGAAGGGATCCACCTCGTGGGGCCTCACCTCGAGAGTTCTAGATCATGGCCATCAAACCAAGGCTTCAAGCAGTACATGAAACGAATGGATGGCATGTGAACAGAAGGTACGCGAGGCAGTTGGTCTGTATCCCAGAATGTCTGTATCCCGGGCCGAACAAACGTGAGTCGGATCAAATTGTGCATAAATGGTATCCGTTACTCGGTTGGTCTTATGTTATGGTTCAAGTGTATTACCCTTTTGAGGATTGGGTTGGCAACGGGTATTTACTAGCCTTGTACAGTGGGGAAGGACCATTGTCATGTAACTAGATTATCCTTTATTAATATATGTTGTGATTTTGTGTTTAATAAGTTAAGTGTAAGAACTATTTGTAATCACATCGACACTTGATTTTTAACTACTTAGATATCTCATAGGATTTTGCCTTGGGATATTTGATGTATATTAGACTTCTAGTCATATTAATGAATTAGGACTCGATCATATTGTAATCCCTATATCATTGTTCAATGGAATACACTGCCATCTTCCACCAAATGATCAATCTATTTGTTTGGGGGGATTAGATCTCAGTTTTTTCTTTCTCGGAATTAATCAAGATCAAATATTTTAGCATCTCTTTTAATATATTTTGTTAATTTTTATTGTAGATGTATAGGGTTAAATTGCTCTGTTATGATGAAATGTGTAGGGTGAAAAAGCAAATGAAAAGGCTAAGGAACTTGAAAAAGCTAAGTCAAAATCAAAAGAAGCTATTTTAAATCATTTATACACATGTAAATTGATTTCCCTTTATTTAAAATCAGTTTTATTATTATTTAATTGAACTTAACGGAAAATGTAACGGTGTTAATAAAAATAGCTTATTCCATCCATTTTGAGGGACCTAAATGCTCCTTTTGAAACTTGAGGGACTTAACTGCTCCTTTTGGCAAAGTTAAGGGACCTCCAGACCTATTTACTCCTTGTTCTTTACATAAAAACTTGTACTTAATCACATGGGTATTTTTGTCAATCTCTCACCTTTTACCTCCTTTCTTAATTCTTGTGCCCAATGTAGATGGTGCAATAATAAAAAAAAATGGAGGAAGTATCTAATTTATCCTATGACCAACTACCAAATTAAACAATTAATTTCATAAACCCCCACTCAACACCCCTCCAAAATTTAATGGTCCCCACTTATTTTACTTGATTAAAATATTTACCTCAATCCCACTTGCTTTGTTATTTTATTTCATTCAACTATCCTTTCTTAATACCCGTGTCAGGTCAAGTATGTCTCCTATTTAAATACGGAGGGAGTAGTATTTTACCCCTTACCCCCACAAAATATACCGAGTACATATTTTCACTCAATTTCTCTTAGTTTATTTGTATTTTCTTACACAACCATAATTTTACACTATATTCTCTTATTTTATCTATATTTTATTATCTAATTCACATTTTCAACACTTTCTCTCATTTATCTTAATATTTAGGCAAGTAATAAATGAAAAGATTATTATAAAACGTAGGTGGTATACAATCAATTACTCCTATCTTCTATGGTTCCAATGAATGATAAATCATCTCCTTGTTATATTATCTACGTACTATGGAGTACGTACTGCCGGAGAACTCCCCCCAAACTTTTATTACTCTGGCGGAACTTGATTAATTGATTTACTTCAGTAAAATTAACCGAATAATGTTTATTTAAAGGACTACGAATAAAAACATAAGTTACACAACAACAAGATACATGATATATAATAGGTGCAATATGTAGTTAATGTGTATCATTCCTCATTGAAATGGATAATACTTTCCTTATTTCTTATTACAACAACACAAGTTTAAGTTTGACGACTATCATAATTTTTGCTGTATCTTTCGATCTTATTTTTTTTCTTTATTATTATTATTTTAAACACAAGTTTAGATTCTTGTTCGGCAGCAGCATTGATCACTTCCCACACAATTGGCATCTCTAGCTTCATTACAAGCGAGCAAACAAGCGTTATAATTACAATTAGGCATTTCGTGACACGAAGCCGCGAATCCTTTTACACTTTCAGAAAGAAATGTTTTCTCAGACCTCAAGCTCATAGAACAAGTACCTGCAATAAATAAAAATAAGGATCCCCTCTGCTTGACTTATTTTACACAAAATAAATTCAGATAATTTTAGATAAATTCAATTAAAATAAGTTCAGAAAAAATATTTTTTTTCATACTTTTTCACACACGGATAAGTTTATTTCATACAAAATAAATTTTTTTCAGATAAAATAAGTTAGACAATAAGTTCAGATAATAAAGTTTCGACAAAATAAGTCGAATAGAATGAAGCCTAAGAAAACTCCAATATTCAATAATTTATGCATGTTTGCACATGTGTCATACTATTGGCAAGAAATTACTAATCCTGTAGCATATTTCTATAGTTCCGTGCATTAACATTTCTAATCAAAACAACAATGAGCATCATTTCTAGCACTTAGTTTACTGCATGTCTTTGTTGGGAGCTTGCCCCTCTTTAGCATAAAAAAAATAGCGAAAGAAGGGCAAGATACACCCGGCCGGAATTGACCAATTCAAACCCGTGTATGATATTGGATGACTCGAAATTAACCTGGATCAAAATAGAACCGACATGTAGTCGACCCTTTTCCAAAATTGGATGACCCGAAATGAACAATACTCGAATGGACCCGAAATTGACCCAAATCAAAATTAACCCGACCTGTATCCGATCTATAACCGAAACTAGATAACCCAAAAATGACCTGAATTAAAATTGACCCAAACCCGTACTAGACCTATATGAGAAATGGACATGACTCGAATGGACCGGACAAAATCATGTAGTTGAAATGACATGACATAGTTTTTCATTATAGTTTATTTTCCTATGAAACATAGGAAGTACTTTTAAGCTTACCACAAGAAAAAATAACGAGTAGCACCAACATCAGAGGCACAATTGATTTATTTTCAGCCATTTCTTAAATACACTAGAGATTTTTTATGTAAAAAAATTAGGAAGATGGAGGATTTATTAATCAACTATTGTATACTACGTATATGAATGATCTGAGGAAATTGGTAAAGCTTTTGGGTCTTTATATACTTGTAGAGTTGTAGTTTGTTGTTTATGATTTGTGTTTTTTATTTTGGATATGATTTCCTTCCTAATGTATGAATATTGCTTTCCCATATAATATGATTTTCTTCCTAATTTATGAACATAAACGGTATTTTTTTATTCCCATATAATAAGAGATTGGAGTTTTTTTTTTTTACGAAAAGTTGGAGTTCTCACACCGTAAGTAATACTTTCTTCTATTTTTTTTAGTTGCAACACTTTACTATTCATGATTGACAATGCATATTTTGAACAATTAATACGAAGTATATTTAATTACCGATAAGTACGTAAAATTATAAAAGTTAATTTTCGCAAAATATACGTTAAGACGAATCTAACAAGATCACACATAAATATGTTTTCCTAAAGTATAGATCATCAAAAATAAACAAAATAGTTTTTTTTTTTTTTGGTGTTGGCACCCGGTTCACCCTTGGGGCTGATTCGGATTCGGGGCGAGTTATGGGTGGATAGGTTTCAATCCCCTTCCTATTGTTGTTGCGGGGGATCGAACACGAGTTCTCCCTACCAAGTTCAGCCTCAATCACCACCAATGGCGGAGCCATAATTTTTTTTTGGGGGTGTCGGCAGTGGCGTTCCCATGATTTTTAGAATGTTGTTTCCGGTGATCTTCCACAACACACAATATATTACTAAAAAAAATGTATCGTCCTGAAATTAATCAATATTCATATTATAATCGTACAAAATTATTACAATTATTCTCTACGGTTTTCATATCTGTGGTGAAAATTGAAAAGAATAACTTAACTTAAGAGAGTGGGTGTTTAAATTCAAAACTCTAGAGACCAGTTGTTTATAAAGACTGGTCTGTTAGGATTACCTATATTTATTCAGAACTCTAAGAGAGCGGTTTTTTCGAAAGGATGGTCTTTTAGGATTATCCCTATAGTATACCTGATGTCTTACGTGCGGAGCAGGTGTTCTTAAGTGTAACCTAAGAGATCGGTTTTATATAATAACAGGCTCTTAGATTTCAACTATAAGTATTTTTTTTCCAATTTTTTTGGGGGTCCACTGATCACCACTGAACCAACATGCAATTGGTACCAACAAACAAAATAGATTATGAGAATAGTGCATATCACAAAGTGTTGCAACTATTTTGGAACAGAGGAATGATATTAATAATACTATCCCATGCACCTAAATGCCTAATGAATAGGTTAATCAATTATTATGGACATTTTAAGCAATTATAATATTGTTTGCACCTAGCTAGTGCTGTAGTGCCTGCATAGGTTCAAGTCGTTCAACGATCATTGATGAATGAAAATTTAATAAATTATACGAAGTATATATTCGACCTATAACTAATTAAGGAAATACTATTCATAAAATAAAATCTTTTATCTTCGTTGATTTATTCCCTAGTATGTTCCTTCTTTATTTCCTTCCCTTTTTTTTCAGAAAGCTATAGGGTAGAAATTTAAAAAATAAATAAATAAAATACATTTAGTACTTCATAGAATAGTACCCATACGCTGCACGGTTTATAATCCAATATAAATTTATATGAAATATGGTAGATAATTATTATCAAAATAGAGTTTATAGATATTCTCCAAATTAAAATTAATGATGGATAAATTTGTTATTGTTTATTCGATATCTTACTAAAACAATTAAAATAAATAAGATTACATGCATAGATAAAATTATTTTCATTCTCATTCACCACTTGTGTCAAGCATAAAGTTATCTTATCCACCCTTAACTTTAATAGTAACACTCACTTAATATTCGCACAATCACCCCCATCAATTTCATTACCCGATTACTTAACACATACCTACACCATTTACTTTATTCGGCTAGGGATGAATTTGAGGCGGGGCAGAGCTTGCACACTCATATCCACCTACAATTCTCATCCCCATCCCCTCCGTCCACGATAGGGAAGATACTCACCCCACTTAATCTCTGTCTCGAGAGGTACAAAATACATTTTATCCCGTCTTCATCAACCCCCCCCCCCCCCTATCCACACCCACCTCAATTTCACCCCTAGACTCAACTTTTTTTTTTGTAATGGAGTTTTGAATTTTAAAACTTTTTTCTAGAGTCTTTGACAATTCATTTGTCTGATTAAAGTAATTGAGTAAAAAAAACATTATAATGTGTAATTAGTAGTAATTTATATATATATAAATATATATATATATAAATATATATATAAATATATATATATATATATATATATATATATATATATATATATATATATATATATATATATATATATATATATATGTAGGTTTACATGTAGGTTTAGTGACGCGGACGGATCGTATCCAATTAAATCCATCATCTCTCGTCACTCGCGAAAAATATATTTTTTAAACCCATCACCTACAAAACGTTTCTTCATCCACGTCCACTTGGGGAGGATGCACAGGGGATCTCTAACAAAACCTGCCCCACTGACAATCTGACATCCCTATGTTCGATAAATTATTGACTTTTCCTTTCAACTAAATTTTAAATATCTTGACATAAGTTTATTAAGAAATATTAAAATTGATTGTATTAGCTTAATATTGATACAAATATATTTATAAGTGACGTACATAATTAGGATTTGGTGAGTATTCTTAAATTAGTCCAATCAATTCAAACTCGCCATCACCAAAGTGGGTACATGTTATCCTATGACCCGTCCACCAACAACAAATCTCTATTTGTTAGTCAACATTAGTCAATCATCTACGTTTACCTTTGTTGTCATCCCAATCTAAAACCCCATCATCAAAAATGATCAAGCATGTTGGAGAATGGCTTTGATTTTCTAAGTTTTGTTTTAGAACATCTGTTAGATCTTTGTTTAAAACAATTGGTTTAACCATTTAATATTTATGAAATTATTTATTTCATATTCATTTAATCTTGGTTTAGTATTAAATGAGAAAGTCCAAGTGATTCAAACCATTCAAATGGGATGTCAAGATGGATTCTTTAACAAAGAAACACCCATAAGTGAACTTAAATATTGAAGTCATAAAGGATCCCTAATCCAAGTCATTGAAATGTTGGACGACCAATGACTAATGAAGATTAGATTGCAAGTAGATTTTAGTTTAATTTCTTGAACTAGATGGACATGTTATGTCAGAAATCTTTTGCATATATGCTTATTGGATCTTGTATCGGATTGACCATGAGAACACTTTAAGAGATTAAAGTCATGTCATAATTAGTTCTCATTAATGGTGATTAGAACCATTCCTCAAAACATGAATAATTATGATTGTTCGTTTGAAGATTAGTTCGCTTTGATGCTCGCTAAACGTTGCACCGTAAAAGGAGACTATAAAAGTAGTTATTGGGCGTTATATGAATCAAAGTGAGTGTTCATAGATTGTAAGACTAGATTGTCCTCCTATCTTTGATAGGATATGGTGTTGTTGTATAACAAGGCCTCTCGGAGAGTTAGATACAGTGAAAATGCATGGTTGTGCTCAGTATGGTTAAGGCTTAACCTTCTGTATAAGTTTAACAGTTGAACTCAGTAATCCGAGAAACACTTATGGACCTAATAAGGATGGCTTGGATCTTACCTTATGTTTAACAAGTAACATTAAGCGACAAAGGAATGTAAATTCACACTTGTCTGAATGACAAGTGGGAGACGGAAGGAAATATGTCCTTCACCCAATGTGCATTAGTCTAATACCAAAGGTTCAGATTAATTACGAACAATTAATTCGGTGAGATCAAGTGATCGGAACAGCTGGCAAGAGCAATGCTTCCGATCAGTGAGTACTAATCCTAATTAGGCTCACAACTTACTTTTGACTGAACCTATAAGGTCACACCATTGGCATGTAACAGATAATCGAATTAAATGAATCGGAAATTCATTTAATATCTTTTCGGGAAATTAGTTCGGAAAACATAACTATACGATTTAACATTGGATCTTGAAAATCGTATATCGTGATTGTGTATATTCGTAAGCTAGGGAAAACGAATAATCGTATCGTACGACAATGGATTGTCAAGTACGAAACGATGAATGAATTATCAAATGATAATTAATAAGAAAACACGAAAGCAAGCCCACAAGAAAGGAAACAAGGCACCAAGGCACAAGGGCCCATGGCCTTGCTGCCTTGGCCATGGGCGCACAAATGAGGCAGCAGCAGCAGCCAAGGCCCGCGGCCCAACTGCTGGTTGCGCTGCTATGCGTGTTGTTGTCGTGGGCCAAGTTGGCCGGTCAAGGCTTTGCCGGTTTGGCCGGTTAGCTTGGTTGGTTAAAAGGTTATTTTAATAACCTAAAGCCTAAGCTTTCAGAATTCTAATTCACACATCATTCTAACCTAAGGCAAGAGAGAACCCTAATTCTCTCTGTGCCTCCATTAGAGTGTTCTTCCCTAAAGCAAACAATCTTGAGTGACTTCTAAGCCATTGATCTCAAGACGGATCTGAACATGTTCGTGAACCAAGTAGAGGAACGACATCTGGAGTTCTTGTTCGTGTTCGTGATACGTTGAACTAGGTAAAATACGCTACAAACGTAAGTATTGCTTAATCTGTACTTTATACATGTTTCCTGGCTTTAAGGTTATTCCGCTATCATGTTATGTATTTAACTGTAAACCCGTACAGCCTTCTCTCTAGAAATTACTTTCTCTCTCTAGCAAATACTTAGGCATCGGAGGGAATATTCCTACGGAATATTCTTGTTTTGCAGGTTGTAAGAAGATCGTGCCAGCGCATACCTGATACCTCCGTGGAAGAGGTGACACGTCAGCACCAACAAAGTTCCCACAACACTTCTTCCCTTCTTTTTCAAGTCTCATCTTTTTGTAGTCTCTTGTCTGGAAGTTCTGTAAATTAAGGACCCAAACTTTGTACATGTTTATTCACTGCCATAACACTTATCTCATTTTTGCAGCAATCTCTCCAGTTATTTTCTTCTGTTTCTCAACTTGCAAACCAAGTTGTAAGCTTTGTTCACTGCAAACAAAGGATCCATGTTCAAAAAGTTTGTCAACCTTTGGTTATAACTGAGGTTAAGCCCCATGACAATTTTTATCAGTTTATTCCTTCCTTCCATTTCAAGCATCATCTTTAGAACGTTGCAAGTGCACTTCTTCAAAGCTCCACAACTGCATTATGGAATCTCCTCAAGTTTAGATATTTTATTCCATCATTCTTTCAACTTGCAGTAGTATTCACTCACACTCAGTTGTTTTGTTGAAACTCGCACGTATCTTTCTCAAGCTGAAAAAGTTGAGGTGCATTGCTTTGTGCGTACCTTTCAACGATTTCTTCCCATAATCTCTTTGTAGACTGCATAGACACCAATGCTACCCACATTTGGTTTCATAGTTGTGCACTAATAACTTGGATCATACCATGTAGTCACACCTTGTCCATTTTTTAATGTCATTTTCTCCTTTCTTCAGTTTTGAGTGCTTTCCTTCAAGAAAAGCAAGTTTGTTCTTTGCTCTAAGAGCAATCCTTACACTTCTGCCCCAGTTGAGAAAACTACTGCCATCAAACAGAACGCTTCCAAGTGGAGCTGATGCATTCTCATTAATGGTAAATTGGTAATAAAAAGAGGGTATTTGTAAGGGTTCGTGACTGAGTTTACTTACTTTCTCCTCCAGTCATTTTCTTGTTATGTAGAGAAAGATTGAATCTTTACTACAAATTTCTGTAAATTTCTAGTATAAAACTTTCTTACTATTTTATTCAAGTAAGATTTGAAATTTCTTCCTGGTTTCTTATAGATTGAGCCTCCAAAATAAATCTCTCAATCTTTTAGCTCTTATACCATGAAGAATTTCAATGTTCAAAGGTTTGATTTTTTGTTTTCTGCTAACAACTACTCCCTCCCTCTATTTTTGTTCTTTACGTTTGGCTTTTTTCACATTTATTAACGATTAATTAATGTGCATTGAGATTGCTCTATTTTTTTATTTAAACAAGGAATATTACATTTATTTATAATGATTTCACGTTTATCAAAATTCTGATATTGGGAAAATGAGAAAAATTTAATGTCCTAATAGAAAAACGTGAGAGATTAAACGACCTAATGAATTCAATTGGTTAAAATAATCATTGAACACAAATTTTGATAGAATATTAACACATTTATGTGATAATATAAAAGGAAATGTAAAGAACATTTTGAAACACCAAAAAAGAAAACGTAAGAACAAAAAGAGACGGTGGGAGTAGATGATCTTCTCTGTATTTCTTTATTGTGTGTTATCTTAAAAAAGTTGCGAATCCCCTTTACCTTCTCTACTGATAAACGCCTTTACCTTAACCTAGATACACTAGTAATCCAAATTCGTCATGTCTGCCTCTCCTCCTTCTCTCTAGAACATCTCTCTAGAACATCTCTCCTCCTTCTCTCTAAATCCACCGCCTCCCTCCATCTCCGTTATCCCTCCTTCGCCGGCGATCGGTGATTTCGATCGCCATCGTCGGCGAGGGATCTCTGTGTGTGTTAGTTTTTACTGTTTTCTTTCGATTTTGTGTTTCTTTTGGCCGAGCGGTGCTCTCGAGGGTTTCGTACATGGTTTCACCTTCCTTTCGCGGCGGCCGTTCATTTCGTCGTTTCTTTTGGGGTTGTCGGTATCTACTCTGGTTGGGGTGTCAGTTGGGTGTTTTTAGAAGTATGTCGTTGGGTTCCACCGGCTTAGCAAGATCTCCCACCGCCGGTTTGGGTGGTTTGTGGGCGGTGGTATGCCTTTGCGTCTATACTTTGGTTCCTCTTTGCGGAATTTCGGTATGCAAGGGGCTTCTCTGGATGTTGATTCCATCCCGATCGGTAAGGTTTCTCTTATTTCCCTTTTGGTTAGTTTGTTTTCATTTGAGGGATTAGTTGGGTTTAGGGGTTGGTTGATGATTTGGGGTATTTTGTGTAAGTTATGCCTGCTTAGTTGTTCTTCTTCTATGTCGTATTGGCTTGGTTTGCTCTAGATTTGTGTGTTAGCTTGGGGATTTGTCAGTATGTTGGTTTGGGCGTTTCAAGGGGTTGTGCTGGTTTATGAGGGTTTGTTGGAAGAAGCATTACCTTGTTCAAGGTGTTTGTTCAAGGGGCTGACCCTCTCTTATGTGGGGGAGGGAAATCAGTTTGGTTGTAATCTTGAGGATGTTAGGTCTAGGTTATCCTTAGGAGCTATTTTGATGGAAGAGTTTGTCTCTGGTCTTGATCTGAGGAACGGATTTTCGTCTGCGTACGGGGTTGCTATGTCTGTTGGTTTTGTTGTTAGTTTGTTGGTGATGACTTCGTCTGTCATCGCTGTTAATCCATATATTGAAGGAGGCTCCCCATCTTTATTGTTTAGGGCAAGCAATGTCCTCCAGGTTCTTGCTACTTCCTTTGGTGGAGTTGCAAGACGAGAACCTGCATTTAAATGCAAGGTTTCTCACGGTAGAGTCACCAAAGAAAGTGTCTCTCCGGGTTGTGTTTCGAGACTTCTAGGTTGGGTTTCGAGACTTCTAGGATGTTGTTATGTCATCCGATCTCTGGAAGTGGTGTGGTGTTTTGTGTCCGTTGTTCAACAGGTTGCATTCTCCGTCAGAGGTTTTCTTCTCTTCTCATCAGCTTCCATCACCAAGGCGCTTCAATCTATCAGCAATTCCAAGGTCCATGTGCCAGTGTGTTCTTTCCTCCATCGTCATCCTTACTCGTCCCCGGCATTGTATGTGGTGTGGGTTCCAGTTCTAGCAACTGCTAGGTTCAGTCCCTCATGGTTTTCTAGGCTCCGAGCCACTAGTTTGAAGCAAGGCATATCAACCTCGAGCTAGTCGTCCATCTCTGTTATGTTTATTATGTATGGTTCTGATTGTCCCTCTTATAGTGTCTTGTTGTACTTGTTTTACAGTTGTAGTGGTCGTCGTGTGTTGTAGCGTCTTTTAGTTTATAGGTTGTAATAGTTTTTCGTTGAATGAACTTCTTGTCAAAAAAAAAAACTAGATACACTAAGCAACAAAATAGAAAAGCTATATACACAGATGTACATAAGGACAAAACTGATAGAACAAGTAAGCATTTGGAAATACAGACCCGTACCACAACTGTATGAGTCGTATGACAGGCAAACAACATTTGAAATATGGGAACACGAATTATATCGAACAATCTCATTTAACCACAGTAAAACTACACCCAGGAACTGAATGAAAATTTTGACACGACCAACCAATTTCAAGATCCACAACTTTTCTAGGAACCTACACTAAAGGGGGAAAATTAATTAACTACATGCTCACATGGAAATCAAATCCCTTGACATTTGCAATGAAAGAAAATGACTACATCAGAAAATCTTGATTACTACACCAAAAGAAAGAACCCTATTTAAAAAAACTCTAGTCTTCAGCGACAGCAACTTCTGCTTCCTCAGCTGCAGCTGCCATAATTTCATCAAAGTCCCCAGATTTCTCCAGTAGTATCTCTATCTGAGAAAAGATAAGACATCCACAATCAGCAAAATACTGAAGTGTATGCTTAGTCTTGTACTTTTCAGCTCAAAAAATGAGTTTTCGAGAAATACAATTTCAAATAATGGTTACCATGTCAGTTCAAAACGAAATATGAATTCAGTTAAGACTTAAGAGCCAGTTGAGAGTTGAGACAAGTGTAGTTAGGGGTACTAAGTTACTAACTACCAAGTAGATTTTTTTTTTAAAGGAATTAGGTGAAACGGAGAAAATCTTAGTTTACCAAGACCAAAATAAGAGATATCATCCACAGGGATACATATGAAAGAATGATGGTTCACAGAAAAGTGCTACTAAAATCTAGCTTACCTTTGCCTTCTGGACTGGCCTTCCTCTCGAATCATCCTTTATATCAACTGTAGATGTCATGATCTCTGCAAAAATCAAACAATCTAGGTTAACATATTTGTTTCATATATCAGCTGTCCTCAAAAGAAAGTAAGGCCCTTACTCTTCTCAACAGCTAGCCCACCATTTTTGAGAATTTCTGCAACGCTTACAACAGTGGCAATGGCTGCAAAAATTAATTCAAAACTAGTAAGAGAAATATACGAGGAAAATAAGTCAAAGCAGTAAGCACAAGTATATGAATTCAATCAATACTGAACAAAAAGACCAACACCATGGAAGAGAGAATCTGACAGTCAATGATCATATGTATATAACCATCATATGTCTAGAAAAGGATGTGCAATGACTGGATTACCATGAGATGATGAGAAGTAACAAGGTCTTCTAACATAAAACTTTACTGAAGATCCTTCCAGCAGAAGACTGAAAATACAATTCATTTAAGTCTCCAGAGCAACCAAGTTACCAATTTCTGGAAGTAGTTTGGTACACGAGTGGACACAGACGTTCAAATGGAGAACACGCAGACAGCACTTGTCTCAGCACAAAGTACATGGCATAAATCAATAACAAAGTAGGATGCAACTTTTGCAAGAATGGAGTCATACAAATGTGCAAGGAAACCATAGATAATCGAGGAGGATTCATACTGAGGATAACATCCAATTACAATTATAGGATACAAAATTCATATTAGGGGTTGTATCAAGAAGCTACGGAGTATCATAATTAA
The DNA here is from genome assembly GCF_020520425.1 of Spinacia oleracea. NCBI lineage: Eukaryota > Viridiplantae > Streptophyta > Magnoliopsida > Caryophyllales > Amaranthaceae > Spinacia > Spinacia oleracea. The sequence goes on along the minus strand of NC_079488.1, from coordinate 79,325,612 downwards.
GTGCACGGGCGAAGGTTCAAACACTCGAACTCGTATCACATGAACCTTATATATATAATTTTCATGGAACTACCTAAAAATTTGACATCTAAGCCAAGTATCTGGAGCTAATTGCTTCCAATCATACTCAGCAGAATGCAATTACACATGAACTAAGCCTCCTAATTACATCATTTTAACATAATTTCTAACAATTCACTGATTATATCCTCAACGAAAAATCCAATCAATTACAAATTTCAAAAAATAACAGATTACAACTAACGCAACATAAACATCATGCTACGTTACATCTGAAAGGGGAAAAATCAATAATTACAGAAAGAGGGAAAATACCCATTCCCAGAGCAGAAAGCTCAACCTCAGTGTGTTGCTGCATGTACCTCTGCAAATAAAACATCATCAAACATTAACAAAAAAAATCCCCCCAAAAAACCCTAATTACAAAAGGCAAAATCCATTTCCAAGCAGTGCTACCTTGGCGAGATTAACGTAGAAGAAAAGGGGCTTTTTGGTGTTAGAAACTTGAATTCGGTTCTTCTTCGCAGAATCGACGACGCTCAAGTTGTTAACCCCCTCAGTAATTTGTTCGACGGCAGCCATTGCTTAACAAATCCCTAACCCTAATCCTTTTTAATTCAATTTTGGGGGAAAACCCGAAAATGACAATCAATTTTGCTAACAGTGTAGCTTCAAGCACTGAGATTTGAGGAGAGAGAAAAAGGGGAAATCTGATTGAAGAATTGAAGGTTTTATTTAATGGAAGTTTCGAAACCTCAGTTTTGGGAGATTATATATGGAGGCTTTGTTCATTCTAAAGACCTTCTACTCTTAGACGAAAACGGGTTGATGGGTTAATGGGTTAATGGGTTTATGGGTTTATGGGTTATGGATTATTGGGCTTTAAAATCGGGTTCTTCGTATTATTTACTGACCCAAAGCTGACTCGACCATAACTCAAAAGTCAAAACTAATCCAACACAAATCGAGCTTGATCCAAATATCCCATCATATATACTTAGTACTTTATATATATAGCTGAAATTTAATTTCCAATTAGTCCCAAGGGCCAAGTCCCAACATGCCCCAATCCGAAAAGCCTCAAATCCTCAATATGACATGTACTTGAACCGAGAGTAATGGATAGCTCAGTTGGTTAGAGCTTTCATCCCGGTTTCAGGTGATCTTGGGATCGATTCGCATCCCCGCCCTTGTGGCTCATTCGCACCAAAAAAAAACATGTACTTGAACCGAAAGTGTCTTTAACAATAAAATTTGTATTTACACTAATATAAACCTGGTCCACGTTAACTTAGCGTGGACCAGGGCAACGGAGTAATTTTTATGAGCAACATGTGTAACTGTCACGTGATAGTTATTTTGTGATTTTATATAGTAATTATATGCGTATTACAGTAACTAAGTGTTTTAAAGAGTTACTATGTGCTTTGTAGAGTTTCAATGTCATTTGTGTCTAGCCCACTTTATATACGATTTAAACTTATTTTTTCTTCAAAATTTCAGATCTACATTCTGTTCATTTCTCTTTCATTTCTCTCTCTTCATTTTCTCTCTATGCTTTTCAAAATTTAGCCCAAATTTCTAGGTTTTGTTCGATTTTCTTCGTAATTATCTTATAATTCTTATAATTGTATCTATTGGATGAGGGAAAATTGGAGGAAGTAGTAGATCAAGAAGGAGGTTTGTCATTGCCGAAATCGAATCGAAGAATTTGCGCTCGTCTACAAATCTCTGCAAGAATTTTTAAAGATCACATCTCGGTTTGTTGTTTTCTAAAGAATTTTAAGTCTGTTTTTATTTAAAATTGAAAATATTTGCCGTTTTGGAGAAATTAATGTTTGTGTTTTACCGAAATATCGTTTTCACTTCGCGAATTCGATCAGTAACTTCACGATTTCAAATAGTAACTATATGCGTAATACAGTAACTATATGGTTTAAAGAGGTACTATGTAATTTTAATGGTTATAATATGTGTACAATAGTTACTAAATTATTTTAATGGTTATTATATGTGTGCAATAGGTACTATATGTGTACAATAGTTATTATTTTGTTGAGTGATTTGAAATGTTTGTTGTTTTGTTGAAATTAGGGTTAGTGTTTTACATAGTTAGTATATATATAAATGATATAGTTACCTTTACTTTATGTTGCGAAATACTGTTTTTAATAGTCACTGGAATGTTAGTAGTAGTTTTTAAAGTAACTATATTTTTTAAAAAGTTACTATAACTTTAAAACATTAATTTTGTGTTTAAAATAGTTACTATAATTTTTAGAAAGTTATTATAAGTTTAAAACGGTAACTATGTGATTAAGATAGTAATTATGTTATGAACGGTTTACAGTGACTTTTTGATAAATAATAGTTACTATACGATTACAATATGTACTATGTTATTTAGAGTATGTTTTTGTTCGCTTCTTAGATAGTGACTATATGATTATAATGGTTACCTATGTGTACAATAGTTACTATATTATAATAATAGTCACTATATGTTTTATATAGTTACTATATGGTTTATATAGTTAGTATATATATTTGAAATAGGTATTATGTTTATTTTATCATGATTTGTTACCATGTGTTTATTTTCTTCAATAGTTACTATATTATTTATATAGTTACTATATGTTTGAAAAAGGTAGTATGTTTATTTTATCATGATTTGTTACCATATGTTTATTTTCTTCAATAGTTACTATATTATTTATATAGTTACTATATGTTTGAAATAGGCAGTTTGTTTATTTTATCATGATTTGTTACCATATGTTTATTTTCTTCAATAGTTATTGTATGTTTTATATAGTTACTATATGTTGAAATAGGTGCTATGTTAGTTTATTATGTTATGTGCATGTTTTTTTTGTTTATTCTATATTTTTAGTGATGTAGTTACTATAATATGGATCGAGTTACTACATTATTATAACACAAACTATGTCTGCAACTTTGTGACTAAATGACCATCAATAATATCTATAGGTACTATATCTTGTATTATAATAACTATATGTTTGGTATAGTTTTTTTATGTTATTTTTTATGTTATTTTATATTATAATGTTATTTTTATGTTCGGCCTCTCTGTTGTCCTTTATGTTATTAGTAATAAGAGTTACTATGTTATGATCACAATAACTATATGATCATAACAATAAATATATCTGCAACCCTGCTCGTATATGACTATCATTAATATTAAGAGATACTATATCATGTATAATAGTAATTATATATTTTTAATAGTTACTATGTTATCATTATGTTCTTTTTATGTTCTTTCTTTGTACTCTATGTATTAGTAATAAAAGTGACTATATTATTATGACAGTAACTATATGACTATAACAATAACAATAACTATATCTGCAATTCTACCACATTCTTACTATCGTTAATTCTAAGAGTTACTATATGATGCATAATAGAAACTATATGTTTTACATAGTTACTATGTTATTTTTTCATATTTAAATGTTAAATCATTAACTTAGTTTAAACATTATTGATTCAGAAATACAAAGATGATGCACTCACAATTGAAGTCGTGGAAAGAATAAATTTTGCAAGGAAAACAAAAGCAAGAGAAGAAGAAAATCCTAACAACAATGGAAACCAAGGACGTGGTAGAGGAAGGAGAGGACGTGCTGGTGGAAAAAAGAGACGTGGACGTGTCGATTAGTATTTTTTAGTTCAAAAAATATTTGAGTTTAACCTGGTTTATTTAATAGATGCAAATAATTAGAATGTCGTAGCTAAAACAACTAACCAAGTAGTTAGTGTTTTCTTTATTACTGTCCAGGAGTTGTAATTACTGTTACTTTTGATATAGTTACTCTTTTTTATTTCAGTAATTATGTGATATACAATAGTAACTATATAATAGAAAAAGTTACTATATGACCACTAAAGCATCTATATATCATATTGTTTGTTTTATAATACAGTAATTGTTCAACAGCTAAAGTTAATTTTCTATATGATATAGTTACTCTTTGGATAGAATAATTATTCTTATCGAAAAGACTATATTATTATTATTTTCATAGTTACTATTTTGAAGATATAGTTACTTTACAGAACCTATAGTTTCTATAATTTACTCTTTTTGTCTGCAAGAATGAATATATAATTATTCTTATTTTTATAGTAATTGTTTTACAGTTAAAATTAATTTTCTATATGATATAGTTACTCTTTGGATAAAATAATTATTCTTATCGAAATGACTATATTATTATTATTATTTTTTCACAGTTACTATTTTGAAGATATAGTTACTTTACAGAACCTATAGCTTCTATAATATACTCTTTTTGTCTACAAGAATGAATATATAATTATTCTTATTTTTATAGTAATTGTTTTACAGTTAAAATTACATTTTTATATGATATAGTTACTCTTCAGACAGAATAATTATTCTTATCGAAATGACTATGTTATTATTATTTTTTCATAGTTACTATTCTGAAGATATAGTTACTTTACAGAACCTATAGTTTCTATAATATAAGACGTTGATTACCTGGTTCACGTTAATTTACAAAAATACCCTGCTCCATGCTAATTGTAGCGTGGACCTGGTCCATGCAAGTGGGATTGTAAAATTTGTATCAAAATGTTTATGACATGACTCGTATGGTGCACGTGCCAGATCAAAACGAGGGTTGCCTGAGCCCTGCACGAATTTGGTGCGGCATGGGACAACCCATTTTAAATCCAACACGACACTACGATGGGCCATGGGGCATATATGGATACTGAAGGAAATAATGCCCTTGGTCCAAGTATGCATTCAATGATAAGTCTAATAAATGCGGTTCAGTATTAATTAACAAGTTAATAATTCAGTGAGATCAAGTGAGCTGAATGCCTAGCTAGAGGCCGCTTCAGTTCAAGTGGAATTAATGATATTAATCCACAGCTTACTCTTGACTGAACCCGTAGGGTCACACAAATAGTACGTAAACGGATCAAGTATTTAATGGCATTAAATACTCCATCTATGGATATTCGGAATCGACGGATCTTGGTTTCAGTGGGAGCTGAGATCGTCACAGGCAAGAAATGAATACTCCGGAAACGATGATATTGCCGGAAACGGAAATATGGATCGTATCGGAAATATAAATATTATCCAAGTCGTAGATGTTGCCGGAAACGGAAACATGGTACGTATCGGAAAATATTATCGGAAATGGGAATATTGCCAGAATCGGAAATATTGCCGGAAACGGAAATATTGTCAGAATCGGAAATATTATCGGAATCGGAAAATAATTCCGGAAACGGAAATATTAAATATTTGTTCGAAACGGAAATTAATTCCGGAATCGGAAATATTAAATATTGTTCGTATCGGAAATGAATTCCGGAATCGGGAATTTAATCGGAAGCGTATCGTACGAATTAGCATCGGACGAGGCCCGCTAGACGAAGGCCCAACACGAAGCCAGGCCGTCGCCCAGCGAGCCAACGCGCACCATCGCACGCCAAGCCTCGACCAGGCCCAGCGCAAGGCCAGGCCCAGCCAAGGCCTTGGGCGCGCGCGCGAGAGCACAACAGTGGGCCGAGCGTTGTGCGCCTAGCGTGGGCCGCAAGGCTTGCGCGGGTGTACGGTGCTCGTGCAATGCTTGTGCGGGAATCCTGAAGCAATCGGGATTCGAAGTGTGATTAAATCCTAAAACTATTAGATAATGATTATTTAATTAGAGTCCTAGTAGGGTTATAATTAAATAAATTAGTATCCTAATAGGATTCCAAAACCCTTTCCATAACTCTATAAATAGGTGCCTAGGGTCACATATTTTCATAGATTATTCAAGTATTCAAAGTGAGTTTTTGAGAGAAAATTCAGACACATTCCTTGAGTAAAAGTGCCGAAAATCTTTAGTACCTTAAGGGCGATTCTAGTTGGTCAATCTTAAGGCGGATCCGGACGTGCTGTGGACTATCTACGGAGGGACGACACTTGGAGTCCTAAAGACTTGTTCTTGTTCGGTTCGGGCGCAGCTAGGGAAGGCACGCAACAAAGAGTATGCATCTAAACTATGCTATATGATTATGTGTAAATAATATGTATTCCTGGCTTAATGGTTGTTTCCGCATGATTTATGAATTGTCATATGTATCATAACCTAACAGTGGTATCACGAGCCTCTTATTATTTTCATAATCTAAATTGCATGAACATGGTTAAATATTACAAATTTGCAAGAATTAAAAGGGGTGATTAATTTTCGTAATTGTTAATTAATTGCAAATTGCGTTTATTTAATTATACGTACGCAGTTTTTCGGCAGTTTTTTCGTTACTCATCCAAATCGAGTGATTTTTGTGTCAATTCCGCATGTAAAAGGCATTCTAAAATTTTGACAAAAATAGTATTTTTCTGCCGAACCCAGAATTCTCAAATTCGAAGCCTAACTATGACTTTTCGAAGGTTTTAGTTTTTCGAATGCAAAATTTCGTAAATTTAAGATGTTAAATTAAATATTTGCGATTCTTGTTGATAAATCTTGAATTTTTGATTGACCTACTGTATATGTTTAACAAGTTTGAATGCCTAGCCTTGTTAATTATGCAATCTAATTTGTAATTATGATTAATTTGTTGAAAATTAGAATAATTTAGAATTAATTTGATTTTCATAATTAATTATAATTTAATTAGAAACCTATGATTAAAAACCACCATAAAAATTGTAAATTTATGATAAATTTTAAATTTTTATGACCTAGGCTTGAATCCATGATAATCGGAAATCAATTGAATAATAAATTTTCGATTTTTTCGCCCTAAAATTATGAAATTAATATTATTTCTTAATTTGTCATTAATTTTAAATATAAATTTTTAAATTTTATGCGATTCGTTCATAAAACTTGCACGCACAAAGCAATGGACGCTTCGTGTTACCCTTAAGGGGTGTTGTATAGTGCGGGCATGCGACGACGAGCAAGGGAGCTCGTCGCCCATGCGGCACGAATGCAATGAGCAAGGGCATGGTGCACGAGCACAAGGCAGCAGCCCTACCTTGTGTCGTGGGCCACGAGCTATGGACGAATGGGCATGGGCGAAGGCAAGGCACGGCAGTCGCGTGTGGGCAGCAAGCGAGCTGCGCCACAACGCGCACTGCATCGCGCAAGCGCGCGCAAGCTCGCGTGCCACGAGCGCTGCGCCCAGCGTCGATCGCGCGCAGCGAGCAACTGCTCGCGCGCAGCGAGCAACTGCTCGCGCACAGCGAGCGATGGCTCACGCACAGCGAGCGATGGCTCGCGTGCATCGAGCGCTGGAGCGCACGCAGCGAGCGCTGGCGAGCGCGCACAGCGAGCGATGGCTCGCGTGCATCGAGCGCTGGCGCGCGCGCAGCGAGCACCAACTTGTGCGATGGCTTGCGATGGGTAGATGCAGCAGCTATGCGACGAGCGCATGGGCTGCGCGCACATGGCCAGCGATGGCTGTGTGCGTGTGGCCCATGGGCGTGCGATGCGTAGGATGTTTGCGTTGCGATTAGATCGTTTTGAATGTTTAATTTGAAATTTTCAGTTCACGTAATTTTAATTAATTTTAAAATTAATAATTTAAATTATTTTCTTGGATTTTAATTTTGAATATTGTAATTATAATAAATTTTATTTATTCTAATTATTTTACTAAAATTAAAATCATGAATTAATTTAAATACGACTGAAATCAAATTAAAATTTTTGGATTCAATTATAAATTTATATGGGCTTTAAATTTTAATTAAATTTGTATGTTTCCGGTTAGACTTGAAATACATTTTTATGTTTAAAATTAGTAAAGCATATGAATTTATTGGTTTAAGTGGGAGCGTTTTTTAGTCATCAACTCTTGATTAGGTCTACGAATCCTTAAAGTTAAAACAACTTGATTAGAATTAATAAGGACTGAATAATTGGTAGATTATTGGTGCCCTTGATTAATTGCTGCAAATGTTTACGTGATGCATAATGTGTTATACTAACCAGCTATGTGGGCCATTCATGATAATGAATGGGTGAATGGTATATATTGTATATGTACTGTTTTGCAGGTTATGAAGTGACTAGTATGGCCCAAATAGGATAGAAAATATGGTCTGCGTACCATTAATTTGAATGTAATTGGTCTAAAGTACCAAAGTCGTTTTTCAATTCAAATATGGTCTGCGTACCATCAAATAGTTGTAATTAGTTTTAATTATAGCTTATCCTATTTGAAGAAAATGGTGCCTCCCACGGAGATTTTCAAGACGGACTTTGAAGTCAAAGCTTCAAGATGAAGTCGGGCCATACTAGATCACATTTATCTTATGCATGCTTTAAGTTATTTATTGCTTTAAATATGTCTTAATTATGCATGAGATTGTGGCTTGATTATGTTGCATGATTAAGGATTTTAGTTCAGTTAAAATCTAACCAACATAGTAAGAGCCTTAAGTTCCAAACTTAAAAATTGAGTTAAAAGGTGCCATGCCAAAATATACACTTGCTTGGATATCCTTTACATCAATCTAGTAATAGTTTTCGCTCAGCGAGGTGTTACTTATTGGTCCTAAAGGGGCAAGGTACACAAATAATTGTGAGTACATGTTAGTTTTGGTGAAACTCAACGATATAAGTAAGGAGTCCTTTTATGTCGTGGCAAAATCGATAGGTTTACCTAATAAGTTCTTAGACGTACATATCAACCAAGAATAGTTTCTAGACTATTAGCAAAAGGCTTTTGCTTACCTAAGAAGTTTTAGGATTAAGTCGACAAACTGTGCTTAGTTCTTCAATGATTTTAGGATCTTGGAATCATTTTATTCACACCTGCCGGAACACATAACTTGAATAAAATGCTTAATAAACATTGAATTATGCATGTATGCTAGAATTTAAGTTTATTAAGAGAAACTGTGAATGGTTATTTATTTGTTTATTCTTTTCAATTGTAGTTTTTAATATGGCAAACAACAATTCATTCAACATTCGATCAATTCTCGAAAAGGAGAAGTTGAACGGGAGAAACTTCCTTGACTGGCAAAGGAACTTGCAAATAGTTCTTATGCAGGAAGAAAAGGAGTATGTCCTAGATGAGGCGATGCCCGAAGCCGCAGGCGACGGGGTCACTCAGGCAGCCCTCAATCGTTGGATTGATGCCAACAAGGATGTGAAATGTCTAATGCTCGCCACCATGAGTGCGGATCTGCAGAAAACGTTCATCAACTCAGATGCTTTCACAATCATCAGTGAGTTGAAGAACATGTTCCAAGATCTGGCTCGAGTCGAAAGATTCGAGACTCATAGGCAAATTCTTGAGACCAAGCTTAAGAAAGGCGAGCTCGTAAGTCCACATGTTCTCAAAATGATTGGACTCATTGAGAATATGAGTCGGCTGGATCAGCAATTTTCTCAGGAAATGGCTATAGACACCATCCTCCATTCTCTTCATAGCGGGTATGATCAGTTCAAACTGAACTACAGTATGAATTGTCTGGACAAAACGCTCACTGAGCTTCACGGTATGCTGAAGACCGCTGAAAAGACGCTCAAAAGTGATAAGCAGGATGTGCTTATGGTGCGTGGGGGCAAGTTCAAGAAATCTGGAAAGAAGAGGAATGCTAAGAAAGGTGGCAACAAGGCCAGCCCAACTAAGCAAACTGGCGCCAAATCTGTAAAGAGGAAGGTCAGTCAACCCACTTCTGAATCCGAATGCTTCTACTGCAAGAAGAAGGGGCATTGGAAGAGAGATTGCTTGAAGCTAAAGGAAGATCAGAAGAACGGAACAGTCGTTCCATCTTCAGGTATTTTCGTTATAGACTGTATACTTGCTAATTCAACTTCTTGGGTATTAGATACAGGTTGTGGCTCACACTTATGTTCCAATCCACAGGGACTAAGAAGAAGTAGAAAGTTAAGCAAGAGTGAAGTCGACCTACGAGTGGGAAATGGAGCACGGATTGCTGCATTAGCTGTAGGAACTTACTATTTGTCGTTGCCCTCCGGGCTAGTTTTGGAACTGGAAGAATGTTTCCATGTTCCAAGTCTTACTAAAAACATCATTTCAGTTTCTTGCTTAGATGCTAAGGGATTTTCCTTTTTAATAAAAGACAATAGTTGCTCGTTTTATTTTAAAGAGATGTTTTATGGATCTGCTAGATTAGTCAATGGACTTTATTTATTAGATCACGACAAACAAGTATATAACATAAATACCAAAAAGGCCAAAAAGGATGATTCAGATCTCACCTATCTGTGGCATTGTCGATTAGGCCATATAAACTTGAAACGCTTAGAAAGACTTCAAAAGGAAGGAATTCTAGAACCATTTGACTTAGAGGATTATGGTAAATGCGAATCATGTTTACTTGGCAAAATGATAAAGCAACCTTTCTCTAAAGTTGGAGAAAGAGCAAATGAACTATTGAGTTTAATCCATACAGATGTATGTGGACCAATGAGTACAAATGCTAGAGGTGGTTTCAGCTACTTTATCACTTTCACTGATGACTTCAGTAGATATGGTTATGTCTACCTAATGAAGCATAAGTCTGAATCCTTTGACAAATTCAAGGAATTTCAGAGTGAAGTAGAGAATCAATTAGGCAAGAAGATTAAGGCACTGCAGTCTGATAGAGGCGGTGAATATCTGAGCTATGAATTTGATGACCATCTGAAAGAATGTGGAAATCTATCAGAATTGACTCCTCCAGGAACACCACAATGGAACGGTGTGTCGGAACGGAGGAACAGAACCTTGCTAGACATGGTCAGGTCAATGATGGGTCAGGCCGAACTTCCATTAGAATTTTGGGGACATGCACTAAATACAGCTGCACTCACTATAAATAGAGCTCCGTCTAAAGCTGTCGAAAAGACTCCATACGAATTATGGTTTGGAAAGCCTCCAAATGTGTCTTTTCTTAAGATTTGGGGATGTGAAGTATACGTCAAACGATTAATTTCAGACAAACTTCATCCAAAATCTGACAAATGTATCCTTGTGGGCTATCCAAAGGAAACAAAGGGGTATTACTTCTACAATACATCTGAGAACAAGGTGTTTGTTGCTCGAGATGGTGTCTTTTTGGAGAAAGATCACATTTCCAAAATGACAAGTGGGAGAAAAGTAGACCTCGAAGAAATTCGAGTCGAACAACAAACTCTAGAGAATGCTCAAGATGACATTCAGGATGAAACTCAGAGATCTTTAGAAGAATCTGGTGAGAATCATGGTCAATCTAGAAATGTTACCCCGCGTAGATCGCAAAGATATAGATCTCAACCGGAAAGGTACTTAGGTATTTAGACGAACGAGAGCTATGACGTTCTATTACTTGAAAGTGATGAACCTGCGACTTACAAACAAGCTATGACGAGCCCTGGCTCCAAGGAGTGGCAAGAAGCCATGCAATCTGAATTAGACTCCATGTCTGAAAACCAAGTATGGGATTTGGTCGATTTGCCAGATGGCTACCAAGCCATTGGAAGCAAGTGGGTTTTCAAACTGAAAAAGGACAAGGATGGGAAACTTGAAGTTTTCAAAGCTAGATTGGTTGCAAAAGGTTACAGGCAAGTCCACGGTGTGGATTACGATGAAACCTTTTCACCAGTTGCAATACTAAAGTCTATTCGGATAATGTTAGCAATCGCTGCATATTACGATTACGAAATATGGCAGATGGATGTCAAAACTGCTTTCTTAAACGGCGTTTTAACAGAAACTGTGTTTATGACACAGCCTGAAGGTTTTGAGGATCCAAAGAATGCTAAAAAGGTATGCAAGCTAAAGAAGTCAATCTACGGATTGAAGCAGGCATCCAGGAGCTGGAATATACGTTTTGATGAAGCAGTCAGTGACTTTGGTTTCATCAAGAACGCAGACGAATCTTGTGTATACAAGAAGGTCAGTGGGAGCAAAATTGCTTTCCTAGTATTATATGTCGACGACATATTACTTATCGGAAATGACATTCCTATGTTGAACTCTGTCAAGATTTGGCTTGGGAAATGTTTTTCGATGAAAGATCTAGGAGAAGCACAGTACATATTGGGCATCAAAATTTACAGAGATAGATCTAAAAATATGATTGGACTTAGTCAAAGCACTTATATCAATAAGGTGCTTGATAGGTTCAAGATGGCGGACTCCAAGCGTGGCTACCTACCCATGTCTCATGGAATGAATCTAAGCAAGACTCAGTGCCCAAAAACACTTGATGAGCGTAGACGAATGAATGGGATTCCATATGCATCATTGATTGGTTCAATAATGTATGCTATGATATGTACACGCCCGGATGTTGCGTACGCACTCAGTGCTACGAGCAGATACCAGTCAGACCCAGGAGAGGCGCATTGGACTGTTGCCAAGAACATTCTGAAGTACCTGAAAAGGCACAAAGATGACTTCCTGGTCTATGGCGGAGATGATGAATTAATTGTTAAAGGCTATACGGACGCAAGTTTCCAAACCGACAAAGATGATTTCAGATCACAGTCTGGGTTTGTCTTCTGCCTCAACGGAGGAGCAGTAAGCTGGAAAAGTGCTAAGCAAAATCTGTCATAAGTAAATTTCATTAAAATTATTAGACACTAAATCCTCAATACCTGAGTGATTTGAGATTACTTGTTTGAGAACTGGTTGCTTTGACGTTGACCAACCGTCGCACCGTAAAAGGAGGCTATAAAGGCAACGCTCAGGTAATCACCTATCAAACGAAGTCTAATCTCAAGATCACAAGATTGGGATTGTCCTCCCATAAATCGGGATGAGATGCTTAAAAGTTGTACAAGGCCACTCGGAGAGCTAGAAACTGTGAAATGCATGGCCGTGCTCGGATGAATCATAGGCTATGATTATCTGTTTATTTGATCAGTTGAACTCTGAAACCGAGAAACACCTCTGGACATAATAAGGATGACAACTCTTACCTTATGTTCAAGAGCAAGCATCGAGCGACAAAGGAATTAGGAAATGCACACTTGTCCCTAAGGACAAGTGGGAGACTGAAGGAAATAATGCCCTTGGTCCAAGTATGCATTCAATGATAAGTCTAATAAATGCGGTTCAGTATTAATTAACAAGTTAATAATTCAGTGAGATCAAGTGAGCTGAATGCCTAGCTAGAGGCCGCTTCAGTTCAAGTGGAATTAATGATATTAATCCACAGCTTACTCTTGACTGAACCCGTAGGGTCACACAAATAGTACGTAAACGGATCAAGTATTTAATGGCATTAAATACTCCATCTATGGATATTCGGAATCGACGGATCTTGGTTTCAGTGGGAGCTGAGATCGTCACAGGCAAGAAATGAATACTCCGGAAACGATGATATTGCCGGAAACGGAAATATGGATCGTATCGGAAATATAAATATTATCCAAGTCGTAGATGTTGCCGGAAACGGAAACATGGTACGTATCGGAAAATATTATCGGAAATGGGAATATTGCCAGAATCGGAAATATTGCCGAAAACGGAAATATTGTCAGAATCGGAAATATTATCGGAATCGGAAAATAATTCCGGAAACGGAAATATTAAATATTTGTTCGAAACGGAAATTGATTCCGGAATCGGAAATATTAAATATTGTTCGTATCGGAAATGAATTCCGGAATCGGGAATTTAATCGGAAGCGTATCGTACGAATTAGCATCGGACGAGGCCCGCTAGACGAAGGCCCAGCACGAAGCCAGGCCGTCGCCCAGCGAGCCAACGCGCACCATCGCACGCCAAGCCTCGACCAGGCCCAGCGCAAGGCCAGGCCCAGCCAAGGCCTTGGGCGCGCGCGCGAGAGCACAGCAGTGGGCCGAGCGCTGTGGGCCGCAAGGCTTGCGCGGGTGTACGGTGCTCGTGCAATGCTTGTGCGGGAATCCTGAAGCTATCGGGATTCGAAGTGTGATTAAATCCTAAAACTATTAGATAATGATTATTTAATTAGAGTCCTAGTAGGGTTATAATTAAATAAATTAGTATCCTAATAGGATTCCAAAACCCTTTCCATAACTCTATAAATAGGTGCCTAGGGTCACATATTTTCATAGATTATTCAAGTATTCAAAGTGAGTTTTTGAGAGAAAATTCAGACACATTCCTTGACTAAAAGTGCCGAAAATCTTTAGTACCTTAAGGGCGATTCTAGTTGGTCAATCTTAAGGCGGATCCGGACGTGCTGTGGACTATCTACGGAGGGACGACACTTGGAGTCCTAAAGACTTGTTCTTGTTCGGTTCGGGCGCAGCTAGGGAAGGCACGCAACAAAGAGTATGCATCTAAACTATGCTATATGATTATGTGTAAATAATATGTATTCCTGGCTTAATGGTTGTTTCCGCATGATTTATGAATTGTCATATGTATCATAACCTAACAGATACCGTTTAGAAATTTAGCACAATCTGCATATGACTGCACGAGCATGACAAGTCGTCTCGCATGTCGGCACGCTTATTTTTTAAGTAATTAACAAAAAAAACCTTAAAATTAGTAACAGATGCGGTTAGCACGGCACGATCTAGCCAGACACTACACAAGGAACGGGTTGTGTATGAACGCCATTTATGCAAGAGAGTCATGAACCCGACACGACTCGACTTTATCTTGGCCCGTTCTAGACATGACTCGTTCGGGCACAAGGGGTCCGGCATGTGCCTAATTCTCTAGTCATATCTAAAGTCAAATTTCGTTTTAATGATAACGGGAAGTGTACATTATAAAATGAAAGTAGTCTAGATCAAAATCGATAAGTCTAGATCAGAACCGATCTATATAGATCGTGTCTAGAGAAACAATATGTCCAGATCAGAACCAGTATGATAAAATCATGTCTATATCACACTGATTTATACAGATCATGTCCAAATCATAACCGATCTGTACAGACCATGTGCAGATTAGTACAGATCATGGTCAAATTAAAATTGATTTGTACATATCATATTTGATTATTACTGATTATGTCAAGATCAGAACCGATCTGTGCAGATCATGTCCAGATCAGAATCGATATGTCCAAATCATAATCGAATTGTACATATCATGTCTAGATCAGAACCGGTATGATCGATATGTGCAGATCATGTCCAAATCTGGACATGATCTGTACATATTGGTTTTGATATGGACATGATATGTACAGATCGATTCTGATATTGACTTTGTAACACCCCGACAATTCTCTCTTTTCTAAAATAACTTTTAAATATAAAACGTAGAGAATTATCAAGGCATTATCGCCCGTGTGAAAACGTAACGGCTTATTCAGAATTTTGCAGCGGAAAACATAAAACTAACTTTAGGTTTATAGATAATCAATTACAGAATAAATCCCAAAAACCAATCAACGAAAACCAAAGTTAATGTTACTAATTCAATAAGTTTTAAAGTCCACTTAAACAAACCAAATCCAAATTAGAAAATCAAATGAACTACAAACTCTCCAATCCCGATCCCAATGATGCATCATCTTCAAACCTGTAGATGGACAACGCTTATTGATCCTTAGAGACTGCTCACCAAAGTTGGGTCATCACAGGATCAATAAGGCATAGCCATGATCAACACACACAAACAAAGCACGTAATCAGCAAAGCTGAGTACTACATACTAAAACAATAATAATCCTAACATGATACTAATGAACATAGATAAGGGCAAACCAAACATGATAATTTGACGACCATACTTGACTAGACTAGGCTAGACTTATAACAATAATATTATTTTAGTTGAAATAGACAATGGACCGAGTTTTCTAGCTAGAGGCTTCACTACGGAAGACGAGGTACGGGCGCGACTCCGTAACCTCAGTGACCTGCGATATCGAGGAACGTTTGAAAAAAAAAAAATAGGACACGGTGATCAATCCGGTCCGAATTAAAGGCCATGGGCTACCACCATGAACCCCAACTCCTGGTTGTCCGTCACTTTAGACGTGCATGATATATGCGTTTTATATAGAGTTTTTACCCCCGTCCCTTAGTACTTTTTGATCTCAAATGAGCTCTTCGGAGCGATTTTAGTACTAATGTGCTCCTTGTAGTGTGTTTGTAGTTTCAGGTTCATCATTGTAGGAATTAGCATATTTTTGTGCATTTCCTACTCATTTGAATCAATACAAGAGATTATATACTTTCGAGAGCGCAAACATTGAGTTGGAAGAATTTTCATGCAAAGCGAATAGTGAAAGAAGTAGAAAACTGAATGTCGTCCACTCTTTTGATCATAACTCGAGTTATACAACTCCAAATGCAGAGATTCAAATTGGGTTGGATTCTAGACTTCAAGAGCTTTCCAACGAGTGGTCACTCGCCTAATTCCGACTTATAACGAAGGAGATATGGTGTTTTTAAGATAGAGGATCGTGCAGTTTCAACACGCGCCCGATCGGGCGGGCTTCGCCCGATCCGGATCGGGCGGTCATTCTGGGCGCTGTTCTGGGCATTTTGCAACCGCCCGATCGGGCCACGCCAACCTCCAGCGTATTTCCCGAGATTTTATTTCCGATTTTGGGCTCTATTTTGGGCAAACTATAAATACTAGCCCCTTATATTTTTAGTGACATCTTTTATTCTAGTTTTCTAATTACTTAGTCTATTTTAGTTCTCTCTATTTTCTCCAAACACTTAGTTTTAATTTTAATCAAAGATTCAAGCTTTATTATTCCATTGTTCTTCAAGTCGGTATTGTTTCTTGCTTTAATTTATCTTATTGCTTGATCATGTTTTCTATTATGTTAATTGCTTTGTTATTTATTATCATGAGTGAGTAGTTTAATTTCTAGGGTTTAGGGATCCATGAATGCATGATTGGGATTATATGTGGACTTGATTAATTGATTGATTGATTATAATTTCTATAGCTTATTATTATTGCTCGTCAATTCTGTTCGGCCGGACTATTTTGATTTGAGTTTGATTAACCTTAGATTATGCGCCGAGAGGTATAAATATGATGTTTTTTGGTCTGTGGCTATTAGATAGGAATTATTTCTAGTACGTAGCGAGAGCCCGCTAGTTGTTCTATCCTAAGGAATTCATAAGATTCGAGAGATGCATGTTTTCCTAATTATGATTGTTCATTGATTGTTATTGTCCGTTGTCCAATCCTGCTCTGCATTTATGGTGAACCGTTGCCCTAGATTCCTTTAATATTGTTATTTTCCGATTTGATTATTTGCTTTAGTTTAATATACAAACCAATCCAACTCTTTGTTACCAGTAGTCTAGATTAGTTAATTAATAGTAGAAAGAACATTGTTTCCATGTGGATACGATCCCTGCTTCCCTTACTATATTTTTAGTTGGTGAACGTTAGGTTTATCTTTGATAGGAGTGCGATTTAGCCTGTCAAATTTTGGCGCCGTTGCCGGGGAAACGGTTTAATTTTCTGCTACTAATTTTATGATCTAGATTATTTTCTTGAGTCTCATAGAACTTCCTGTTCTTTGAGACCATGTATATATTTTATTTTCTTTAGTTTATTTTTTTATTATTATTTTTTTTAATTTTTTTAATTTCTTTTTCCCCTGAAAAAAATGGATTATTATTCTTTCCCTCAATTCTTAAATGAGCCTTTTTGGGTGTATTTCGATAGGCTAAATGATTTTATTGGTTACCACAATTTTAATCTTTGGGATTCTTGTGGTTTTGCTTATGGTGGTTTAAATGAGTATACAAGGAATGTGATAGAAAGTAGATTTAATGGTGATTTTCGAGCCTTGTCTATGGATGATATGTGGGATTACTATATGTGGTTTGCAAGGGATTTGTATGAGCGTGAAATGGCGATTCATGTTACATATGCTAATCCAAATTATGAGCATAATCTACATGTTTCTACCCCCTCTCCCTTGAATGCTTGTTATAATGAGGTGCATTCTAATGTTTATGATAATCATGTATATTCTAACGACTTATCTAACCCTTGCATGGATATCAATGTTTTGCCTCATGATTCCATTGTTGCTTCTCCCGTGTATTATTGTGAACCCTTGCTCAATCCTGTTCAACCCGAATCAGAAAGCAGAGATAGCTTCTTAGAGGAATTAAGAAGATTAAACTCTGAGATTGAGATTCAGTGTACTAGATCTCAAGAGGCTACTAATGAGATTATTAAAGCTAGTAAGGCTACTCTTGAGAGATTTAGAAAAGTTCAAGAAATTATTGAAAATAATGATTCGAGTTGTGTTGGGGATGGGGGTCAACTGAGTGAACCCATAGGCAACCAAGAGTGGGAGGAGCTTATAACAGAGGCTGAGGATGAGTGGGAGGATGATGATTTGACTGTTGGATCAATGGATGAAGGATTTGTTGAAACTGAAAAGCCATATGTCATAGAGCAAGTCCATGAGGAAGTTGAAGTTGATAAAACCCTTGTTGTTGTGTCAACCCCTACCCCTCATATTCCAAGTCCAAGAAGGGTTATTCTTAGCCCCGTTTACACCGTCTCACTCCCCTTCTCTTTCCCCATAAAACCTTTACTTGAGGATCTTCCTCCTTCCCATGAAAATCAAAAGCCCAATGACCCAATAGAGTATGTTCCTCTTTGTGAATCTTTCGCAGGTACTTACAATACTTACAAAGAAGAGGTGGATGCTTTGCAGAGAGCTCTATATGGTGAAGAGCCTATCCACCATGAATTCCAAAACAAAGAGAGAGCTATTTCATTGATCATTGAGGTTGAAGAATCAATAGTCCGTAAAAATAACTTCCATAAGGAGAGTATGCCTACTTTCTCTTTTCCTTCCTTTTCTTATTCTTCTTTTATTGTTGTTTTTTCTTTTTGTTCATCTTCCTTTAGGCATCCTACTCCTTACTGGCATAGAGTTCATTCGGACTTTATGCAAATGTTGTTGTTGATTATCGTGCATGTCTTGTTGCACGAAAGTTGTGCGAGTGCGCATGACAAGCTTCTGCGCTCGTTCGTTGGTTATTTACTAACCAATCTCTTTGCGGGAGGCACGATTTGATGATGTTGAGACCCGAAAGGCCGAAAGCTCGGTGAACGGTGGGCACCGTATTCATGATCGGGGTCGTGGTATGTCACTTCCCGCGCCACATAGCTCATCCAAGGCAATTGATTCGACACCAGATGGCACCATCTTTGGTGCCCCCATTCGATGAGTTGTCGTGGCTCTCATCCCCTTCCTTTCGTTGTCTGTACATAAACTAAGATTGTGTAATGGGGACATTGCATCAATCTAATAGGGGATGAGTATTTCACTATCCATTTATTGCTTTTCGTAGTGTATTTTTCGCTTTTGTTTGTGTGTTTTAGTATAATTTTTGAGCAAGTGTGTGTTTCATTGTAGTTTTTGGTGTTAGAGAGGTGAGAAGAGGGTATTTTACGGTTTGGACGTTTAATGCTGTGCAGGTCTAAGGCTACAAGTTCGAAAAAGTTGAATTCAAGCTGAAACGGAGTAGTTTGCGTTTTGCCCGATCCGGATCGGGCGAGGAGCGCCCTATCGGGCGCGTGTCGATTCAAGGAAAATGTTGGAAAATCGCCCGAACGGGCGACGGTGACCCGATCCACACAAAAGGCGAGTGAAATGCCCGATCGGGCGGTTGATGATGACGTCGTAGAAAGGTCAAGGAAGGATTCTGGACTGAGAAAAGTCAATAAAACAAGGCATTGCATTTCGCCCGATCCGGATCGGGCGAGGTGAGCCCGATCGGGCGCGCACAGATTCAACGAAAAGGTTCGAAATTCGCCCGATCGGGCGATCTGCTGCCCGATCGGGCGATCTGCTGCCAGATCGGGCGATCTGCTGCCAGATCGGGCGATCTGCTGCCAGATCGGGCGATATGCTGCCAGATCAGGCTATCTGCTGCCCGATCGGGCGATTTGCGAATCAGCGACAAATAAGCCACGGTTTGCTCACTTTCCTCATGATACCCCTTGAGCCAATGAGGACATTGTCTGATTTAGCTTGGGGGGTGTTTCACTCACTTGTACATATTAGATATGTTTTTCCTTTTATTTTTGCATTTACTTATTTTTGTGTGTTTATTTTGGTGTGTTTAATGTTTTCTAGAGTAGTTTATTGCTTTGAAAAAAAAATACAAAAATACGTTCCGATGAATACAATATCATGCTTCCCTGTGCCCCTTTGATTGAAAATTGTTTTGATTCTTGGTATTTGATGACGAGCAATGTGGATGTGTTAGCCATGATTTGATATTCGATTGCTTTGATGCCTTAACATGAGTCAACTCTGACTAACTATTTGTGGACTTGGTGCTTGGCTAGTTGACTTGGTTAGGATGTGTGATAGCTTCCTGGTGTGTCATTGGTTTTGAGTATTGGTTTGCAACTGTTAGTAGTGTTTTATGACTCATATACATGCACATTAGGGAGGACGAAGGCATTTTTCTGTTTAGGTAGCCTTCAGATGAATCTAGATACATTTGTTCCCTCCTTTTCTACCCATGTTGTTGCTTGTGCCCCTTTATTCGGTGACTAGCCATATTACAAGCCCATGAAAGCCCCATTGGTTACTAGTCCCAAGCCTAGCTTGGGGGAGCTAATAGTAAGTGAGGTGAGGGAGTTGTAGTGTGCTTAGTTTTGAGCACAAAGTGAGTGTTGAAAAGGAAATAAGGTAGTTCTTCTTATCTTGTTTGTTGTTTGAAAAAGAGAAAAAAAAAATGAAGAGTGAAAGAGATGAGAAGAATAGAAAATATGAAGGTTTCCAAAGGAAAAAAAAGGAAATTGAAAAAAATAAAAAGAAAAAAATTCATTACTCTCAGAAAAATTCAAAGCATTGTTACACTCAAGTATTGTAATTTCTTATCTTTATGAGTGATTGATTTTAATTGTGAAAGAAAGGCAAGAAAGTATAGTGTGGTTTGTTTGTTGTTTCATCATGTGTTGAGTGGGAGAGTTGTGGTCATCATTTGTGGTTGATCATGGTTTTGCTAGGATTTATGCTCCCCAAAGCCAAGGCTTTAAGCTCACATTTTACCCAAATTTACCGCACCCCTACCTAAGCCTATCATTACAAGCTTTGAAGACCTTCCGACCTTTGTGCATAGAGTCATATTAATGTGAAAGTAGTTGTTTATCAATGCAAGTTATGACATGAAATATTCCGAGTCGACTATTAGGTTGAGTGTATGTTTTTCTAGACACACGAGTGTTGTGAGTTTTGGGAGGGCATTGTACACTTATATGTTGGAAGGAGAGCGAACGGGTACATCTTTTATCCGCCACATAAATGAGTGACGAGTGTGTGAGCACTAGTCTTGAATTCCATTGTGCATTTGTGGTTCGCTTTGCGTGACGATTGTTAGGGAGGATTTGTGGTTGGTGGATTTGATTGGTTGACATTGATGCATGCTCGTTAGATTTTGCCTTGAATTATGTCTTTCGTTTTGAAATATGTTAGGGGTGAAGTTGATCTTGTATTCATCGATGATTTCCTTGCTTAGGGACAATCAAGGATCTAGCTTGGGGGAGTTTGATATATGCGTTTTATATAGAGTTTTTACCCCCGTCCCTTAGTACTTTTTGATCTCAAATGAGCTCTTCGGAGCGATTTTAGTACTAATGTGCTCCTTGTAGTGTGTTTGTAGTTTCAGGTTCATCATTGTAGGAATTAGCATATTTTTGTGCATTTCCTACTCATTTGAATCAATACAAGAGATTATATACTTTCGAGAGCGCAAACATTGAGTTGGAAGAATTTTCATGCAAAGCGAATAGTGAAAGAAGTAGAAAACTGAATGTCGTCCACTCTTTTGATCATAACTCGAGTTATACAACTCCAAATGCAGCGATTCAAATTGGGTTGGATTCTAGACTTCAAGAGCTTTCTAACGAGTGGTCACTCGCCTAATTCCGACTTATAACAAAGGAGATATGGTATTTTTAAGATAGAGGATCGTGCAGTTTCAATACGCGCCCGATCGGGCGGGCTTCGCCCGATCCGGATCGGGCGGTCATTCTGGGCGCTGTTCTGGGCATTTTGCAACCGCCCGATCGGGCGGAATTTCGCCCGATCGGGCCGACTATCGAGCACATCGCCCGATCGGGCCACGCCAACCTCCAGCGTATTTCCCGAGATTTTATTTCCGATTTTGGGCTCTATTTTGGGCAAACTATAAATACTAGCCCCTTATATTTTTAGTGACATCTTTTATTCTAGTTTTCTAATTACTTAGTCTATTTTAGTTCTCTCTATTTTCTCCAAACACTTAGTTTTAATTTTAATCAAAGATTCAAGCTTTATTATTCCATTGTTCTTCAAGTCGGTATTGTTTCTTGCTTTAATTTATCTTATTGCTTGATCATGTTTTCTATTATGTTAATTGCTTTGTTATTTATTATCATGAGTGAGTAGTTTAATTTCTAGGGTTTAGGGGATCCATGAATGCATGATTGGGATTATATGTGGACTTGATTAATTGATTGATTGATTATAATTTCTATAGCTTATTATTATTGCTCGTCAATTCTGTTCGGCCGGACTATTTTGATTTGAGTTTGATTAACCTTAGATTATGCGCCGAGAGGTATAAATATGATGTTTTTTGGTCTGTGGCTATTAGATAGGAATTATTTCTAGTACGTAGCGAGAGCCCGCTAGTTGTTCTATCCTAAGGAATTCATAAGATTCGAGAGATGCATGTTTTCCTAATTATGATTGTTCATTGATTGTTATTGTCCGTTGTCCAATCCTGCTCTGCATTTATGGTGAACCGTTGCCCTAGATTCCTTTAATATTGTTATTTTCCGATTTGATTATTTGCTTTAGTTTAATATACAAACCAATCCAACTCTTTGTTACCAGTAGTCTAGATTAGTTAATTAATAGTAGAAAGAACATTGTTTCCATGTGGATACGATCCCTGCTTCCCTTACTATATTTTTAGTTGGTGAACGTTAGGTTTATCTTTGATAGGAGTGCGATTTAGCCTGTCAGTGCACAGTCTAAAGCTATTGCTACTCAGTTTCACTTTACATGATTTACAAATTGAAACCCTGTTATGACTCAACAATCACATAAGGCATACAAACCACATGTATTCACAACTGTTTTTATCTTGGAATTAAGTATCATAAAGGGATCAAACAAGACTCATTCCAATTAAATCCAACCTTTCCTTTAATATTGATTAACCCCTCTATATGGGTATAAGGTTTCAACTTACTAAACAAGGTCCTCGGCCCTCATAAAGTAGTGAAAAGCTAAAAGGGAACAACAATCAAATGACCTGAATTATATACAAAGTAATCTAGTGTTCCCAATCAAACATGTTTGCATCGATCATCCATACTAACATGTTATAATCCTCAAAATGCAATATAGGTTCAATATGTCTACCAACAGTATTAAACATGCAATTTCAACCTGACTAAGTTCATCAACAATATCAACATAACCAAGTTCATTAACAATTCCACATGGTTTCAACAATTAGCACACAATCCAAGCACACAGGTATGTACGTACCTTGTGTAAACAAACTGCAAGACCACTTTAATAATTCAAAAGTCGCCTACAGAGAATTCTCCGCCTAAACAACCAACAAGGATTCCCAATCAACTTCTAATCGCTCACAGCTATAATAACACATTCTAACTACAT
Source organism: Spinacia oleracea (assembly GCF_020520425.1). Taxonomy (NCBI): domain Eukaryota; kingdom Viridiplantae; phylum Streptophyta; class Magnoliopsida; order Caryophyllales; family Amaranthaceae; genus Spinacia; species Spinacia oleracea. The sequence continues at coordinate 79,301,992 of NC_079488.1, read as the reverse complement.
CCTAAACATATTTAGAACTTTTCTCCAATAACAAAACTTGAATATTTGATTTCCTAGCATAACAATTATTGAATTAGTGATTGAAATTCGTTGAAAACTCTTTGCAAACACCATACTTTAAATTTTCAGCAATATAACTAATTTCAAACTATTCCCAAAACTTTGAAATCATAAAAACAATAACTTTAATAATTTATAATCATCCTACCATGATTTCAAAACTATTAAAACCATTAAAAATCCATGCTTTAATAATTAAAACTCCTATTTTAATCAAATTATATAATATGAAAATTATCAACTTAATTATATAAAACATATAAAATCTGAAAATTATAATTAAACCATAAAACTATAAATCTAATCCAAGAAAACATGAATTAAATTAATAAACGTAATTAAAACTATAACTTAAACATAATTAACAAAAATCTGAAAATTAATTAGTTTGTAATATCAACATATAATCTGAATTCTAAATTAAATTATCAGAACTAATAATTTAAATTATGAAAACCTTAATTAAATCATTAGAACATAAATATTACATTAATGAAATAAAAGGGTAAGGAATTAACCAAAAGAGAGAGGAAGGGAGGGTGGTTGGCCGGAGGTGGTGCTGTGGCGCGGCGGCACGGCAACGGCAATGCTATGGTTGACGGTGGCGGCGGCCGGCTGGCTTGCGCAAGAAACAAGCAGGGGAGGAGATGGTTTCTACGCGAAGGAGGAGAGAGATCGAAGAGGGTGTCGGCTGAGCAGGGCTGCGACGAAGATGCAGGTGGTGGTTGGCCTAGGGGTCGCGGCTGCGCACGCGGCGGCTGGCTGGTGGTTCAAGAAAACAGAACCTGCGATTAAGGGGAGGATAAAACTAAAGAAAGAGAAAACGAAATAGAAGAGGAAGGAGGAGAGAGTACCGGCAAAGGGGAGAGGAGCACGTCGACGGTGGTGAAGCAAGGAGTGCAGGGGTCTAGGGTGACGACGGCCGGCGACTGAATAGAGCTTGGGAGTTCACGTGTATGGTGAAGCAGGGTTTGGGAGATTTGTTTCCTTTCTTTTTCACGTGAAGTTGTGGGAGGGTTTTGCTTTGTTCAATTTTTTTTTTTTTTTGTTTCACGTGCATTAGAGGTAGAGAAGGGATGAGAGAAGTTTTGGGCTTTATTGTTTGGGCTTTGTCAATTGGGCTAGAATTAGGAATTTAGTTTTAGGATTCGAATCCAAAACCGAATAAGATCGTTTTATAAATTCAATCAATTTTCGTAATTCAAATTCTTTTCAACTTAAAATTCTAAAATCATTTTCGATTTCGTAAATCGTTGAAAATATTAAAAAGTAATAAATAAATATACGTTAATTATATATTTATTTCCAAAATTCATAAATTCTTATTTAAATATATTAAATATACGTTAAAATATATAAATCAAATGTATAAAATTACGGGGGATTACAGACATGATCTGTACAGAACCGATCATTATAAAATGAAAGTAGTCTAGATCAGAATCGATATGTCCAAATCATAATCGAATTGTACATATCATGTCTAGATCAGAACCGATATGATCGATATGTGCAGATCATGTCCAGATCAAAACCGATATGTGCAGAACATGTCCAGATCAAAATCAATTATACAGCTCATGTCCAGATTAAAATTCATATGTATAGATCATGTCCATATCAGAATTGATCTGTACAAATCATGTCAATATCAGAATCGATCTGTACAGATCATGTCCATATCAAAACCAATATGTACAGATCCTGTCCAGATTTGAACCAACGGTCCTTATCAGAACCCATACGTTCAAATCAAAATCGGTGTATCCAAATAATGTCCAAGTCAAAACTATTATATCCACGTTGGAACCGGTATGTCCAGATCATGTGCAACTCATAATCGATTTTGTCCAGATCGTGTCCAAATTAGAACCGATCTATCCAGACCATATCCAAATCCTAACACATATAAAGGCCTGAACATTGCTTACTATTCATGTAACAGTGGATTTACGAATATACCCTCCATTTACTTCATTGTTTATTTTTGTCTTTTCATTGGTAATAGTGAGATTATGGTTTTACCCCTCCCCTTTCATTACAATCTTATGTGCCACTTTCCTTTCCATCTGCTGCCACACCCTTTCCCCGCCCATTCATTTTGAGTCCTTTCTCATTGCTTCAATGTCCTACTCCTACCAATACGGCAACATAAGTATTTAAGTTATGATTTTTTTGTTTAAGAATTAAAGTAAGATTTTATTGGATATCAAAGCTATGTGGTTATAGACAATGTAATGTAAATAGTACAAGGCATAATAGTTTTGTAGAAAAGTATCCATTATAGCAAGACTTCGCGTGTAATCCATTTCGTATTATCAATTACGTGCAAATAGAACTTTAGCAATGTTTTTCTAGCATTTACCATAAATTTATATATCTCGTCTTTTACGTAATATTTTTATGAAATAATTTTTTTTACCTTGGGGGATTGTGCGCGCTAGCGCACGATCCAACAACTAGTCTATCTAATATATGGAATAGTTAAATAATGACTAAAGTTAAATAAATAATTTGTAATTATAACAACATTATAAATTTGAATAAAATTTATTTTACATGTAAATCATTTAATATTAATAATTATGGTTTTTTTTAGTTAAATCTTAATTATGAAAAATCAGATCAGAAAAATAAGTTCAGATCATATCATATCAATAAAATAAATTCAAATTAGATCAGATAAGGAGAAATAAGGTAAACTAAACGAGGATGATTATTATTATTATTACAAGATTTTTTTTTTTTTGGTTGGTTGGGGGGGGGGTTTTCAAGTCATCCGGTGTTTTTTCCTATTCATTGTTGATTGACTTGTTTCCCCAAGGCCCCAAGCTTATATCAGCCCTCCTTCTCGTGGCTCTTTTTCTTGAGCAGTTACGAGTTAATCTCAGTGATTGGGATTTTTTTCCAGTTAAATGGCATTTTCATAAATAATTGGTGCTTTTATTACGAAAATGTCATTAAATGTGGGTTAAAATACAATGACATGTCATCAAATGTGGGCCACATGTACGGTCATTATTGTATTTTCATAATACATCAATAACTATATAATATACAATCTACAGCTCACAATATACAATAAGCTTCTACTAATAAACAATCTACAACTATAAATGTGCAGTACTTACCAATAAACAATATTGTATTTTAATAATTCATCAACAATCATAAAATATACAGGTAACGACAAGTGATATACCATCAACAGCGGATAATATACCTTCAATAATTACAAATATACAATCAACACCAAACATTATGCCACCTACACTTTTCAAGCAAATATTTACGAAAATGCCATCTGATTGGAAAAAATTTCTAATGGATGAGATTAACTCGAAATTTCTCCTTTTTCCTCAACTACTTTAACGATCACCACTATTTTCCAGTAAGTAAAATGTACCAGAAGTTCTCCTCCTAAACACTTGTGCAAACTTAGTAATCTGCATTTTTAAGGTACCCCTGTCTTCAAGAGCTGCGCCCCTGTTTGTTCCGATAAGAAGTTTTTTTCTTTCACAGAAGTTGAATAATTGTTCTGCAGTCATCATTTCCAAATTGACATTGTCTTTTTCTTACAATCGGGAAATCATTGCAATTGGAAGATTCCAGTAGCTGAGTTGACCGTTTGATTCCCTCTTTAGAGAGTTGCCCACCAGGTGTTTGATAAAATTCCTGAACCAAAGTCGTGGTCTTTTTTTATTTTATTGTGCTTGTCTTTTATTTTGTGATTTTACGATTACCCTTTTAGTTAGTAATGAGAAATTGTTGGTGTACTCTTGGTTTCTGGGTTGTGCTCTTTTGATGCATTTTCTTGCTTTTTTCCCCCTTCAGAAAAGGATGCTGAGATCATTTTTGTTGAAGGAGACTGTAAGATTGAATTCCAGGCTTTCTGGGTTCAATCAATTGGTAAGTTATCCTGCAAGATTGCAATGTACTTTAAGTTTATCTTTGTCCTAATATATAGTAAAACTGAATGAATCAGAGAGGGATTCACAGCAGAAATAAGAAAGCCATGGAGTTTATAGCAAAAGGGTGGAGTGCTATGAAAGAAGTTGATAGAGTCATTGATTATTGTGAACTTAATGACAAGCGCCTCATTCCTCTTCTCAGGGTGAGTGCTTGTTTTTCGGTTTTTCTGGTCCTTTTAGATCTCATGTTTGCTAATGCATGAAGTATATGACTGTGTTTAGTGACATCTCACTTGAATGCGTTCCAAACTTGAAAATATTTCCTAAACCCTTTTATGTCTCAAGCATTCTGTTCGAGTAAATAATACTTGTTAAGTAGTTTTTAATTAGACTTACATTGTGATGGATTTGCCAAGTTTCGTATGCTTCTATCTGATTTAATTGTATGCTATACCAGGGTGCTAAGGAGAATTTTGAGTTGGCTTTAGAAGTTGACAATTCAAATACCAATGCACGCTACTGGTTGTCCAAGCTACACCTTAAATACCATGTCCCAGGGGCATGCAAAGCAGTGTGAGTTACATTCTAGACGTGATTACTTTTTATGTGTTAACTGCAATCTTTCTCTTAATCATGCTACTGAAAAACTGGTTTTCTCTCTAAGACTCTGATAAGGAAAATATATTGAGAGTAAACAAAAAAGACCTGTAGAATTGTGCTTGATGCTTGCTGCTGTCTCTTCTCTTGCTGAGTAGATTCGTTGTTTCTTAACATGTTTTTAAGATCCTTAGTCAGCCATCTCAATTGTTACAGTCTTTCTTTAGATAGGACATAGAAATGGTGGTTTCACCAAGAGTGATCTCCTTAAAACTTTCTTTCTGTCAGAGGAGCTGCTTTGCTGGTGGAAGCTGCCGAAATGGGAAATCCTGATGCACTATACGAGTTAGGTGGCCGCTTAAGAGTCGAGGTTGGTTCATTCAAGTTTTCAACTCATGTTGTTGCTTTTATGTCATAATTGGTGTGCTATTGTAAGTTCTTTCCAGTCCTTTCTACTTTAAGGATATCTTGCTAAAAAAGCCTTTCAGTTCGGGACCGGGCCTTTGCATGTAAATCTGAAGTCATGGTATATCGGGGATGTTGGAAGGAAAATGGCCATGCAGAAATACAGTCTAATATCCTTCAGATGATTGGGGAGTGGCCAATAACTTTTTTTTGGGGGGGGGGGGGATACTTGTTTTTTCTCCTTGTTCCTTTCTCTATATTCATTCTTTTTGAGATGCCTCTTTGTCAAACTAGGATATTAGTTGCTAAGCTCTTGTTTTCTGTATTGACCAAAAGTGTCTTTGTTCTGCCACTGGACCTTTCACCACATTGTGAACGCTGATTTCCATGAACACTATCTATATGTAGAAAATATTGCCACTACTTCACTCTGCAAAAATGTTCAAAGCATATTTGCATTTTTTTGCTTGAAATTATCATGATTCAAGGGGTGCAAGGAGGGAGTTTATCACAATCAACCAGAGCAACTAGGATGCAAATAGAGTCCTGTCCCTTGTGGCACATGTTGGCCATCCTCATTGGTCTGACCTTCTCCCGGAGGAGGTCCTTGGGGGTTATAATTTGCAAAAAAAAAACTTGGTTTTCTTAGGGTTCAGCAATAAGTCCCTAATTAGATATAGAATTTGGCATTGGCTAACGCTGGAATGCAGCAGTTAGGAGGACATTGAATGAGTGTTTAATTAAGACAAAAGGAGGAGAGAATTCTTTGTGTTGAAGTTAGCAATTACATATAAGGATTTGAATGGTAGGGATGGTCTCTGGAACTGTAGTACCCTCATCCATGCAGGTCCAGACTTAAAACAACAATTACCCTTGTAGTAAAATCTTTCAACTAGTTTCTCTCTTAGAACCCTCCAAAATACCATCAAGGCTTGAAGTTACAACCTCTTCGTTTTCTTTCTAATATTAATTTTTGTCTATGTTTTTGGCACTAGTGTCTCTATGGTGCCTGAATAGTTTGGGTAGTGTTTTCACAAATGGGAATCATGCGAAATTTGATTGGCGTGTTTGAGGTAAGATACGTTAAAATTATCAGCCTTCTGTTAGTTCTTGTATTATGTGCACCAGGCCACCAGGTAATCTCAGTTCGTAGAAGTTTTCCGAGGTCTTAAAAAAAGTGTAGAGTAGCTGATCCTCGTTGGGATATCTTCTGGTCACTCACTGAATGTATTCAAAATATGTCTTCTTAATGTTACTGAGGAGTGAGGAGTGGTAAATATGTCTTCTTAATGACTGCTGTTGATTTCTTCAAAGTTTGAATTCATTTAAACATTTTACTCTGAAATTAAGTTGGTAAGTTTTCTTTTAAAAATCTGATATTGAAGTATCTTTCACTTTATTATGGCAGAATGACTATGTTCAATCATCTCAGCAAGCATTTTATTATCTGGAGAAGGCTGTCGAACAGGTACTTTTCATCATATATTGTAGTCGATGGATCAAATTGCTAAGCATCATATATCTAGGAGGAGGGGCACTTTAAGTAGTAGAATTATAGTTAACTTGTTTGTGGTTTAAAAAATAAGATAGGAAGTTTGTTAGAGGAAAAGCACCTCTTTTTGTGGCATATTAAGTGTTGAAAATTCATAAGAGTAGACATAGAAATTGTTACTTGGGAGAACACCAACTTCTGGAATGATGGCTAGGTTTGTAACTTGTAATCGGTGATTATCTCCTATACAATCATATTGTCGTAGTTTTTTCCCCCTGATTTCTTCACTAATTCCTTAAATTATACTGTTCTAGTAAGAATCATCTTAGTTGATTCTTAGCACAAAATTGATCGAAAGTCTTATGGCAGTAATCTGTGTCTCAGTTGCATCCAGGTGCTCTGTACCTTTTAGGTGCTGTGTACTTGACGGGGGACTGTGTGAGGGAAGATATTGGATCTGCAATGTGGTGCTTTCACAGAGCAGCTCAGAAGGTAAGTAATGATGTTCCTGCTGCTCAGCTCCTTTTGAAAGTGGATACGTTTTGCTTACTGCGTAGAGTTGCTGCACCAAGTGCACCAGTAAATCTGGTTGTCAAAGCAGAGAAATAAAATGTTATTAATTGAAAAGTTAGTTATGAACATTTGCATTGGTAGCAGCTCTGATAAGATGCAGATAATTTGTTTGTAGATGTCAGGTTACCATGTCAATTTGTGAAGTATAAGTTGGTTTTGCTTTTTGGATGTTCATGCTTGTTGACAGTCGCAGTGGATTTTAGTTGGAGTTTCCTTGGTATTTCTGCACGTTGGCTCCCTGGTGAATATTGCATATTTATACTGTAGATGCATTGGAAAACTTATAATGGGTTAGGACTTGTTTGTTTTTAGCTTTCTGAAACAAGAGTTGGACCATGCATCGATGATGAACTGCAAAATTTTGATTAGCCACAAGTGATGTGGCTGGTTATGTGGTTTGATTCATACATGGTATAACAGCTTCTTCGATTTGGCTCTATAACTTTTTTGATAACTTTTACCAGTACCATGTACCAAGTTTAGGCGTAGCATCATATATGTCATGTTTGGTTGTCCGGCTGGTAGTTTTTGAAGTTCAATAAAAGCAACAGCTGGTATAAAAGAGGGGAAAGGAAAATTATCTTCCATATTCTCGGCTGTGTTTAAATCAGCTTGCTTCTGTATTTGCAGGGACACGCTGGTGCAGCTGTAGCATACGGATCTCTTCTGCTTAGAGGTCTGCTCCTGATGATTGTTTATTCTTTTTTTTAATGTCACGTACTCACTCTTTTTCATAAGTAGTGTTGTTTTATTATTTCAACTACAAGGTTGAAAAATAAAATTCCTGTTTTTATGTTAGGACATAGGAGCTCCCTGGCTTCCCTTATTAAAACCATTGTCAAAATTACTTTACTATTCGTTAACTAGTCTTACTTGTGAGTTGTGACCCCTTGGTGTTAAGAGAAATGAGCTCCTTATCATATTTTGGCAATACCTTCATCAACCAGTCTTTTCCTTCACTCTTTTTCTTTCAATGCAAGATGATAGACTTGGTTGTATGGAGTTTCGCTATGTTATTGTCAATAAATGCAGTATAAAGTTGTTCTGGTACTGCAGGTCACATGTTACCAGAGTCCATAACTAAATTCAATGTGAAGAAACGAAGCAAGACTGCAAAAACAAATTCTGTGAGCTCAAAGGTGAACCAGATTGAATTGGCAAAAGAACAGTTCCAGATTGCTGCTAACGCAGGATGCGATCTTGGATTTAAGTGGCTAAGTAGAATCGAAGAGGAAGAGAAGCATTTGTTGAGTGAACACCCTGAACAGTAGCTTCGGAGAGAACAGACTATTGTGATATAAATAGAAAGTGTCTGTTATTTTACCTTTCTTCTTATACATAATCTATTATGGGGACAGGAACCGTAGAGTGGTCAAGCTTATGCTGTATTGGTGTTTATCCATACAGACTGCAACTATTTCTCTTAGTATATGTAGAAATAATACTTAAACAAATACTTCCTACTGATTATACTGTAGTTCATTAAAATATGTTTAACAACATTATTTACGTCGAAAATGGAATGGGAAGGACTGAAGTGAGGTTCTAGTCTTATAGACACCAACCTCAGCTGTAATCTGTTTGTACTTTCACGTTCAAGCCTGTGCCAGCTCCAACATCCCAAATCCCAATCTCTCTTTCGGAACCATTAAATTGTGTAATCGCATTGAGGGGAGTTTTTGACAGTAGAAGACACTTATATGAACAATCTTTTAATCATTGGGTATTTGGGCCATCATATTGCCAAAGTTCCCAGCTAATAGAAGCATCTTCTACTTTTGCAAACAAAAGTTGTCCGGTAAAAAACAAAATTTCAAGTCCTAAACCCTAAACTCTTGCAGACTTTGGATCCTTAGGTCAGAAGTTAAAGGGTAAACTCTTGCAGACTATGGATCCTTAGGTCAGAAGTTAAAGGGTGAAGGACATTAAGGCTCCGTTTGATTTGGAGTAAAAGTGTAAAACGTTTTCAGTATAAATTGATTTTCAATGGAACACATTATTCAAGGGAAAATACAATTCCAAATAAGTTTTCCTTTATTTGGTTCCTTGAAAGAAAATGGGAGAAGAGGGTAAAGATTGAAGGGAAAAAGGGAGAGGAAGAAATGTGAAAAATTGATTTCCCTCCCTTTTAAAAGAAAAATATTTTTCCACCTTTATGGAACATTGTTATTCATCCCTTGCCAAACCAAACAAGCTAAAATAATTGAAAGGGGAAAATCGTTTTACACCTTACCAAACGGAGCCTAGGAGTATTGAATAACCTTATGTGCAGCCAACACAAAATACCTCAACCAACCAAAAAGGATAAAATACAATCCATCATCCCAAACGATGGGTCAGATAGACCTAAAATGATGTATTTAATCATGCACTCGGATGAAGCTTGTATTTAACGAAGCTTTTATATTTCTCAAAATATTGTTCCAAACCAGTGAGTGATGAGTAGTATAAAACATAGATAACTAATATACCAACCACCTGTACAAAAACCTCCAATTAGTGTGCCACCCAAAACCTAGAGAAAATCAACTATAACTTTGCCTCACTATTGTGGACTGTGGTTGGTTTGAACAAAGCTCCATGCCAAAGTTGACTTTACATCCTAATATTATCATCAGTTACGCATAAATCAGAATGAGAGAACACGTAACAATGCTATGCAATTGTAGTTTTAAGATCAGTCTGCCAAAAGATGGATTAACTAAGTAGATTACCGAGATCAATCCCAGCCACTGGGCACAATAGAGTCGTAACCATGAGTAAAACCATATTCCGGGGAATTGTAATAATCAGCGGCAGCAGTAGTAGCATCAGCAAAGGGTTCAGGAGTTGCAACTTGGCCAGAGTAAGTGTTGTTGGAGTAATCAGAATAGCCGTTAGAAGAAGCTTGATTAAAACTCCGATAATCATGGCCACCAAACTTGCCACCCCTCGAACGGCGAGAACTGCTGCCACCTCCATATCCATATCCATAAGATGAGGGTGTCTCAGCATATTCAACAAGCCATGAAGGTACTTCTTGGTTGCTGTCCTCCATTACCTCAATGAGCGCCTTTGAGATTGACATGTTCTTATCGTTGAAGAAAGCAGTTGCAAGCCCTGAGTTACCAGCACGTCCTGTTCTACCTATGCGATGAACATAGTCATCAATGTCACGAGGCAGGTCGAAGTTTATGACGTGAGCCACACATGGGATGTCCAAGCCTCGAGCTGCAACATCAGTTGCTACAATGATTGGAGTTGTTCCACTCTTGAAAGATCTCAATGCCTTTTCTCTCTCCTTTATAAGATAGGAATAAAAGTAAAGTATATCATCACATTCAAGGAACAGATAAAGAGGGACAATAAGTTTTCAAAGTCACAAAAGGCAACACCAGAACAACTGTAAAGAGGAATCAATATAACATAGGCATAAGAATTAATACTGACCCATTGTGCTTTGTCACCATGTATTGCCGTTGCTGGGAATCCATTGTTGGACAGCCAGTATTCAAGATCATCAACTCCTCTCTTCGTTTCAGCAAAAACAATGGTCAAAGCATGCTGCAACATAAAATAAAATCCACCTCTCAATTTCCTGCAAACAAAAGAAACTAATCCTTGCACTGACAAGATCAAAGTATTAATACAAACCTTTCCTTGAGTTCCGTTCTTTTGAGACATAAGAAGATCCTTCAGATGCTGTCTCTTGTCAAAATCCTTAACAAATTCTACTTTTTGTTTGATCAGATCCGTGCTTGAACCAACTTTACCAACAGTGAGAAATATGTAGTTGGTAAGGAAATCAGACGCAAGCTTCTGCACGACAAATCATACAATATTAGTACATTCTAAACACGCATGAAAAGGCGGAAAATCATTTGGTTGTAAGGATAGAAGCATGATGCAAGCTAAAACATTCAGAAAAAGCTTCATTAAGCAAGTCAAAAATTACACAATAAAATAATGGCAGAAACATAAGGCAGCATTGTTGTTGGCCTTGTTGCATCAGTAAACCTGTGTACAGCCAACTTCCATTATCTCACCTACGGCAGGACCCTCTACAGAGACAATGGTTATGCTCTTGTTGAAGACAACTAAAGAAGGTCAGTGCACTAAATCAGCCTAGCTAACCAAAAGAAGCCACATCTCTACACCAGGTGCCAACTCAAATTATCTTTCCTTGAGCATCAAGTCATCAACCACTATCGTATTTGAGAACTTGGGACAAGTTAACTCACATCAAGTAACTAAGTCTGAACACAAAAAGTACAACAGCTACTATGGAAAAGCTACTAGGAGGTCTAGCCACATTTCTGCCTAACCATACACATTAAAGAATATGAGAAAGAAAGTTGACTATGAATACTGTCAAGCTCTCAGCCACAAAGGCAAGACCTAATTGGCCAAGCATCACCTTGTTGGGCATCTATTAGTTCATGCAAATGGAAACATGGGTGATTCGATCAAAGAGTATGTTATGTGGTACGGAGTAGTACTTTGTTTCGGACCAGCACGAAGTTTGTCACTCACAAAACACATACATTCAAGAGCAATTATCAGCAAACAAAAACAGAAAGAAGGTACTTCCATGACTGATCAAACAAAGACTTGAATCTAAAATAATTAACACATCATGAAACAAAAAATGCATAAAGGCGGATTTAAAACAAAATTAACCTGTATCTCAGTAGGAAATGTGGCACTGAAAAGCATAGTTTGTCTAGAACCTGGTGCAGGCATATCCATCTGCTGGACAATCTTACGGATCTGAGGTTCAAAACCCATATCTAGCATTCTATCTGCCTCGTCTAAAGCCAAATACCTGATCATGCGAAGAGACACTTTGCCTCTCTCAATCATATCAACCAAACGCCCAGGTGTAGCCACAAGAATATCCACGCCTCTTGCCAACTTGCGGAGCTGCATATAAAACAAAGTATAGTGACAGATTAGTTCATACAGTTTTTATTATCTTAAGCGAGTCCATGCTTGGCAACACAAGATAATAACCAGCAAAGCTACGAGCATGAAATCTTAACTGCCGGATGCCCACAAGGGAGAACACACTACGAGAAACAATGATACTGAGAAGTGATAATATTATCTAACAGCAAGCTCAAGCAACAGCAGAAGCAGAAAAGATAGTAGCAACAAAAAGGCAAAACCAAAATCCCAATATCACAAAGGACTTCTCTAGTGATAGTCAGCTAAACAATGGGCCTAGTGGCAACACATGACGACATGAGTAACTGAATTGCGTGTTTGGTATGCTCAAACTACGCTATTATGTAGATATTCATATGCTTGTGTGAAGTCTGTGAACAATGACACTAGTTCATGGTGCCTAGCTTCTGTATGCGCATGGAAGGGGAAAGGAATCAAATAGCTTACATGCAACAAAACTTTAAACAACAATATGGCAACTAGTGAAAACAAGCGTCAAGGAAAAAGATCCAAGGAAAGTAACATCTTCCACGGTTTAAAGGCACAAAATACTGCCGATCAGTGCATAGTAGTTGGACTGATCATGAACAGTTAGATCTCCATTTACATGGTCAGGGAAACAAATACATTTCACAGCTTACTACGTAGTATAAAGAAAAATGGAAACAGTAGAGCATAAATTTAAAATGCAAAGTTCAGAATTTTCAAGAAACACGCTAATATGTAGACATAAATGACGTTTTGGTTCAGTGGTAAGGATATTTGTTAAAAGCCTTGTCTTCATTTGGAACTTATCAAAAAAAACAAAAGCTACTAAGTAGATATAATTGTGAAAACATCGACACTTTCTTCTAGCCCACGATGTCTAGTACTACATTACTTTTCTTTAATACACAAAGAAGGGAAGAGAAATCAAATAGGTCAAAAGGAAATGCAATAAAGGAACTCGTAAAAGAGGGTAAGAGAAAGAGACCCAAGAAAGCAATATTTTCCAAGCATAAAAGCACCAATAATGAGTTAAATTGTGCATAGTATATGAGGTGGTCATTAAAAAAGAATCCACTTTACCATGACCAAAGTTAAAAAATCCATGACATTGCTCACTCAACAAAGCCAAATGAAAACAGGGAAAACACTAAAGCATGTACTGTAACAAAAACTTTGATAATATAACAGACTGACAACTGATTATGTCCCAAAATTAATGCAGCTAGAACATACAGTATAAAATAAATATGTAGACCCCACATTAATAAGCAATGAACTAAGCTCTTCTTAAAGAAGATGAAAACAGAACAATAAACTAAACTAATAGGGGCAGGACGGATACTATAATACTATACAACTTCCAACGGATACTTCATTCAATAAACAATGATAACTCAAGATCTTGGGATTAATTAATGGATTAATTAATAATGTACCTGCTCAGCCATGGGTGTGCCGCCATATGCTACAGCCACCTTAACTCCTGTTTGGTAAGCAAACTTTGTAGCCTCATCATGTATCTAAAACATGCACACAAAACAACAAACCCACATCACAAAATCTCCAAATCAGACCATCATAAACCCAAATAAACATAATACAAACAACATCAAACACATAATTATTAAATGAAATCACCTGAGAAGAAAGCTCCCTTGTAGGAGACATAATGAGGGCAACAGGGCAAGCCATCCTACTGCTACCACCACCGCTACCACTCGGTGGCCGATAAGGCGGAACTCTCTTCAGAATCCCAGCAATGATGGGAAAACAGAAGGCGGCGGTTTTTCCAGACCCGGTTTGAGCACAGGCCATCAAATCCCTTCCATTCACAGCAATGGGTATAGCATGACGTTGAATTGGGGTGGGCTTAACATACTTGCACCTCTTAATATTATCATTTAAGGCTTTCCCTAAATCAATCTCATCAAATGTGGTTACTGGTTCTGGCACATTTTCTCCACTAACTTCAACTGGAATATCCTCGTATGCATCAAAGTTGATCATAGTATTTGGATTATTAAGGTTAAGCTGATTAACCAATTTATTGGTCTCTTCAATCTCCTCAAGTTCATCAAATTTCTCACTGACATCGTCAACATCATCAAATGAATTTCGCTCATCAACGACGACGCGATGATTAGCAAACACCTTCTCACCACGACCACCTCCGTGGGTTCCACGACCACCACCTCCTCTGCCACGGTGGTAGGACCCACCAAACCCAGATGGAGATTTTCGGTCTTCGTCAAAATTATTCTCAAAAGCCCTCCTACCACCACCACGACCACCACGGTGAGGCCAACCTCCTCTGCCACGGTAGCCACCAAACCCAGATGGAGATTTTGAGTCTTCATCAACGCCATTTTCGGAAACCCTCTCACCACCACGACTATCATTAGTACAACGGCGGAGCCAACCTCCTTCGCGGTGGTGGGACTCACCAAACCCAGATGGGGATTTTGGCTGTTCATCAACATGATTCTCAAAAGCCCTGTCACCACCACGACCACCGCGGTGGGACCCACTTCCTCCTCCGCGGTGGTAGGACCCACCAAACCCAGATGGAGAACGAGTCGACCCCATTGGAGGGCGAGTAGACCCGAATAGAGGCTGAGTCGACTGAAATGGAGGACGTGTGGACCCAGACGAGGTGCGAGTTGAGGAAGTGAGTGAAGGAAAATCACAGCTGGTCCACGGTGCCATAGTTTCTGGGGTTTGTCGCTTTCAATCCTTTTTTTTACCTTTTTAGGAAACTTGTATGTAAAGAAAACCCCTCTATTAACTACCAAAAATGGCAAAAAAAACCCAGAACATCAAACTCAAAAACCCCCTAGACAAATTGCAACGAAGAACCCTAGAAATTCTTCGAAATCGAAATCAACCCTTCTTATAAAAATTGAAAACTAACACTTCCCGACTGATAATAAATCAATACGGGGGGGGGGGGGGGGAATTCGAAGGGTTCTGGCTCTTCAGTTTACAATTTTTCTGGGAATAAGAGATTTTTTTCTGGGGAAAAGGGAGAAATTATTTGAGCTACCCGTACTAAAGAAGTGTGAGAGGGAGAAAGAGTTATACTAAGAAAAAGCGAACGTTTAGGTTGGCCTTATTTATGAGAGGAGAGAGAAAATGAAAAACCGAGGAAGAGAAGGGGCGAAATGAGGGGTATTGATGGTAAAATTGGGATGAGAAATTGTCGCCATGGGAGGAAGAGCTTTTGATTTGTTGGGAAAAAGAAGAGAGAGAAAGAGAGTGGAGTGAGGAGTGGAAAGTACAGTACTATACAGTGAATACTGTCGTGCAATGCATAAGGTGAAAATACAAAATCACTATGGAAAGACTGTATCGTCCTTTCGATTTTGTGATACCATTACAATCGGTTGCAAACTCAACATTTTCGTAGGGTGTTACTTAATGCAGAAAAGATTTTCTTTATGCAGAAAATAAAATTACCAAAAAGTCCCTAATTAATAATACTTAAAAAGTTATTAAAAGAAAAATCATCCATTATCAATCTTCCAGAAAACGAGCTTCGGGATATTTTCTTCCAACTCTTATACCTTCAGCTGCCAACCACACTACACAAATAAAGTATTGATTTTGCCTCAAAACTGATGTAAAAACTATTCAAATTATATCCCAGTAACCTAATAATTTGAACCAATTTTACCACAAAGTTCATATTTTAAAGCGTGAGTGTAGAGAAACCGACTCCGGCTAAAAGAGACCAACCAAGAGCGAAGAATTATGCCGTCAAGAAATTGTCGTCATGGATATGAACAACTACCGTGTTCTTGTTATCATCAAAGGTCGAATGCTCTCGTTCATTGATATGTTCATCATATTTATAAAAAAATATTGCCTATATAACTCTAACTCTAGAATCTTAATACATACAAACTTAGACAATAATATTTGTAGTATCAAATAATATTAGGAGTAAAATTATATCTTGATCAGTTATATAATTATATATTGCGTGTGACCATATGGTGAGATAGATTATTAAGAGTATTAAGTAAACTAGTACACTTAGAAGTGCATTCAACGTAGGACTAATTAGTAATACCTTATTATTAGAGTAGCCGTAGGAGTCTTGTAATATACAAGCATACATGGGTGTGCTTGTTATTTGAGTTAAAACGTACCAATGAATTGATTTTCACTTGGAAAAAAATACTCCAAGCCTGGTACTCTGGTAGTATGTAAGTCATGGGGTAATATCTAAGTCAGGGGTAAAAAAATATGTGAGAGCAAGCCCAGTCAATGCGGAGGGAGCCCAGCAGTTAGGTTGACGAGCATGATTTGTATTAATCCAAACTATTCAATTTTTTATTTATTAATTTTTTATTAATTAATTAGGGACATTTTGGTAATTTTAATTTCTGCAAAAAGAAAATATTTTCTGCATTTAGAAACTATGTTTTCGTAAGGGGTTAGGCCTTGTTCTTTTTTGCTTAATTTCAGCTTTAAGACTTATTTGGCAGTTCAGTTCAGTTCAGTTCAGTTCAGTTCAGGAGCATTCAGTTCAGTTCAGTTCAGGAGCATTAAATTCAGTTCAGGAGCATTAAATTCAGTTCAATTTAATTCAGTTTAATTCAATTCAATTCAATTTAATTTAATTTAATTTAATTTATTTTAATAATAATAATTATTATTATTAATATTAAATATATTATTATTATTATTATTATTAATATTAATTATATTATTTTTTATATTATTGTATTACTTATTATTTATATTTATATTATTATATTACTTATTATTTATACTTATATTATTATATTACTTATTATTATTATTTGTAACTAAATATTTATTAATAATTAATAATTTATTATTATTTTTATTAATTAGTATTATTTATTATTTATTATTTATTATTTATTATTTATTACTCCCTCCGTTCCATAATGTTCCTCACTTTTCCATTATGCGCGGTCTCTAATGCACTACTTTGACCGTTAATAATTTTAATTTCGTATTTGTAAAAATTATAAAAAAGTGATATTTAGAAAATTTATAATGAAACGAATCCAATGATATCCCACAAGTTAACATTTATACTCTTAATCATACTATTAATTACGGTCAAAGTTTTTAAACTTTGACCATATGAATAGTAAACATGAGGAACAATATGGAACAGAGGGAGTATTTATTATTTATTATTTATTATTTATTATTTATTATTTATTATTTATTATTATTTATTATTTATTATTTATTATTTATTATTTATTATTTATTATTTATTATTTATTATTTATTATTTATTATTTATTATTTATTATTTATTATTTATTATTTATTATTTATTATTTATTATTTATTATTTATTATTTATTATTTATTATTTACTCCCTCCATTTCTTTTTGATCTTCCTGTTTCTATAAATGTCGTTCCTATTTGATCTTCCTGTTTCTATTTTGGGACATGAATTTTTACCATAAATTTCTCCACCATCCCTTATTTAATTCATTCACATTTCCCTATTCAGTATTCACCCACCCAACCCCACTTTTATGATTTTTTATTACTTTCATAAAAATATCTTCTCTCTCCTTCATTTCTTTATTACTTTCTTCATTTATTTATTATTTTCTCTTACACCCAATCATTACTCTTACACCCAATCATTAAAAGATTCCAGTTTCTTAATTTCCACCCAAAACTCCAAACAGGAAGATCAAAAAGAAACGGAGGGAGTATTATTTATTATTTATTATTTATTATTTATTATTTATTATTTATTTCGGTAATATATTCTGTTAAGTAAAGATCAGTTCAGTTCAGTTAAGTTTAGTTCAGTTAAGTTAAGTTCAGTTCAGTTCAGTTCAGTTCAGGAGCATTCAGTTCAGTTTAGTTCAGTTCAGTTCAGTTCAGTTCAGGAGCATTCAGTTCAGTTCAGTTCAGTTCAGTTCAGTTCAGCTCTAAAGAACAGGGCCTTAATATGTTACTCCATCCGTCCCTTAATACTCGCACCGCTTTCCTTTTCGGCCGTCCTCTAATACTTGCATCGAAATAAATGGAAATTTTTATCAATATTATATTATTTTTCACACTTACCTACCACCCCACCTACACCCCTACTTTCTACAAAAAATCATTTAAAAATCCACGCCCCCACTCACCACTCCCCACCCCTTACACATTTTCTACTAACTATATTAAAAAAATATCCCACTATCAACTAACACCCATTAAATTAATAACTCAATTCAAATTTCTTAAACTCTGCACCGGTCAAACCGGTGCGAGTATTGGGAGTATTATGTTATACTCTATCCGTTCCGAAATACTCGTAACGGTTTGACTTTTTGCACTATTAATATAATGTACTTTGACCCTATTTTATTTGTAGTATATGAAAATAAGTGTTAGCATATAATATGTTGTTGACTTCATTTTAATGTATATTTTCAAAATATTAATATATTATAAGTTTTTATAATATATAATTGAAGATATTGATGGTCAAAGTTGTGCATTGGTAAGTGTGTACAATCAAACCGTTGCGAGTATTCCGGGACGGAGGGAGTAAATTTTATGGACTGTGCATTCCTTCTGTATTTAACTAGTTTTTGAGTCTGTTCAATGAACAGACGATTATATAGTGATTGTTAAGCCGTATTTTAAAGTGCTGATTTTATTGATGGTTGGTGATTTTAGTGGGAATATATGATTTATATAGAGGCGAAATTTGAAAGTTGAAAATATATAAATTAGATGGTGAAATAATATTGAGTGTTAAAGCGAGAGATGGAGTGCATGAAGTTGAATGAATATATGAATTAAATAGTAAATTGATGTTAAATGAGGAAGATCAAGTGGAAGAGGTGTTGAAGATGTAAAATAAATACTTCGTATAAGAAACAACAAAATTTAAAATTTAAAAAATAAAAGAATGGATGGAAGAGGAAGGTTACACGTGTGGATGAAATATGCAGGTGACACGTGTCGTCTAACAATCAATGGTCTTCCTTTTTAAATACTAGGTATAGACTAGGTATAGATTAAATGATACACTTCGACCGACACATAATTTAAATATAATGAATTGAATTTATTAAAATAAGATGACAGTGGGATAGTGGATTAATTATTTATTGTAATAAAAACATGATGTGAGTAAGTGCAGGGACGACAAAGAATGAGAAAAAATATTAATATAATTGGAAGTGGGGACCATGATAGCCAAAAAGGAAAGTGTACCATTTAATTAAATACGGCTGATTATAGAAAGTGTGTCATTTAATTAACTACCGATGAATTATTTAATTAAAATATATATACAATTTGACCGTCATGTAGTTTTGGGAAGGTAAATTGAATTAATTAGGGCTTTGTTCTGTTCAACTTATTTTGACTTATTTCAGACAAAATAAGTTCAGATAAGCTCAGTTAAATTCAAATAATATAAGTGCAGTCAAAATAAGTCCAATAGAGCGGTGCATAGAATAAGAGGATAGTGGAGTATTGAATTATTATTTTATTGTATGAAATTTATAGTGGGTGAATAATTTATAAACGTCTACATGCCACATGACGCTCTCCCGCCATTCGTCAATCCACTTTCATTTAAAAAATGAGATAAATAATATGCAGAATAAGGTTCGAACCCACGACCTCTACATTCACCACTAAAGTGTTATCCAATTGAGCTATGAGTTTTTATATGTTATCTTAGCAAAATTTATATTAATATTTAATACACAAAATTTATTTTGTGAACAAAATTCAGATATAATTTTTATTGAATATAATAATTAATTAATTGTTATTCACGTAATACTCTGTGGCATCGCCCGAGCCAAAAGACTAGTTTAATGTAGTAAAAAGAAAATATGAGTAAGTGTAGGGACATAAGAGAGAAATAAAGATTATTATACAAGTAATTAAAGTGGAGACCAAGAAATGTTCTAAGATGTATATTTTTTAATTAAATACGGCCAATTATAAGAAGTGTATCTTTTAATTAAATACGGAAAGAGTAATACGTATACAAGTATTTGACTTTCTCCGAATTTAATTTTGATTGATACGGAGTAAGTTTGATTTTAGTTTTGATTGATACGGAGTAAGTTTTTAAAATGAAACTAGTGTGTGCCCCGGGCGATGCCCCGGTTACAAAGTTGGATAATATACGGAATTTTTACGCATTGTTTACATCATGGTTGTTAAACTCCCGATCCGGATCTTACGATTCTACAACTCTACGATCCAAAAATACGCCACCGATCCGGATCTTAGGTAGGATCTTAATGTGTGTAGGATCTTACGATCCTACCTTGATAAAAAATTTGAGTGGTAGGATCTTAACACGATCCTACGACCCTACGATCCGATCCAACGATTCAATTCAGCATACAATATTTCAAGATAATAAATCATTTTTCTTATTACTAAATACTACGTAGTTCATAATCACATATCATTAGAAATATCATATTTTTCTATCAATAAATTAATTCTTAAAAAAGAAGTATCATTTTTACTAAAAAGTAAAGAAATTCATATAATTTTATCAATTAAGATTTGAATTTGGTCATAACTAAAATCTAAATTTCAACAAATTTGCGCAAATCTTATTAATTGCACTTGAATCTACACAAGTACATCTTATATGAGCAAAAAAACGAACTTTAAGTATTAATATTACTTGAATACATGATTTTACATTGCATTTTAATAATATAAATATTATTTTTACTATTTAGTAGGATCTTGCGATTCTACGATCCGATCCTACCGATCTGATCCTACCGATCCGATCCTACCCCCCTTCAACGATCCAAGCTGGGATCCCGATCCTGACAACCTTGGTTTACATGTGTTGCGAATGTGAGTTTGACTTTTTTTAATAAATTTTCGTATACGTTTATTTTATTTGGATGTGATGTATTGTATGTAGTACGTATCAATTTTAAGTAATAGTGTTCTTCCCTTTTTGGGTTGTTAATATTTGTAAGTCATGTCCAATATCTAATAATTTTGTTGTGTATATGTTATGACCCACATTTGCTAACACAATTGTTGGCTAATTAATGAAAAAACGTGTTCTATTATATGTAGAAGTGGACAAATTAAAAATGAAGTCATAATCAAAACCATTTTCAATAATGGTAACAAAATTAAATTTTTTTGCAATCACTATGTGGTGAAATTGAAAAATTAATAACATAAACCATGTGAAAAAATAGTATAAATACACTTACACTAATCCTATCCCACTTAAATATATTTAAATAGAGTTAAAAGGCATAAATAATAGTATAGCTAAGATGGTAAGCTTTCTACTATATTTCTTGTTGGTTCCATGTTCGAACCCTAACAAAAATATTTTGTGTAGCAATATAGCAAAAGCACATCCCCATGTCATTGTTGATGTGACACCTTGTCATGTTTAGAGAAGGTGATACATGGCGGCGTGACATGATTTACCTTGGAGATTTAATAATAGTATAGATGACACTAGTTTGTGTAGTTTTAATATTTATGCATTCTTTTAGTTTGGACTTATTTCAAACAAATTTATTTAGATAAATTTATATGGAATGCACAAGAACGTTCACATTAGACAAAATAAGTGCAAATAAAATAAGTCAAATAGAATATGATATACATAATCTTATACACTAGGGGGTTGGTTCTATTAGTGTAGCGTTATTCGACTCGTTTTCAAAATACGCCCGCATTTTCTAAATACACCGATATTTGGAGTAGGAAAATACGATTTTTTCCATTTAATGTTCACCCCTTTAATAATAATAATAATACCTACTAATACTATACTAATAATATGGGTTACTAAGGCCCTGTTTAGTTCACCTTATTTTTTCTGATCTGATCGGATCTGGTCTGATCTGAACTTATTTTTTCTGACCTAATCTGATCTGATTTTTCAGAATTAAGTTTAAACAAAAATCCACATTTATGAATATTAAACTACTTATGTGTAAAATAAATGTTACACAAATTTATAATATTGTAATTATTTATTTGACTTTGCTCATGATTTAACTATTCCTTATATTAGATAGACCTACACATGATCTAGATAGATCGATTATGATCTAGACATATCAGTTCTGATCTGGATATGATCTGTACAAATCGGTTCTGATTTGGAGATGATATGTACAAATTTGGTTCTGATCTGGATATGACTTGGATAGATCGGTTCTGATATGGACATGATCAGTACAGATCTGGACATACGGGACATGGTCTGGACATATGAGTTTTGGTATGGACATGATCTTGACAAATCAGTACAAATTTAGACATGATCTAGATAGATTGATCTGAATATATGGGTTCCGATCTACACGTATGGGTTCTGATCTGGACAGATCTATTTTTATCTGGACATGATCTGTGTAAATTAATTCTGATTTGGACATGATCTATACAGATCAATCCTGATTTGGACATGATTGTTCTGATATGTACAGATCAGTCACAATCTAGACATGATATGTACATATCAGTTCTGATATGTACAGATCAGTCCTGATCTCGACATGATCTATACAGATCAGTTCTGATATGGACATAATCTGTACAGATCAGTTCTGATCTGTACATGATCTGTTCCGATCTGGTCATGATCTTCACAGATTAGTTCTGATCTGGACATGATCTTTGCTGATCAATTCTGATCTGAACGTAATCTACATAGAGACGATATGTAGACCAGTTATAATCTGGACATATTGATTCTGTTCTGGACATGATATGTACAAATCGGTTTTGATCCAAACATATTGGTTCTGTAAGGATCGGATATGATTTGAAAGGATCGGTTCTGATCTAGAAAAAGATCTTTGCAGATTTGAACATGATCTGGACATGATCTGTACAGATCAGTTATTATCTGGATATTATCTGATCATATAATTTCTGGTATGGATATATAATGGTTCTGGTCTATAAAAATCAGTTCTGATATGGACATGACCTGATCATGTCGTTTCTGATCTGGACTTAATGGTTTTAATTTGGACACGATGAATTTGAATGTTTTGTTAATGTTTTTTATGCCTTAAATAATATAATTTAATTGAACCGACAACAACATTCTTTTTCTATTAAAGTAATAATAGTAGTAAAACAATAATTATAATAATAACAATGATAAAAATATATAGCAATAATAATAATAATAATAATAATAATAATAATAATAATAATAAAAATAATAATAATTATTATTTTTCTTGCTTCTCGGTTGCAGTCTTTTGGTTTGCAGACACAGCTTCTACGACATGCTGATATTGTTGGTCCTGGTCGAGCATTTGAAGATGCGTTGAGTCTATTTAGGGGGAACGGTGGAGTATGACATTCTGAGTAACCCTAGTGAGGTCGTTGCCCCTAAACTTATGAAGAAATTGGCAGATATATATTTCACAAAGGTTATTACATCTGCAGAATCCAACTTCTCTTATCGTCTCGGTAGTCGGCTTTGTGGAAATCGCAGCAGGGAGATCACACCTCTGCTTGGCTTCGTGGGGACCCCATATCAGGTTTGGGACAGACGATGAATGCTAAGACTTATCGATGTGTGTTGTGTTACCGATTGGGGGTTCCTTTGTTCTCTGTTACGGTGTCATGTTATGTTTGCTCCAAGGTCTTTGCGGGAGACATCTTTGGTGATCATGCGGTGTCATGTGCTGGCATCGTGGGTATTAAACATCGGCATTGTAATACCCCGAGTTTTTAAAAACTCGATTAATTATGCTTAATTATTTTTATTTAGCTTAAATCGTTTTAAATCCTAATTTCGAACTTTATTTTAATTAACGAAGTTTTATTTCGCTTGAATTTTTAATATTGCTACACGATTTATTTTTCAATTTATAATTTAATTTTCATATTTACGAGCTTAACGAACTTTTTAAATTTTAATTATTTTCGGATTTCTAAATTTATTTTATTCAGAAACTAAATTAATTATTTAACGTTCTTATTTTTATTCGGAAAACTAAATTTATTTTTCGTTAACGATATTTATTATTATTTTTATTTTTATAAAGAATTAATTTAGCTAAACATTTCTATTTTTAGTAGTTTCCTAAAATAGCAACAAAATTTCTGAATTTTAGTTCAACTATGTGAAATTACTAAAATGCCCTCAAGGAACCAAAAATTCACTTTCCCCTCTTCCCTTGCTCTCCACGTATAAACCAGGAAGGAAATTTCCTTCCCTCCTTCCCTCAAATCAGTCCAAATTCAGATACTTGGACCCCAAGCACCTCATCTTGTTCTTCACTCTTCCTGTATACAAATTCCCTTCCAATTTCAGACATTCAACATCAAAAATCAATTACCAAAAACTGAAACTCTCACTCCCTTGCTCCTTCGTTCGAACCACCAGCAACCACCGTAGGCCACCACTGCATCCACCACTGACCACCACCGTCCCACACCGTTTGACAACACCTCACCCACTCAGCACCACCATTGTACCCCCGTTGTCCTCCCTCTCCTTCTCCTCGTCGCTTCCCTGCCTCTCTCCCCTGACTCTCTCCTTTTCTCGGCCCCGCCAGCACCACCACTGTCTCGCACCACCACCTCCAGCCACCCCATCACTCTATCAACCAACCTCCGCCTCAAAAACCCCGGCGAGCTTCCCTCCCTCCGCCCAGAACTGCCTCAAGTTACCACCACAAATTCCCCTGTTTTTCCTTTTGTTTCGCACACTCACCGCCCTTCCTCGTGTTCTGCCGCCGTGAAGCACCACCCTCGTTGCCTCCCGGTGCGGTTCCGGTGCTGCAACACCGCCCAAGACCCGAGCCCAGCGCCACCCTCCTCTCCCCTCAACCTCCCCTGCTTCCCCCCTGTTCGCACTCCCTCTCCCCTTCTGTGCTGTTCCACCGCCGCGAACCAACCACCTTCACCATCACCGTCATGCTCCGGCGCGGTCTCGCGCTGCTGCGACACCAGGGCCGCCGCCCAACCCCCCGCCTAGTCGCCCCCTTCCTCCCCTGTTCGCGCGCGCCTTTTCTCCCTCCTCACGCTCTCTCTCTGAATCGCAAAACCACCGCGCCACTGTGCTGGCGTTACCGCCGACGCCGTTCAGGCCGCACAGACCCGCCGCCACCCTCCCTTCCCTTCCTTTCTTCCTTCTTCGTGCCTGTTGCTTGCCCCTCCCCTCTGCTCGACATTTCTTAAAATCAGAAAACCAATTTCCTGACTTTGAAATTCTTCCATTTAACCCAAAACAAAAGGGGATGGGCCCAAATTCTAATGGGCTTTGGTAAGCTCATTCTCTATTACCATTCCAGATTTATAAATTTATCTTTTAAGTTTTTACCCAAATAAATTTGATAAAGTTTCGATACATGTTTATATAATAAATTACTAATAAAATTACTTATTATTTTTCAGGTAGGAAAATATATTTAATTACCGATTTTTACTAAAATTAAGTTACTAGCTAGTATTAGCAAAAAAATGGAATTTAAATAATATTTCCATGAAAACCGGCTTTATGAAATATAAATATATATATTTCGATTAAAATTTCATTCAATAATAATATTTTCATTAAATTTCGAAATTATACTTTTTATTAAAATTCGTTAATTAAATTCTTTACTTATAAAATTTATGATTTATAAAATATTGATTTTAAATTATTTATCGTCGTAGTACTAATTTAATAAATTTAATATTTTGAAAGAAACCGGACTTGGAGCTCAGGAAGAACGATCCATCAGACGGGAAGTATAAAGCTACGGTTGAGGTAACGGCTATTGCTAGTACCCGCAATCCCTTTATAAATGTATTATGAAATTATGACGTTATGATTGGATTTATGAATTAAATGTTTTGACATATTTTATGGATTGTGGGAATGAATTATGATTTGTTGAATTATTCTTTATAATATGATTTGATTGAGTTTTCTCATAAAATGATGTTTATATGATACGTTGAATGAAATGATGTTTTATGGATCCCAGGATCTAAATGATGTTTTATGATATAAAATGAGTTATGTTTTTTCAACTGAAATACAAGCCAAGGCTTGGTAAAAATACATAAAACATGATAAATGAAAGTGAAAGACCTGGTTTGTCTGGCGGTATATAAACTACCATCTTCCTATCTACCGGTCATGCATGCTCCACGGACACCTGTCCACCCATGGATACGAGCCCATGCTCCCATGGTTTATGAGCCCAGGCTCAGGGCCCAGGCCCATGTTACGATGATGAGCCCGGGCTCAGGGCCCAGGCCCAGTGGAGAATTCCTTCACGGTTCGTACTTGCCGACAACTAGCATGTTAATTAAGAGTTGATGAATGACGTTTTCATTAAAAGTTTATGAATGAATTGAATATGATGTTTTATTAAATGTTTTACCTATTCTATTCTCCCTGTGTTATTAAATAAAATGAATTGAAATGAATTTACGTTGCTAGGGTAGTCGTTACTGAGTCTTCGGCTCACCGTTTTATTTTCTGATTTAGGTACTGCGGGGAACGATGGAAACGAGTAGTGGCGAGGAATTTCACTTTAATATTAATCACCGAGTTTATGCTTAATGTTTTAGTAGTTTAATTAAAGACTTCTAGTAAGTTATGTACTTGTATTTTGGGAATATAAAGGATTATTATATTAAATTGGAGGATTTTATGGCTTATGTATGATGTTGCCTTGTAATTTCCAAGAGGGAATTACGGCAGGTAATGTCCCGACCAAATTAGGTTAATTCAGCTGCTAATTATACTTTAATAAGTGATTTAGAGGTCGGGGCGTTACAGGCATAATGTGGTTCGGGATACCCTTGTTGATGTTTGTTATCGGTCTGGGATCTCGACGCGGAAAGAGGTTGATATTGGTCTATCTGGAGGGAACGATGGAGCTCTCCGACCAGCAGATGGGTTACTCTACTCTTGGGATCGGGGCTGTGATGTGTTTATTGACTTGACGGGATCTTCTCCTTTGACACAGTCTGGGTTGTCTGACTTTGCCCCGGGCCAGGTTGTGACTGATGCGGCTATTCGGAAGCGGGTCAAGTACGAAGCATGTTACTAGGTCATTGGTTATGGCTTTCTTCCGTTCTCTTTCTCTTCTTTGGGGGAGCTGGATAAGGATGTTGTTGCGTTGCTAAAGCGGATTCAGAAGTTTTCTAGTACACATGACATTGGGGCTCGTGCTGCTGCTCATATTTTCATCGGGATAGGTTTTCCTATAGCAAGAGGAGTGGGTGCCCAGATTGTATCTCGGCTGCCCACTAATTATTTGTAAAATGTTTGACTTTGTTAGGATTTGATTAATAATAATAATAATAATAATAATAATAATAATAATAATAATAATAATAATAATAATAATAATAATAATAATAATAATAATAATAATAATAATAATAATTTGGATGACGGCACTATTATTGATGACACCTTTGTGGTATGGAAGATCTGCAGTTGATTATGGAGGACGGGCCTTGTCTCGGGTTGCATCTTAACGTGGAGAAGACCGAGATTTTCTGGCCTACAGAGGACCCTCGAAGCAGGATTTTGGGGGTCTTTCCCCCTGATATTGCTCGTCCTTTGCATGGGGTTAAGTTGCTAGGTGGTCCCGCTAGTTCAAATTCAGCTTTTAGTGTTGAGCTTGTGATGTAGAGGGTGAACAAGACCATTGGGCTTATGGATAAGGTACCTCAGCTTGATGATCCTCAGTGTGAGCTATTGTTACTTAGGGCATGTACCAGAGTTTCTAAATTCTACTTTGCTTTGCGTACTTGTCCTCCTGGTATTTTTGAGGCGGCTCAGCGCACTTTTGATGAGGCTCTTCGATCTTCCTTGGAGCGTATTGTTACTGCTTCGGGGCCTGGCTTTGGCGATTGGCAGTGGCGTCTTGCCAACTTAACTTTTTCCTTTGGCGGACTTGGTGTTTATTCCGCAGGTGATGTTCGTCATTATGCTTTTCTTGCTTCTCGATTGCAGTCTTTTGGTTTGCAGACAAAGCTTTTACGGCATGCTGGTATTTTTGGTCCTAGTCGAGTATTTGAGGATGCGTTGAGTCTATTTAGTAGAACGGTGGAGTATGACATTCTGAGTAACCCTAGTATAAACTTATAAAGAAATTGGCAGATATATATTTCACAAAGGTTACTGCATATGCATAATCCACCTTCTCTTTATCTTCTCGACAGTCGTCGTTGTGGAAATCGCAGCAGGGAGATCACACCTCTGCTTGGCTTCGTGGGGTCCCCATATCAGGTTTGGGACAGACGATGAATGATAAGGCTTACCGATGTGTGTTGTGTTACCGGTTGGGGGTTCATTTGTTCTCTATTACGGCGCCATGTTCTGTTTGCTCCAAGGTCTTTGCGGGAGACATCTTTGGTGATCATGCGGTGTCATGTGCTGGCATCGTGGGTATTAACATCGGCATAATGTGGATCGGGATACCGTTGTTGATGTTTGTTATCGGTCTGGGATCCCGGCGCAGAAAGAGGTTGATATTGGTCTATCTGGAGTGAACGATGGAGCTCTCCGACCAGCGGGAGTGTTGCTCTACTCTTAGGATCGGGGTTGTGATGTGTGTGTTGACTTGACGGTATCATCTCCTTTGACACAATCTGGGTTGTCTGGCTTTGCTCCTGGTCGGGTTGTGACTGATGCGGCTGTTCGGAAGCGGGTCAAGTACGAAGTACGTTGTAGGGTCATTGGTTATGGCTTTCTTCCGTTCTCTTTCTCTTTTTTGGGGGAGCTGGATAAGGATGCTGTTGCGTTGTTGAAGCGGATTCAGAAGTTTTCTAGGACACAGGGCATTGGAGCTCGTGCTGCTGCTCATATTTTCACCTGGATAGGTTTTGCTACAGCCAGAGGAGTGGGGGCCCAGATTGTATCTCGGCTTCCCACTAACTATTTGTAAAATATTTGACTTTGTTAGCATTTGATTTATAATAATAATAATAATAATAATAATAATAATAATAATAATAATAATAATAATAATAATAATAATAATAATAATAATAATAATAATAATAATAATAAACTCTCCAAAAAATTGGGCGATTAGGTTAGCGGGGGGTTGGGGCTTGTCCGTGGTCTTTCTGTTCAAGTCTTCCCGGCAGACCAGCGGTGGTCTTTCTGTTCAAGGTTTCCCGGGAGACCAGCGGCGACCCAGCGGTGGAGTCTGTTGACCGGCGACGGGTTGTGAACAACCAGGGGGGTTTTTCGACAACGAGTCAGTCGTTGTTTTTTTTGCGCAATCAATAGTTATAATCCGATTGCTGGTGGCCGGCGAAAGAAATTTTCAGGGGTTCGCGGTTACGTCCGGCATGTCGAGGTGATTCGCGGTAGTTCCTGTTCGGTTTTGTTGTGTTTCGGAAGGCACCGCGTTTGTCGTTGGTTTCTGTTGTGTTCATTTGACGGTGGTTCTACGTTCGGTTTTGTGATTTTGTGGTGCTGTTGTGACGGTGGTTCGTTTCTGACGTTGGTTCAGCTGTTGTGCTGCGTGTTGTTGTGAGTTCTGGTGCATGGTGTTGTGGTGAATGTCGTTGTGCGTGGCATAGAATTTTCTGTTGATCTGGCATCATTTTTTTTGGCTCTCTAATGTCGACTAATGTGGTGCGTTTTCATTGCCCATTTTTGGGTCTTAATGGGTGTCAAGATGGTGGGGGAAATGGGCTTACTAGGAGCTCTTTGATCACCCATCTTCATGATCGTCATTGTAGTGATGATGCCGCTATAGCAGTAACACGACACTCTCTTACCACTGACTTGGCTATTTTCACTGAGGCTGAGTTGACCTTCCGTCGTACGGGGATTTGGCTTTGTGGGGATTGTTTTAAGACGCATGCTATTCGTTCTAAATGTCGTCATGGTCCAGGTTCTGATTTTGTGGCACCGCCGGATAATGGGGATGGTGTTGTTCGGTTTGTGCTCTATGGTCTTTCTAAACCGCAACTCAATTCCGATGTACCTAGTCATGTGGATATTACGGTGCAAGAGCAAGATTATGGTTTTACCCTCTCACTCCTTGACAGATTGCTTTCTAAGCGGCTTTGCACTGTAAAATTCATTCCTCCTAAGTGTCGATTGGGTTTTTCACGGGTTTTGAAAGGCGCGCTTGATAAGGTGATATGCAAGCCTGACGACATCTCTGGTTGGGTTACTCTTCTCGTGTTGCCTCTCTGTATCCTTAGAACTTTTAGTCTGAGGAGTAACCGCGAGTGTTCATCTGCCGTTAGGCGACAACGACAGGAAGAGAGCATCGCCAATGCTATTCGTACTTGGAGTGAGCCAGGTGGTAGTATGCTTCTTTTGCGGGAAGATTTGGCAGTTGGATCCCCTCCTTTGATGGATGCTGACGAGGATCTTGAGTTGGTAGAGCGGAATATCAAGCAGTGTCGTAGGAAGATTTGTGATGCCCATTACAGCGCCACAGTCTGTGTTCTTTCTTCTTCTGATGTTGCTCCTTATAATGAATCCACCCTTGCGGATTTACAGTCGAAGCATCCTTCTTCTCCAGCTCCAGTCTTATCTGATATTCCTGTTGATCACCACCATCTCACTACTTCTTCTGTTGTTGTTTTGGACCGGATTAGGAGTTTTCCACGTGGCACATCTTGTGGGAGGGACGGTTTGCGTGCTCAACACCTTATGGACTGCTTGAGTGGAGCTGCTGTGGCTGTTTCAGATGAGTTAGTTGACTCCATTGCTGGGGTGGTTAACCTCTTTTTTGCTGGAGAATGTCCCATGGAATTGGGACAGTTTATTGCTAGTGCTCCTCTCACACCTCTTGTCAAGCCCGGTGGTGGTATTCGTCATATTGTTGTGGGTACTGTTTGGCGACGTCTGATTTCGAAGGTTGGTGCTGTTATGATTGGTCCGTCTTTGGGGAGTTATTTTGATGGTCTTCAATTCGGTGTCGGGGTACCTGCGGGTGGCGAGGCAATTCTTCATGCTGTGAATCGGTTGATTGAGGATCGGGGTTCTGATATGGGTCTTTCGATGTTGTTGGTGGATTTTCAAAATGCCTTCAATTTAGTTGATCGAACGACCATGTTACGTGAAGTACGCCTTCGTTGTCCGGGCATTTCGCGTTGCGTTGATTTCTGCTACTCTACTCCAGCCAGATTGTATTATGGGGAGCATACCTTATGGTCGTCTCAGGGTGTGCAGCAGAGTGATCCCCTTGGTCCTTTGCTATTTGCTTTGGTTTTACAACCCCTGATTTGTAAAATCAGAGATGCTTTTGATTTATGTCTCCTGGCATGGTATTTGGATGACGACACTATTATTGGTGACACCTTGGTGGTTGG
Source organism: Spinacia oleracea (assembly GCF_020520425.1). Classification (NCBI taxonomy): domain Eukaryota; kingdom Viridiplantae; phylum Streptophyta; class Magnoliopsida; order Caryophyllales; family Amaranthaceae; genus Spinacia; species Spinacia oleracea. Next base: position 79,270,740 of record NC_079488.1, on the reverse strand, counting down.
GAAGGTTCTGCAGTTGATTATGGAGGAAGGGCCTTGTCTCGGATTACTTCTTAACGTGGAGAAGACTGAGGTTTTCTGGCCTTCAGAGGACACTCGTAGCAGGATTGTGGGGGTCTTTCCCGCTGATATTTCTCGTCCTTTGCATGGTGTTAAGTTGCTTGGGGGTCCCGCTAGTTCCGATCCAGTTTTTAGTGGTGAGCTTGTGATGCAGAGGGTAACCAAGACCATTGGGCTTATGGATAAGGTTGCTCAGCTTGATGATCCTCAGTGTGAGTTGTTGTTACTTAGGGCATGTACTGGAGTTTCAAAACTCTACTTTGCTTTGCGTACTTGTCCTCCTGGTATCTTTGAGGCGGCTCAGCGCTCTTTCGATGAGGCTCCTCGTTCTTCCTTGGAGCGTATTGCTACTGCTTCGGGGCCTGGCTTTGGTGATTGGCAGTGGCGTCTTACCAACTTACCTTTTTCCTTTGGCGGACTTGGTGTCTATATATTCCGCAGGTGATGTTCGTCAGTATGATTTTCTTGCTTCTTGTTTGTAGTCTTCTGGTTTGCAAACAAAGCTTCTACGGCATGCTGGTATTGTTGGTCCTGGTCGAGCATTTGAGGATGCGTTGAGTCTATATAATAGAACGGTGGAGTATGACATTTTGAGTAACCCTAGTGAGGTCGCTGCCCCTAAACTCATGAAGAAACTGGCAGATATATACTTCACAAAGGTTACTGCATCTGCAGAATCCACCTTCTCTTTATCTTCTCGACAGTTAGCTTTGTGGAAATCGCAGCAGGGAGATCACACCTCTGCTTGGCTTCGTGCGGTCCCATATCAGGTTTGGGCAGACGATGAATGCTAAGGCTTACCGATGTGTGTTGTGTTACCGGTTGGGGGTTCCTTTGTTCTCTGTTACGGCGCCATGTTCTGCTTGTTCCAGGGTCTTTGCGGGAGACATCTTTGGTGATCATGCGGTGTCATGTGCCGACATCGTGGGTATTAAACATCGGCATAATGTGGTTCGGGATACCCTTGTTGACGTTTGTTATCGTTCTGGGATTTCGGCGCGGAAAGAGGTAGATGTTGGTCTATCTGGAGGGAACGATGGGGCACTCCGACCAGCAGACGTGTTGCTCTACTCTTGGGATCGGGGCTGTGATGTGTGTGTTGACTTGACGGGATCATCCCCTTTGACACAGTCTGTGTTGGCTGGATTTGTTCCGGGACGGGTTGTGGCTGATGCGGCTATTCGGAAACGGGCCAAGTACGAATCACGTTGTAGGGCCATTGGTTATGGCTTTCTTCCGTTCTCTTTCTCTTCTTTGGGGGAGCTGGATAAGGATGCTGTAGCGTTGCTGAAGCGGATCCAGAAGTTTTCTAGGACTCAGGACATTGGGGCTCGTGCTGCTGCTCATATTTTCACCAGGATAGGTTTTGCTATAGTCAGAGGAGTGGGGGCCCAGATTGTATCTCGGCTTCCCACTAACTATTTGTAAATTATTTGATTTTGTTGGCATTTGATTTATAATAATAATAATAATAATAATAATAATAATAATAATAATAATAATAATAAATTTTTTTTAGAAGGATATCGGGATAGTTGGATGATTGTGAGTTAACCAATGATTTAGATTAAAACTAGTTACTGTCCCGGGCGATGCCCCGGAGTGTTTTATATAGTTTGATTTTTTTTTATTCATCTCAAATTTACTTATAAATTTCTTTATATATGCAATTTGAGAATAATATAAATTTCATTATATATGCAGTTAAGAATAAAATTGGTTAACCAACAATCGTTGAACTAAATTTTTGAGTAAAGTTTTATTTGTATAAAACTTTGTTTTTTGTAATACTTACTTGCAACTTATTAAAAAAGAATTAAATGACAATTGTATACTGAGTTGCAAAATTGAAATACATTTTAGAGGAATGAAAACATATTTTATTGGTTTAAAGAAAGTGCACCATTATTTTTTTCATATTCTTTTCTCTATAATGTCATGGTTTTATGTTTGATCTAAATAATTGTCTAGAAAAGATATATGATTTGATTAGTAAAGGAATAGAAATTAGAAAAAATTCGTTATCACAAAATGTTACTCAAATACATAAATTTGGACATTGAATTTTTATACGATTTTTCTCTTTTTTAATTGTTTTAGACTCACGAAGTTGTATTATTGGAGTGATGGATAAAACTTAGCATTATCATATAAGAGGTCATGTGTTCAAGGATTGGTAACAATATTTTGTTGTGAGGACACAATAAACAATCATGTGGGCGTATGACGGGGAACTAAGATGCCAAGTCAGATTTAATAATATATAGATGAGAAGTTCCCCATAAAAAAAAAGATTAAAATGAGAAGACCATCAATATATAATTGAGTCTATTGTTGTTAATTTTTCCAAAATAATATACAATCTTAAATATATAATTAAATTTTTATTATAAAAAAAACTATACATTTTGACAAATTTACGAAAATACCACCCAATATATTTCGCCCATTAATTTTGAAGATTAAGTGGACAAGTGGACAACCCTTGAAATTGACTTGCATTAATAATCGTAAGTACTAAATGCAATTCAAAAAACCTAAATGTAGAACAACTTATCATTACTTAAAATCCTAAAAGACCAAAATATATAACCTTTTTCCTACTTGATCATCTCCATTCGTATTCTTTCTCCTCCTTTTGTTCCTGAACTCTCTACTTCCTCCGTTCTTATTTACATGAAACAATTGAGTTTTGGACACTATTCACACAAACTAGCTCCTTTGACTTCCTTTTGTGATTTATACTTAAAGAAAAAACATAGTTATGTTGGGTTTTATTAGATTCGTCTCAATGGTTATATATTTTTTTTTCTTCTAAAAATCAACTTTTTATAATTTTTTCTTATTCATAATTTAAGATATTAATATTTAAAATCGTGTATTGGCAAGTGTGCCTAAATAATTGTGTCATACTTCGTATAAAAAAGAACAAAGGAAGTACGAAGTATCATATATCTTTCTTAGGCCCTGTTTAGTTCACCTTATTTCTCCTGATCTGATCTGATCTGATCTGATCTGGTCTGATCTGATCTGATCTGATTTGATCTGATTTGATCTGAACTTATTTTTTCTGATCTGATCTGAACATATTTTTTCTGATCTGATCTGATCTGATTCTTCAAAATTAAGTTTAAACAAAAATCTACATTTATTAATATTAAACGACTTACGTGTAAAATAAATGTTACACAAATTTATAATATTGTTATTATTTACTTGACTTTGCTCATGATTTAACTATTCCTTATATTAGATAGACCTATACATGATCTAGATAGATCGGTTATGATCTAGACATATAAGTTCTGACCTGGATGATATGTACAGATCGGTTCTGATCTAGACATGATTTATACAAATCAGTTATGATCTGGACATGATCAGTTCTAATCTGGACATGATCAGTTCTAATCTGGACATGATCTTACAGATTAGTTCTGATCTGGACATGATATGTACAATTCAGTTATGATCTAGACATGATCTGGACATGATCTGTATAGATCAATTCTGATCTAAACATGATATATGTATAGTTCAGTTCTTATCTAGACATGATCTGAACATGATTTGTTCAGATCAGTTCTGATCTGGACATGAACTGTACAGATTAGTTATGATCTAGACATGATCTGTATAGATCATGATATGTAAAGTTCAATTCTGATCTAGACATGATCTGTACAGATCGGTTCTGATCTGGTCATGATCTGTACAAACTAGTTCTGATCTGGACATCATTTTTGCAGATCAATTCTGATCTGAACATAATCTGTACAGAGTTGATATCTAGACCAGTTATAATTTGGACATATCGATTCTTATCTGGACATGATCTGTACAATCGGTTTTGATCTTAACATATTGGTTCTGTAAGGATCGGTTCTGATGTAGACAAGATCTTTGCAGATTTGAACATGATTTGGACATGATCTGTAGATATCAATTATGATATGGATATTATCTGATCCTATCAGTTCTGGTCTGGATATATAATGGTTCTGATCTATAAAAATCAGTTCTGATATTGACATGACCTGATCATATCGTTTTTGATCTGGCCTTAATGGTTTTAATTTGGACATGATCAATTTGAATGTTTTTCTTAAAGTTTTTTATGCCTTCAATAATAGATTTTAATTGCATCGACAACAACAATATTTTTTATAAAAGCAATAATAGTAATAAAATATTAAATATAATAACAATGATATAAACATATACAAATAATAATAATAATAATAATAATAATAATAATAATAATAATAATAATAATAATAAGAATAATAGTAATAATGATAATACTCCGTAATAATCTAGTCTGATCTGATCTGATCTGGTTTGATCTGGTCAGATCTGATCTGAACTTATTTTTTCTGATCTGATCTGATCTAAACTTATTTTTTCTGATCTGGTCTGGTCTGATCTGATCTGATTAGATCTGAAATAAGTAATAAGGTCCTGAAATAAGGTGAACTAAACAGGGCCTTAGTGTTCAATTCAAGACTCTTCTTTTACTTTGCTACGATTTTTTTTATTTGGAAGTAGGCACAAAGCCATAATTTTTTTTTTATCAGGTACTCCCTCCGTTTCTTTTTGTTTGTTACGTATTTCTTTTAGGGTGTTTCACAATGTTTGTTACGTGGGAGAATATTTCCTTTTATAAACTTATTATACTATCATTTTTTGTGCCAACTTTTAATTTTAATTGGTCCAATTTTTTCAACACATTAAATTTCTTTACAAATTCCAAATATGTTAAGTTAGCAATCTTTGTGTTTTTCCATTATTGGTTCATTTTGATAAATAAAACAATCTTATTGGTTGTTGTAATGAATAGTGGATTGAGGTTTTACTTGAGTTTATTTGTTTATAAAAAAACAAAAGAATCTTTATTATACGTTAACAAATGGGTAAAAGTCCAAACGTAACAAACAAAAAGAAACGGAGGGAGTACTTGCTTTCGGGTGCCAGATGTTTTGCTCAATGATTGGTAGTTGCGGAAATTCGTACCGGTTTCTGGTTCAATGGTTCGAATAGTTGTTCTGACAGTGGGTTAAGACCTCTGAAAATTTATTCCGATAGTCAGTCAATACCCCCGGGAATTTGTTCCAGCAACTAGTCAAGACTTGTGAAAATGTGTATTATATTGGCAATTGGTCAAGGCTTCAGGGAATTTGTACCGTTTTCCATAAATTCTTTTTGGTTTGGTATTTGATTTGGGTTTAACAATTTCTTATAATTAATGTGAAATTTAAGAAAAATTGTTGAGTTAGAGAGTAATAACAAGGCTTGTCCATGGAAATGTTATTAGAGATGGCGATTTGTAATTACAAGTATATGCCTTGTATTAATTTACATGTCACTAAATATTAGAGTGTGATTTAAATTTTAATAGCTTTTGGAGGGAAAATGGTATAGATTGAACAAGGGGAAAATAATTATTTAAGTCATACTCCGTAGTAGTACCCGCCGCGCCTTAATAATATCCGCTTGACATTCTTGAAAGAAAAACTCCCCAAATCCCCAATTCAACTATTAATTCACTGGTAGAGTGGCAAAAACCTCACGTCACTCCTCCCATGGCGTTTCCAATTCATGTAATCACCACACATATCCTCCCCAAATTACCTTTGAAATCCCTTCCACGCTTCAAATGTGTCTGCAAATTATTCAAAAGCACAATTTCGTGCCACGAATTCATCAAACATTACCTCCGTCTTTCTCTCCCCTCCGACGCAAATCGCCTCGTAATCTTCCCCGGAAAAGACGAATTCCTCCTCCACTCCTACAATCTTGACTCCCCAGAACCTCCAATCATCAACGACCTCTCTCTTCCCGAAAACTTCAACGGCCAAATCGGGTACGTTTCTATAATCGGTTCTTGCAACGGTTTACTCTGTATCACAAAAGGGTGCGCGTTTACAAGACTCTTTCTCTTGCTCAATCCATTTAATGGGAGATTCTGGGAAATACCCTATGCGAGATTCCAGGCATCCAATGCAGTTTTGAATTTCGAATTTGGGTATGTTGCTGCAAGTGATGATTATAAGATTGTTTCTTTTGTTGATTATGTTGACTATAATGATGTGAAAATGAGGGGTGTTTTAGTTTATAGCTTGAAATCGGATTCTTGGAAATGGGTTTATATTGTTTCAAGACCTCAAGATGAGTTAAGATCGTGTAGTAGTGTTGTTCTTTTGGGTAATAATTTGCTGCACTTGGTTTTTTGGGGTTTGACTTGGAACAGTAAAAGGATCAGTTGTTTCGATATTGAGTCCGAAAGATGGAGGGAGGATGTGGTAATGCCGGCGTATTATGATGGGTATAACTTGTTTGAGTATGAGGATTATTTGCATGAGTTGGGTGTTCTTGATGGGTGTTTGTGTTTAACTTTCGGGAATCACCGCGAATCAAATCTTGATGTGTGGGTAATGAAGGAATATGGTAATAAAGATTCGTGGTCGAGGTTATTTAGCATTTCTACATGGAGGCTTTCAGGGATGATTTCCCCCATTGCTTACCGCAGGGGATCAAAAAAAGAAGTTTTATTGATGATGTTCTACCCAATGAGACTTTTTTGGTACGATATCAGCCGTGATACAATTCATATAGTTGACTTCAATAAGTTTCGGGCTCTTCCACATCCACGAGCTTGGATATGCATTGAAAGTCTTGGAGGTGATCAAGTTGACATAATGTAAGTTATTTATGGTATACTTGTTAGGTTATGATACATATGAATAAACATAAATCATGCGGAAAAACCATAAAGTCAGGAAACATATTATTTACACATAATCATTTAGCATAATTCAGATGCATACACTTTGTAGCGTGCCCTCCCTAGCTGCGCTCGAACCGAACAAGAACAAGTCTTTAGGACTCCAAGTGTCGTCCCTCCGTAGATAGTCCACAGCACGTCCGGATCCGCCTTAAGCTTGACCAACTAGAATCGCCCTTAAGGTTACTAGGATTTTCGGCTATTTGGGTTGCAAGTGTTTGGCTGGTTTTTGCTTGAAAATCTTACATTTTGAATACTTCAAATCTCGATATAAATTGTGAACCCAGGCCACATATTTATAGGGGTATGGAAAGAGAATTGGAATCCTACTAGGATACGAATTAATTAAATTAGAATCCTAGTAGAACTCTTATTTAATTAATTTATCTTTTAGGATTAAGAATTTAATCATATATCGAATCCTGATAGCTTTAGGATTTGTATAGCACGCACACGAGCATCGCACGAGCACCGCCCACTCGCGCAGGCCTTGCGGCCCACGCTGAGCGCACAACGCCTCGGCCCATGCATGCTGCCTGTGTCCGCGCGCGCGCCCAAGGCCTTGGCTGGGCCTGACCTTGCGCTGGGCCTGGTCGAGGCTTGGCGTGTGTTGGTGATGCGTGTGTCTTGCTGGGCGATGGTCTGGCTTCGTGCTGGGCCTTCGTCTAGCGAGCCTCGTCCGATGCTAATTCGTACGATACGCTTCCGATTAAATTCCCGATTCCGGAATTCATTTCCGATACGAACAATATTCAATATTTCCGATTCCGGAATTAATTTCCGTTTCGAACAAATATTTAATATTTCTGTTTCCGGAATTATTTTCCGATTTCGATAATATTTCCGTTTCCGGAATTATTTTCCGATTCCGATAATATTTCCGATTCTGACAATATTTCCGTTTACGGCAATATTTCCGATTCCGGCAATATTTCCATTTCCGATAATATTTTCCGATACGTACCATGTTTCCGTTTCCGGCGACATCTACGACTTGGATAATATTTATATTTTCGATACGATCCATATTTCCGTTTCCGGCAATATCATCGTTTCCGGAGTATTCATTTGCTTGCCTTTGACGATCTCAGCTCCCACTGGAACCAAGATCCGTCGATTCCGAATATTCATAGATGGAGTATTTAATTCCATTAAATACTTGATCCGTTTACGTACTATTTGTGTGACCCTACGAGTTCAGTCAAGAGTAAGCTGTGGATTAATATAATTAATTCCACTCGAACTGAAGCGGCCTCTAGCTAGGCATTCAGCTCACTTGATCTCACTGAATTATTAACTTGTTAATTAATACTGAACCGCATTTATTAGACTTAATATTATATGCATACTTGGACCAAGGGCATTATTTCCTTCAGTCTCCCACTTGTCCTTAGGGACAAGTGTGCATCTCCTAATTCCTTTGTCGCTCGATGCTTGCTCTTGAACATAAGGTAAGAGTTGTCATCCTTATTATGTCCAGAGGTGTTTCTCGGTTTCAGAGTTCAACTGATCAAATAAACAGATAATCATAGCCTATGATTCATCCGAGCACGGCCATGCATTTAACAGTTTATAGCTCTCCGAGTGGCCTTGTACAACTTTTAAGCATCTCATCCCTATTTATGGGAGGACAATACCAATCTTGTGATCTTGAGATTAGACTTCGTTTGATAGGTGATTACCTGAGCGTTGCCTTTATAGCCTCCTCTTACGGTGCGACGGTTGGTCAACGTCAAAGTAACCAGTTCTCAAACAAGTAATCTCAAATCACTCAGGTATTGAGGATTTAGTGTCTAATAATTTTAATGAAATTTACTTATGACAGATTTTCATCTCTTACAGTAAAGTTTCATAGGTTTGTCCGATATTAGTCTTCCCAAAGTAAGTATCTATGCAAATGATTACGACATTGCCATGTCCACATAGTTCAAGAAATTGAACTACTAGTCATCTTGCATTCTAGTCGTCTAGCGTTTTCTATGCGTCGATCTTTATAGAAAACTCCGACCAGGGACCATTTTCAACTTTTGACATTCAAGTTCACTTGATAGACATTTCTTAGTCACAGGACTGGTCCTGACAGTCTATCTTGAATATTTCGTCAAATTTGAAGGGACTCATCTTTTAATACTAAACCAAGATTAAATGGAATATGAAAATACATTTCATATATGATAAATGTTCAACCCTAATGTTTTACAACCATGGGCCTCAAACCCATCTTTAAAACAGTTCATGGAATTCAAAGCTATGCTTGATTTCCAGTGCTACAATGTGAGTGTTGCTTCTCACTTGTTGCATAGGTTTAGTTATCATGCTTTGCCAATCTTAATATCCTTCTCATCGAATGTTCTTCGAGATATGATGATAAGATATTTTTGAGTTTGTTTATTATGTGATCTAGTCTTTCTTACTTTGATAGTGGTTCTACGCATTTTGCAATGAAGAACCATCAAGTCAACAGACATGTGATCCACCCAAGTTCAGTGAAGAACTCTTTAACGTAAATAACCCTGTTTTATTGCTTCTTAGGCAATAAGTACTTTTACTTCAACTGTTTAGGTTGCTAGTGATGCTTTGTTTGGATTTACTTATCCAAGCAGTTCACAGATATGTGTAAGACTTTCCACCTGTATCTTAGAACATAGAAATTAATATTTAATTTCCCACGCAACAACTCATGGTCTCCTATCCATGTTGCCATTTCAAAACACGATGCTCTTTAGCTCGTCCTTGTCAATGGTTAACTCCAAAGGGATCTTGCTTGATCCTTTGCCAATGTTTATGCGTGTAGCATCAACTATTTAGCATATCTTTATTTCCTTGAGTCAAGAACTGTTCCTATGTACCTTTTCAAGTACCATAAGTTTTTATTGATCTCAATCTAGTTGATCTTTACTTAGACCAATAGAGATTGGTATGTGTTCGTCATGCCTAAAGTCATACGATACATTTTTGGCGATCCTCATATTATATCATACATGATAAATTCTTTTGCAGAATCATTCCCAATTGAATTCTATTCATGTTGCTTTTAGCTCATCTAGTTTCAGTAGATACTAAATCCAGCAAAATTCTTTGACATACAATATAGGTTTAAGAATCTTAGTAGATTCTTTGATATTTAATTTAGTAAATGCTTATACATAGTTAAAACATTCTTTACTTAAATTTATTCACATGGGTCGAATATCTCCAATGGAGTATTTCGTGTTTGATTTAGTAAATGTCATTACTTAATCCAAAACAATATTATAAGATCTTTGTAACTAGATCTTAATACCCAGTATGTACTAAGTTTCGCCTTGGTCCATCATTGATGAATAATTTCAAACCTAAGTTATTAGCATTTGAATGTTATTTCACAATAGAGAGATATGTGTGTGATACACATAGGACCAATTAAGTTTTTATGTACTCCCACTAAACTTCTTATATATCTATAAGAATCATGTACATTTTATGAAACTAAAATACTTATCTATATACTCTACTAAAACACAGGGCGCTCAGTCTGGAGCTGACAAGTGTCCATGTGTAATAATTTTTATTATTTTTTAAAAAATTAAATTCTACCAAATTTACATTATTAGATACGTTATGTATTTTTGGTATAATCTTAGCCTATAAAATCTATTATAATGTACTATAATCTACAATAGAATAATAGATTTTACCATTAAATTTTCATTATTAGATACGTTATGTATTTTTGGTATAATCTTAGCCTATAAAATCTATTATAATCTACTACTCCGTATAAAATTCACTATAATCTACTATAGAATATTCAATTATTACTTTTTTGGTTGTGTGTAGCAAACTTACATGATTGTATACGTTAAAATATAGTTAGCAAATCTTTTGATTTTATAATATATTTTATACGGTATATGATTTTGATATACTATTGATTTAAGTGCTATTAAAAAATGGAAGCAAACTTAAAATTGATCTAACCAAATTCATATACCGTATAAAATCTTTTGATATTGTCGTACAACTATATGCCAATAAAAAACTGATACCAACTAATAAATTATATTGAATTGTCTAAGGTTTGCACCGTACCACGTACTCCCATAAATATATAAAGACGCGTCTATTAGTTATTGAGTAGCATCTATATATCTGTATATGTATATACCCTACTAAAAGATATGGCACTAGCTATGAAGCTGACACGTGTACATATCTTTTATTATTTTTTATTTACATTTTTTAACTTACATATATATCAAATAATTATTTAAGTTAATCAATATCTTTTACAAATCTATTTTTTCAAATACTCTGTATATGATAAAATAAAGAGTATTTGAAAAAATAAAGCAATTCTATTACTTTATCATACTTAACAGGAGTTTCCTAATATAATGATCTATTAGTTTGTCAACCTTAACTAATTATGATTCCAAACAAATTTAAAATGATAATATAACATTTTAAAAAATAGATTCGACCTAAAAATACAACTATTGAATGTGGAATAAGTATTACGGAATATGATATATGTTGCTTGAATTACGTAATAATCCAACTATTGAATGTGGAAAATAAGTGTAGAATCAACATAATAATCTAAATACCCTGAATCTACTTTTAAAAAAATAATAAATAGGTAATATATTTTTAAAACGTAGTTTCATGAGTACTATATGATATATAATAAATAGGTAACATATTACATTTTAAAAAATACTTTTATTTGTTTATCTTATTATATATATAAAAAAAGTATATATTACACACAAAATAATTAATAGATATATTATTGTCAGATTAGACTGGATGCATTTCATGATAACAATGACTTATTAATATGAAAATTTTCAAGAAATACGTTAATGTTTTACGTAGTCAATCTCATGCACAATATCTTAATCATATGAATTACTACCTGACATAATCCTATCTTAGTATATTTTACTTATATAACGTATCATGGACATTTTATACTAATATCTAAAATCTTATAACTATCATGGACATTTTATACTAATATCACCAAATACTCAAAAAAAGTATCACCAAATAAATTCACTAATATCTAAAATCTTATAACTTTACGAGTGCAGAGTATTCTCAATTCCGTTGATATTTATCTCCAAAAATATTTTATATCACAATTAAGATTATAAAATAGGTGAAGCGGGTTGAATGAACATTTGTCTATCTCCAACCCGTTACACTTACGAGAATATATAAATAGTGATTCGACGAGTGGTGAACATTTATAGAGATAAAATTGTATTCTTCGTAGTGATGTGGTATGTGGGTTTTCTTTGGTTTTTCCTTTTAGCATACATAAAATATTTCTTTCATAAATACTCCACAAAGTACAATAAATTATTTATTTATTATTTCGACCACATGTATAATAGGTGAGTGAAACAAAGAAAAATGGAGGTTGGGTACATTCCCTTCACCTTATTTGAAATAAATTTTTTGAATTTATCTAAACTTAATGGGCTTGAAACTGATTAAATCATTTATGTATTTGATCAGACCTGATTTCAAGAGAATAAACTTGAGATTGGACGGGTACTTAAAATGGGTACGGGTAACACAATAAAAAAAAAGATAGTATTTGAACTTAATATCGGATCTGAAATGGGTCGGGTTGAATAGGTATAGTTAGGTTACATCGGGTTCATGTTTTTATCAATATGTTCATACAATGTGGATAAATCAGTAGCGAGATCAAATGGATAGAGGGTTTTACTTCGGGTCAGGTAAATTCGATTCCAAATTATAAAGTCACAATTTTTAATACGTTTATAAATTCTAATATTTGAGGCCTTAATTAGGGGAGAAAGGCAATAACTAACTTTTAAAAGTGTGAAGAATTTAAGATCAATAGCGGGATTGAATGGGTTATGGATTGTAAACGATTCGAATTAAACGGGTTGTAAACGGTTCAGATTAAGCGGGTTACGCGTTAAAATACTTCGTTAAACGGGTTACGAGTCGTAAACTGTTCAGATTAAGCGGTTCAAACGGTTTGGATTGAAACGGATTGGGTCATTAATGGCTTTCAGATCCATTCGGTTCGGTTGAAACGGATCTGGTTGCTACGGAACAGGTTTGTTATCGGGTTTCGGATATAAATCGGGTTAATATTTTCCTGTCAGTTCGGGTTGGTCGAATATAATTGAATCGGTCTTGGGTTCCAGCTCCCGGAGTATTAACGGTTTGGGTTCTAAACGATCGGACCAACCTTGCGGGTTCAACGGTTCAGCTTGAGAATTGACATCTCTCATAATACAAGATGATATTGATTTTTATACCTAACATGAAACTATGGGTGGTGCGTGAAAAGGAATAAAAAAATCTACGTATTTTTCTATGTTTTTTTAAAAAATTAATTTAACTTTACACTTAAAGTTAAAATATATAAACCGTGCATCGCACGGGTCCTTTACTAGTTAGCTTCACTAAAATACAGTTTTAATTCCCAATTTGCTTGCTTAAATCTGTACTTAGATTTCATAAGCTAGCTTTCTTTTTCAAGTATTTATTTGGATCCACAAATCCTATGACATACCATGTACATAGTTTATTCCAACATTTGATTGATGAATTGTTTTGTCCTCCAATTGCCATATGTACCAATATGCAATCATTGCTTGATTTATAGATTTGAGCATTACGATTATGCATGAGGTTTCAACACAATCCACACCGTGAATTTGCTTGTAACCTTTAGCAACTAATCTAGCTTTGTGTGTGAACACAATTCCATGTTTGATGGTTTTTATCCTTTAAAACAAACTTGCAACCAATAGGTGTGAAACTATTCTTGCAAATCAACAAAATTTCAATTTTGTCATCAAAACATTGAGTATGTTTTATGGCCTCTAACCATTTAAAACATTTGAGTCTATATATGGCCTCTAACCATTTTAGGGAATCTGGATTTCGTCATAGCTTTCTTACAGGTCACAAACTCATTAATCTACATGATAATAGTTTGACTGCAAGTTGTAGGTTCTTCACTATCTAATAGAAGAATCGCATAGCTTCAGTGACCTGAACTCCATGTTTCTTCACTATCTAATAGAAGAATCTCATAGTTTCAGTGACTTGAACTCTATGCCTACTTGGGTATAGAACATCAAACAATAGAATATCAGTAGCCACTTGAAAGTCCTTTGAATATTTTGTTCTCCTTGAAGCACTTGTAAAGTCTTCTAAGAGATGTCTATTCTTTAAAAGCCACTTCTAAAGTCCTTAAAGAATACGTGTTCGGATTTTCTAAAGAACTTCGAAAAGCCTCCGGAATGTCCGTTATATTTGTTATTCGCCTCGAAGACTTTCGAGGTCTATTTTCTCCCACTTGTCATTTTGAAACGAATCTCCAAAAGGACATCATTTCGAGCAAACAAACATTATGTTCTCAAAAATTCGTGGTAGAAACAATACCTTTGTGTCTCATTTGAATAAATCACAATGTAACATATATCTATAATTGGGCCTTAGTTTGTTGAATAACAAACACTAAGCTCCCACTGAGTTTGGCAACTCTCTAGATATATAATTATGAAAAGATATTCTGAATTTACTTTTCAATAGCTTTGACGAATTTGGTTTAGTTTGGTGGTAATTGAGCATTTTGTTTTAGAAATTATAGGAAAAGTCTTTATGATTCATCATTGATCGAATCAAGTACTAATTGACTTCGATCATTCCAACTTAGATATGCCATATCTCATGGAGCTAGATCGTGAAATTACAACACACAATTATTGATGATCATTCTTGGTATAAGTAATTAACAACATGATCTACCTAGATCTTTATGATTTCTTGCCAAGTGGATTTTATACTTATGAATCTTTGAACTAGCCAAACAGATTCAAATTTATATCACTTTGAGTAAATAAACCTACATTCACTTCAAATCCATGTGAAATAATAACGTCATAAAATCTTTCTTTAGCTTTGAACTCTATTGTCTAGGCGTTCTAACAATAGTTCATATCTTTTGTTACTTTCAACAAGTAAGACTTGCTTGTCTTAAATTTATCTAGAAATCAATCAAATTTCAAAAGTCCATCGAAATAGAGCTTATGAATGTTAGCTTGTTGATATGGTCTAAGCAACAATGCCAAAGATTAGTGAAACTCAAATCAAGGGGTTGATTTGAACCTAGTAATGTTTTTATTGTTAAAGAGTTGTTTGTTTTAATCAAGCATATTGACTCAACCCGTAATTGACCATTTCACTCAAATAAACAAACAAACATTGTTTTTGTTTTTCTTGAATGTGAGTCTTTCTGTGTTTGAAAACAGAAATTTAGGTATGCTGATTATGGAACAAAATAGCCATTAAGTTCCAGCCTTTGAAAGGACTTAAAACAAACTAGATGACCCTACAACTAATGTAGCATTGCCATGCTTCATTTCCCACTCGTAGGCCATTGGTGTAGCCTAGCTTCCATTGTTTGAGTTATTACCGAAGTAAGAACCTCAAGCGGTATATGATACCAAGGAAGTTTGATTGCTAGGTCACTTCTCTTTAAACATAAACTTATAGGTAGAAACGGAATCGTAAATTCCTTTCATTTGTTCCTTTGTTTTCCTATTTCTTGTACCCTTTCTTATAGTCTTAAGAATTGAATTCTTTAGTGTTGACTTTTATACTTTGTTAGACATGTCCAATGTCACTCCAACAAGGTTCTTACCATTTAATTTATGTTGAATATTTTGTTTCAACTAGATGATCTTACCAGAAGCTTCTAAAGTTCTCTAAGCATCGATCTATTCGAATGTCTAGGGACTAGACTCATTCGAGAATTAAATGGACAAAGATATTAGGTTGTTAACCATTGGTAAAGCTGAGCGTTTAAACTCAATGCTTTATAATCTCAAAACTACATTGTAATTTGAGTTCACAAGCACCAATCGGTTTGCCATTCGATTTTGATACTCGAAAACAACCATAAAAGTCGCTAAAAGAAAAGTACATTTTAAATTGCTCACTTTCTCTCATTTCCGTGAATCGTTCTTAAATTCACTACCAATCGAGGAAATTTACTGTTACCTTTCTAAAAGGATTTATTGCAGTGCAAGATATTTAATTATAAACAATAATTAAAACATACATTGAAGCATGCAAAGTCTAAACATTTATCATGAATAATAACTTGAAAATTAAAGCAATCATGCAATTTAAACAAGTTATTAGCATTTTATTCGATTTTATTGTTCCGGCAGGTGTGAATAAAATGATTCCAAGACCCTAAAATCCATTGAAGAATTAAGCACATTATTTATTTAGACTCAATTCTAAAATCTTTTAGGTAAGCAAAAGCCTTTTGCTAATAGTCTAGAACCTACTCTTGATTGATAGGTACGTCTGAGGACTTTTTAGGTAAACCTATCGATTTTGCCACGACATAAAAGGACTCCTTACTTATATCGTTGAGTTTCACCAAAACTAACATGTACTCACAATTATTTGTGTACCTTACCCCTTTAGTATCGATAAGTAACACCTCGCTATGGCGGAAAACTATTACTAAGATCGATGTAAAGGATATCCAAGTAAGTGTTATTTTGGCATGGCACCTTTTAACTCAATTTTTAAGTTTGGAACTTAAGGCTCTTACTATGTTGGTTAGATTTTAAGTGAACTAAAATCCTTAATCATGCAACATAGTCAAACCACAATCTCATGCATATTTAAGACATATTTTAAAGCAATAAATAACTTAAAGCATGCATAAGATAAATGTGATCTAGTATGGCCCGACTTCATCTTGAAGCTTCAACTTCAAAGTCCGTCTTGAAAATGGATTGGAAACTCCGTCTTGAATTTCACCGTGGGATGCGCCATTTTCTTCAAGTAGGATAAGCTATAATTAAACTAATTACAACTATTTGATGGTACGCAAACCATATTTGAATTGAAAAACAAATTTGGTGCTTTAGACCAATTACATTCAAATTAATGGTACGCAGACCATATTTTCTATCCTATTTGGGCCATACTAGTCACTTCATAACCTGCAAAACAGTACATATACAATATATATACCATTCATCCATTCATTATCATGAATGACCCACATAATTGGTTAGTTAAAACACATTGTATGCATCACATAAATATTTGCAGCAATTAATTAAGGGCACCAATAATCTACCAATTATTCAGTCCTTATTAATTCTAATCAAGTTGTTTAACCTTAAAGGATTTGTAGACCTAATCAAGAGTTTATGACTAAAATTGCTTCCACTTAAACCAATAAATTCATATGCTTTACTAATTTTAAACATAAAAATGTATTTCTAGTCTAACCGGAAACATACAAATTTAATTAAAATTTAAAGCTCATATAAATTTATAATTGAATCCACTTATTTAATTTATTTTTCAGTTGGATTTAAATTAAATCAAGGTTTTTAATTTTAGTAAAATAATTATAATAAATTAAAATTTATAATAATTATAATATTCAAAATTAAAATCCAAGAAAACAATTTAAATTATTAATTTTAAAATTAATTAAAATTACATGAACTGAAAATCTCAAATTAAAATTTAAAACGATTTAATCGTAACACAAGGTACGCACATCACCACGCAACGCACAGCCATAGGCCACACGCACACGCAACCATCGCTGGCCACGATGCGCGCAGCCTCTGTGCTGTGTCGCGTCTGCTCCTGCTCACCCTCGCAAGGCACTGCACACGAGCCAGCGCTCGCTGCGCGAGCCAACGCTCGCTGCACGCAGGCCAGCGCTCACTGCACGCGGGCCAGCGGGCCAGCGCTCGTTGCGCGCGGAAGTACCCGCTGTGGCGCAGCTCGCTTGCTGCCCACACGCGACTGCTCGCTTGCCTTGCCCCTCGCCCTCGCCCATCACATAGCACACACGGCCAGCTCCTTTGCTTCGCGCGCACGCAACGCTTTGTTGCTCGCTGCATTCGTACCGCACGGGCGACGAGCTCCCTTGCTCGTCGTCGCGTGCCCGCACTATACAACACCCCTTAAGGGTAACACGTAGCTTCCATTGCTTTGTGCGTGCAACATTCATGAGCGTTTTCATAAAAAATTAAAATTTTTAATTTAAAATTAATGACGAATTAATAAAACATATTAATTTCATAATTTTAGGACGAAAAATCGAAAATTTATTAATCAATTTATTTCCGATTAACATGGATTCAAATCTAGGTCATAAAAATTAAAAATTTAACATAAATTAACAATTTTTATGGTGGATTTTAATCATGGATACCTAATTAAATTATTAATTAATTATGAAAATCAAATCAATTCTAAATTATTCGAATTTCAACAAATTAATCATAATTACAAATTAGGTTGTATAATTAACAAGTCTAGGCATTCATAAATGTTAAACATATTCTGTAGGTCAATCAAAAACTCAAGATTTATCAACAAGAATCGCAAATACTTAATTTAACATCTTAAATTTACAAACTTTTGCGTTCGAAAAACTAAAACCTCCGAAAAGTCATAGTTAGGCTTCGAATTTGGGAATTCTAGGTTCGGCCGAAAAATATTGTTTTTGTCAAAATTTTAGAATGCCTTTTACATGCGGAATTGACACAAAAATCACTCGATTTGGATGAGTAACGAAGATACTGCCGAAAAACTGCGTACATATAAATAAACGCAATTTGCAATTAATTACGAAAATTAATCACCCCTTTAATTCTTTGCAAATTTGTAAAATTTAACCATGTTCATGCAATATTGCAAATTTGTAAATTAATTTAGATTATGAAAATAATAAGAGGCTCGTGATACCACTGTTAGGTTATGATACATATGAATAAACATAAATCATGCGGAAAAACCATAAAGTCAGGAAACATATTATTTACACATAATCATTTAGCATAATTCAGATGCATACACTTTTTAGCGTGCCCTCCCTAGTTGCGCCCGAACCGAACAAGAAAAAGTCTTTAGGACTCCAAGTGTCGTCCCTCCGTAGATAGTCCACAGCACGTCCGGATCCGCCTTAAGCTTGACCAACTAGAATCGCCCTTAAGGTTACTAGGATTTTCGGCTATTTGGGTTGCAAGTGTTTGGCTGATTTTTGCTTGAAAATCTTACCTTTTGAATACTTCAAATCTCGATATAAATTGTGAACCCGGGCCACATATTTATAGGGGTATGGAAAGAGAATTGGAATCCTACTAGGATACGAATTAATTAAATTAGAATCCTAGTAGAACTCTTATTTAATTAATTTATCTTTTAGGATTAGGAATTTAATCATATATCGAATCCTGATAGCTTTAGGATTCGTATAGCACGCACACGAGCATCGCACACTCGCGCAGGCCTTGCGGCCCACGCTGAGCGCACAGCGCCTCGGCCCATGCTTGATGCCTGTGTCCGCGCGCGCGCCCAAGGCCTTGGCTGGGCCTGGCCTTGCGCTGGGCCTGGTCGAGGCTTAGCGTGTGTTGGTGATGCGTGTGGCTTGCTGGGCGATGGCCTGGCTTCGTGCTGGGCCTTCGTCTAGCGAGCCTCGTCCAATGCTAATTCGTAAGATACGCTTCCGATTAAATTCCCGATTCCGGAATTCATTTCCGATACGAACAATATTCAATATTTCCGATTTCGGAATTAATTTCCTTTTCGAACAAATATTTAATATTTCCGTTTCCGGAATTATTTTCCGATTCCGATAATATTTCCGATTCTGACAATATTTCCGTTTCCGGCAATATTTCCGATTCCGGCAATATTTCCATTTCCGATAATATTTTCCGATACGTACCATGTTTCCGTTTCCGGCAACATCTACGATTTGGATAATATTTATATTTCCGATACGATCCATATTTCCGTTTCCGGCAATATCATCGTTCCCGAGTATTCATTTGCTTGCCTTTGACGATCTCAACTCCCACTGGAACCAAGATCCGTCGATTCCGAATATCCATAGATGGAGTATTTAATTCCATTAAATACTTGATCCGTTTACGTACTATTTGTGTGACCCTACGGGTTCAGTCAAGAGTAAGCTGTGGATTAATATAATTAATTCCACTCGAACTGAAGCGGCCTCTAGCTAGGCATTCAGCTCACTTGATCTCACTGAATTATTAACTTGTTAATTAATACTGAACCGCATTTATTAGACTTAATATTATATGCATACTTGGACCAAGGGCATTATTTCCTTCAATACTTTCCATTGGAATTAAGTTCAGCTCTTATCATATGGGCTAATCCTTGCTTGTGTATGTAGCTATGTGCAATAGTGTCAAATGAACTTGTCTTAATTGGTTTAATTGAATTGCCCTAGTACACAAAAACAAAAGACCTTCATATGTTCTCCATTTACTTTTGTCTTATAATAGTAGCAATTTGTGCAAATATGGACATTCTCGTGTATTTTGAACTAATTAAGTGTGTTTACAGTCGGGTTATCTGGCTGACCATTTTCTTGTTTGACATCTGGCTTATTAGTCATTATACATGTAGGTAACTTAGGATAACTTACATGCCTGATCGATAGTTTTATCTCTTAGGATTTTTAGCTAACTTCCTTACTTTAAGATCCCTTTTATCCCTTATTGTCACATTGTCACCTACGTCACTCCGTATGATATAGTTTTCTTACTCCAGATAAAACAGGGTTATAGCCTCTAGAGAATTTGTTACTTTGGTTCTTTTTACAAGGGCATAAAGCATACTCACTCCTATATTAAGGCCATACCCCAATTCACTGGAATCCACAACAGTAAATTAAAACAATAATCTCTTCATACACTAATACAGCAGAAATAAAACTAATAATTGCCTTGACTCGGTTCAGTGGGAGCGGAGGTTAAGTCTGCGTTGTGGTAGTGAGATCCAAGTTCGAGTCCTGCACCAAGTATTTTTGCGCTATTTGTTTAACTTTTTTTTTTTCTTCTTCTAATTTACTAGCATCTGGAATTCTTCTCCACAATTTCTTTCAAAGTTCCAAGTTATGCCCATATGGCTATATTTCAATTTATTGGGAAAAGTTTTACTTGTATATAAATTTTACTCATTGTGTGCAATGGCGGACCTAGCCTATGACCAGGGGTGGCACGTGCCCCTCTCCTCCCGGGAAAAAAAAAAAAAACTGTTTTTTGTATTTTAAAAAGCGCAGCTATATAATGTTTAGTATTTAATGTGTAAGTTCTATCTTAAATAACTTGTTGTTGCAGTGGCAATTTGCTGCGCTTGGATTCGTCCTTAGGATGTCGCCGGACCAGGGTTCGAGACTCCTCGGATGATGTTTTGGCCTTCATATTTCATCATTTCTTTCTATCCTTTCTTTTAAAATTTTTTCGTTCTTTTTATGATAATTCAATTTTTTTTTAATATGAAATAGCATTACTACGGATTAACATTTTACTTGGCTATTTATGTTTTATTTTAACTTTTTCTTATTCCCTTTTTTGATAATTCAACATTTTGAATCAATAAAATACTTCGTATATAATACTGACTACTGAGTAATACATTATTGCATACAAATTAAATACAAAATGTTATTTGGAGGGTTTGTTTTTATAATTTATTTGTAGAGGATCAAAATAGGTTGTAGATGTCTTCATGACTCTTTTTTTTTTTTCTATTTTGAAGGTAGATGTTTTGGTGATCTAAAATTCAAGTTAATGACACGAATACTTTCTTCAGAATATTCATTTTTTGACTTTGAAAACAAATACTTTGTATGAGTGTGTTGGTGTTACTAAATAAATTCAAGATGTTTATATGACCTACAATATAAGTCTACAACACTAATATTTTCTTCAAAACAATATACGGAATATATTTTTGTTTTACTTTGAAAAAATGAAATATGAGTGTTACTGTGTTAATAATTTTTTCAATCAATAATTTTTGCTTTAATGTTGTTTATTTATTTGTTTATTTATATATTGATAATTAAGGATAAAAAAATTAGGTTAACCTCAATTAAACCAATAAAACATAAAAATTATGGCCGTAAGTGACCAAAAAAACCGACTTCTAATTTGCTGATCATTTCTCCACATCGGCAATAATGTTGAAGATCAGTGCCCCCCTGATTGAAAATCCTGGGTCCGCCACTGATTGTGTGTACGGAATATTACACCGTATTTTCTATTAGTATAACATGTTTATTTCATAGCATATGTAGAAAATGTATTAGAAATTAAATTCCAAGAGTTATTTGTAAAAAGTACAATGGTTGATAATTTTACAATCAACAAAAAATGTTTAACCTAACAATTTGGCTAGTTAATCCAAACAATAGATTAATAACACAATAAACAGATACAGAGTATAAATTAACTTTCGACTCTTTTTTAATTACACCTCTAGTCAATATCTATACCTAGTATTTAAAAAGGATAACCATAGATAATTAGATGACATGTGTAACCCCATCTTTCATCCATGCATAATTTTATTTTATTTACAATTTTTCATTTTATTATTCACCATTTAATTCATATATTTATTCAACCTTTTCCACTTCATCTCCCTCTTTAACACTCAATATTAAATACGGCCGCATGAATATTAAATAGGAAAAATTTCATGGATATGAGCGAGTATATATTAGAGTAATAGCGCTCCGTAATATACATGTTTCACGTACGTGTACATCATTTTAAAACTATTGTTATGACGTTTGATTCTTTAATACTCCGTAACATCGTTGACAGAATTTTCTACCATGACAATCTTGGAAAAGATTCTTTTCGAGACGAAATCGTGTAATTCATATTCTTTTTTAAACTTAACTTATTTTTTTATAACATAATTTCTCTTCAATTTATCCCCGGTAATATGAAAATAAGATGAAAAAATAACAAGTTTAAAATTTGTATTTTACGTAAGTAGTATAACACCATGCTTAAGTGGTTAATTTAAACTAATTATGTTTTACAAAAATTCTAAATTTTACTACGTCGTTATTTTTAATTTGTACCTTATATTTTCTCAAACACACATATCGAATATAAATCAATTTTATTTACTTAAAATATATTTTCTATTTATAAATTATTATTTACGAGTAATTAGTTATACTTCGTAAACAAATTTAATCTCATCTGTGCGTTGCACAGGTCCAAATCTAGTTAGTATAGAAGAACAAGTGCATTGATCAAAGACTAGTAAAATGTGGCTGCAGGAAAGTTACCTGGCAGATTGGCCTAGTAGGTATTGGAAGGAACTATCCTGAATTCTAATGCAAAGAATTGTCACTTGAATACCTTTCTTTCTTCTCGCATTATTGAGCAAAGGATTGATGAATGCCATTTTTTTTTCAGACAGCAAAATAACAGTCAGTAAATTAAAAATAGAAATTTGTGTTGCAGATGAATTGACAAATATATGATTTCTGATTGCAGGGAACAATGAATACTCGACTTGAAGATGTGAAATCCAGTTGTGTAAGAATCCTTGGTATTTTGTTGTATAATGCTGATTGCCCTAGATGTAGTAAATTAGTAATTCAAATTTCAAGCTCTTGTTCTCTGCGATATATGGTCTTCTGAAAGAATGAACCTATTAACTCCCTTGTACAATCACATGTCAATGCTTGGTACATGTTAATGACCATCATAGAAGTGCTCAAATGTTTAATTAGTTTAATTTCCTCAAGTTGTGTGTATGTTTTGTCAGCCAAGCTTAAGTTTTTCTTGTTTGATAATATTAGCCCTTTGGCCCAGTTAATTGATTAATGTCGGTATAACAAGTTTTGGTAGTCTTTGTGGAGTTTGCATATGAGGGGCCCGGGATACAGATGGATGATGATTGAGGGGAATTTATCGGCTCCGTAAACAGTAAACCACTCAGTTGTGACAAGTAAGGGTGCGTTCTGTTCACCTTAAAAAAATAAGTTTCAGTTCTAATATGTTCAGATAAGTTCAGATAAGTTCAGATAAGTTTCAATAAGTTCCAATAAGTTCAGATAAGTTCCAATAAGTTTTAATAAGTTCAGATAAGTTTCAATAAGTTCCAATAAGTTCCAATAAGTTCCAATATTAATATTATTTATTATTATTTATTATTGATTATTGATTATTGATTATTGATTATTGATTATTAATTATTGATTATTGATTATTAATTATTAATTATTAATTATTAATTATTAATGATTAATTATTATTTATTATTTATTATTTACTCCCTCCATTTCTTTTTGTTGTATCCGTTTCCATTTTAAGCGTTTCATATTGTTGTATCCATTTAGAATCTATTCTATTTTTGGACATACATTTATCCTAAAATACCCTTACATTTCTATCTAATTACCAAAATACCTAAAGATTCTACCCATATTCCCACCTAATTTTCCCCACCCATAATATTTAATTCTTTTCCCTTCCCCATATACCCACTCTCTCACCTCCTTTATCACCCATCATTATCACTCCTCTCTCTTATCTTATTTCTTTATTATTTTCTCACTCTTTTATTTATTATAATCTCTTACACCCAATCATTTCTCTTACACCCAATCATTACACTTATACCCATATAAACCAATATTCCAACTTTCTTAAAAACCACACCAGATTCCAAATGGATACATCAAAAAGAAATGGAGGGAGTATTATTTATTATTTATTAATTTTTTATTTTTTATTTTTTATTTTTAATTATTAATTATTAATTTTTGATTATTGATTTTTGATTATTGATTATTGATTATTAATTATTAATTATTGATTATTAATTAATAATTATTAATTATTATTTATTAATTATTAATTATTATTTATTATTTATTATTTATTATTTATTATTTATTATTTATTATTTATTATTTATTATTTACTAGCTGTGAGCATGTGAGATCCTATATGCTAATTTGGAGCTTGAGGAGGGCTAAGCATGACTTGGAGAATAAAGATATGTCTTAATGAAAACTAGTTTGGAATTCGGCAAATCATTTTACATTGACTCAAATTCTGAGATTGAATTGGTTGTTTGTGAAATATAGGTTTTATATATAGGTCTATCCGAATGTCTGATAATTGTAAAGCAGGACTTGAGTAGGGTATCTGGAACTTCTGGTTTTGCTGTTATAACCAGCAATTAATAGGCTGCTTGTAGGATCATATATGGAACGTCAACTAATTTAAAAGACTACTAGTACATCTAATTTAACGTCAACTAAAATACTTATCTTTAAAAGATAAAAACGTAACTACGAAAACAATTAAAAGGATTAAAATCTGACTACACGTCAGTTATTGAAAATTCAGTATTACAGAAACTCTAATCTTGATACGAAGCAGCTAACAAATAAAATCTAAGTAGATAAGATCTCTAATTAAACCCTAAGTAAACAAGAACTCTATTGAAGCTATCTCATCAAGGAAAATGTATACTGAACACTATTGAAGCTAGAAGGATGGTGCCAACTGCCAACCCAATACTTATATGTGAAAACTTCAATATCATTCGCATAAAATTGGCAGGCACGAAAGCATATAATTAGCAAAGTAATGAACACGAATGACATGTTAACCTGTATTCATACCGAAAGGAACGTTACATTGACAGTAAACATATAAGTATGCTCATATATAAAGATAACTCTTTACAAAGTAAAACTTCATACGGAGTACTTGTATATGATAACATCTCAACCAGGAGTTCTTAACAAAACTATAGACGACTCAATGAAAAAGGTTTAAACATAATTGACACTTGAAATCATTGGCAACCGAACAGGGCAGGGGACTATGCATTATAAACAGCTAATCTATTAAGCTACTCATCAAGTAGCTAAACAAAAAACATGACTATCAGACTGCAAGATTAACAGGAACAAGGCTTTCGACACATAGGTTGACATCACGAAGGGTGAGGCCATTAGAAATCTTAGGTTGAGCCTTAACAGTTTTGCCTTTGAAGTCATACCAGCAAAGGCCACCATCTTCGTTTGGTTTCCTCAACAGAACTTCATCTCCTCCTTTGGAACAAGGGAGTGGAGGACTCAACAATGGTCCAACTATGCTAGCCTCTGTAAGGTTAAACAATTTAGTCCAAGACTCTTTCATGTCATACTCTTTCATCACCCAAACATAAGCATTGTCGAACTCAGGGCAAATTCTTGTAACAATGCACAAACATTCATCCAAAACACCTAAAACAACGATAGCACTAGCTTCAAATCCGGACTTAGACAACGAATCATCATCATCATCATCACCAGGACTGTTTATCATCTCCTTTCCCCTGAAATCAGGTAAGGCCAATTTCTTCCACTTGTAGGAGGAGAGATCAAGCCCTCGAAGCCGTGGTTCTCCCTTACCATACTTCCAGAAAATCCAATGAACTATACTTTTGTTAATCACTGCTCCAGGACAAAACCATTTCATCTCATCACCAAAATATACAACATGAATCATTTCCCAACAATTATTTCTTAAGCTATAAACCATGACTTCCCTGTATATGAAACCCATTCTACAACCACCACTTTCGTCACCATCATAACTACTGTCGTCACTCCCATAAGGATCGCCAATACCATACACATCATCATCCTCATCGTCATCACTACCATCCTCATCGTCATCACCACCACCACCACCAACATCGATATCGATATCACTGCCACCATCAATATCGACATCATTACCGCCACCACCATCACCATCACCATCACTAGTGTGAAAATATTCAACAATCCTCACAATCTTATAATCATCACTTCCACAATCATAACCAAAACCAAAACTAACACCCATAAATTCCGAAGTCAAATCAGAATCAACAGGAATAGGAGGCAGTACAAAATGGGTATTACTTGAAGGATTCCACAAAACAAACTTAAACAATCGAGGGTCATCAACATTTCTACAAACCAAAGCTACAATTCCATTACAACACCCACAAATCGAAACCTCGAATCCAGAAAAAGAAGTGGGTAAATCAAACCTCGAAGTAACAGCACCACCGAAATCCGAGCCAAACACCAATGGTGTCGATTCCAAGTGACCTCCATAGTTGACGATGAGAAGGCGGTGGTCAGAGGAGAGAGAATGAGCGAGGTGAAGTCCGACGAAATCCGGGGTGCTGATTAAGGAATTCCAAGCCTTGGAAACGGATTTGAAGCGAATTAGAGACTTTGTAGGCAATCGGGTGAGAATGGATGTGACTAAATCCGTGGGGAGTTGCGCCATTGCTGTTGATTTCGTGGGAATTGAAGCAGAGCAAAAAAAAAATGGTGAAAAGTGTGTTGGTTTTGATGGTGAGACTGAGTGCGGTTTTATTTTGCAAAGCCTTGGGTGTCACGGCTTCATTTTCCCCAAAAATGGCAAAACCCCTAAAATGAAGGAGAATTAGGCGATTTGGGCTTTTTAATGGGTGACTTAAATATGGGCCAATATACATCTTAAATTTGGTGAATAATGTTTAATGAACCAATAATGCAATAGATAAAATATCCGTTCTATCTCTCCGTAAAAAATAATAATGATAGTATGTATGTATGACTTAATATGTAAATCACATAATTTTCACCATCGTGATATGTTTGATCACCATAGTCGGTATATAATAAGTTTAAACGATTTATATAGCTACGACATGAGCCTCTCCCTCCAATATCCCTTCGTAAAAACATAATTAGTTTCAAACGATTTCATACCATTGAGATCTTGTCCTAATGACAAGTCTGATTACTTGTATTTGTATAAAATAGATCACAGTTTGTTTAACTTTTTTTTTTTGATGTAATTTTGTAGTTCCCTTATGGAGTTGATGACACAGCAAGTCCTTTACGGCCCATTCGGCAACGTTATTTACTTTTAATTTTCTGTTTTGTTAAAAATAAAAATATGTAAACCATAAAAAATAGTTTTTTAATTATGATGTCAGCTTTTAAAATCAACATGAGTATTATAAGTACGGCAATGCAGCAAATTAACCCCTCAACTTCTATCGCACGTGCAATTTAACCCCATTTCTTGTGATTGTAGCAATTTGACCCCTAAACCTTTATAAATGTGCAATTGAAAACCAATGTTATCTTTTGGAGCAATTTAAAACGTATTTTGGGAATATAAAATACAAATAATTGAAACAGGTATTAATTTCTTTATATACGCTAAAATACACACAAATATTTCTCTATATACGCTTAAAATACTCAAAAAATATCTTAATACACTAATCTATCAAAAGGCTTAAAAAACCGACGTTTATTTTCTTGGGAGTTTGCCTCCATATTCATCTCCTTCTCTCCACCATTTATGCTTCTGCTCACATTCCCCTCTACAGCCTTCTCCATCTTTCTTCAATGTCGTCTTCTACGCCAGGTATGTAATTCATTTTCTGTACGTACCCCTTTATTGTTTATTGTCCATACCTGAAAATTTTCGATATTAGGGTTTACCAGCAAACAACCATTAACAAGATTGTACAAATCTATTTTTTTCATCAATATCAATCAATGTTGACAATAAATGAAGCTGTAAAACCATTACCTACAATGTTTGATAGATCTCCATGCTTATTGTGTTATATTTTGTCATTAAAAAAGAAAATTGATCCTATATTAATTACCATAGAGGTGTTAAAATCAGTAGAGCTAAAATCATATGGATATAACCTTTTGTTGGATCAAACAAAATAAATTAACAGTATGCCACTAATACACCTAATACCTGTCTTTGACAATAAATAGAATAGCATGCATTCTAATAATTTTATATACATGTATTTATGGTGATAGGTACCGAAGCTGCAAACATTGTGAATTTGAAGTGTTTTCACGGAGGGAAAATAGAGTTCAATGATGATGTAGAGGAGGGTATAGAATATGTGGGAGGCTCTTGTGTCGAGGGAACAATAAATATCAATAATTTTACTACGAAGAATCTAGAAAAGATGATAAAAAGCTTAGGTTATTGTGGTGCTTATGTGGATACCTTCTTTCTCCTTAAGGGAAGAGGTCTACAAATTGTATGTGACGATGAAACAGTCGAGGAACTTCGTGTTGAAGCGGTTACACATGGGGTCATTCAATTGTTCCTATTTAATTCTTGTGAAGAAGATGACAATGGAAATACTTTGTATGATGTAAATTTAAATTTTGATTACAAAAGGGAATTGGACAGGACAATTATCAACATACCAGTAGAAGTTGTCACTTTGAATGGAAAAGTGGTGGAAGGACGCATAAATGAGGATGGTTTTGAGGAGGCATACTTGAGTGACATTGAAGTGGTAATCGATGACGGAGAGGCAGCAAGTAGTGATGAAGAGTTTATTGATGTTCAAAATAAGAAAAGGGAGTGGGTCCAACATAAAAGCATGACTATCTTTTAGTTCGTGATTCAATCTAACGGGTGTTTGGCCCAACAATGGTTTGTGTTACTCCTTTGATCATCATATTATGGTGTGCATTATGTTAAAAATTATAGAGTAGTATATTATATTCACTTGGATGTTTCAAGTAATTCATGTTTATGTACAATTTCTTATTTACGAGTGGTGTACAATAAAATGCTTAAAAGTTATCTAATTTTGGTGATATTTTTCATTTTACTAAAAATAATTAAATCACTAATAATGTATAAAATTAAGGAAAATTTGTAATTATTAATCCAACCTTTGCCCGATTTTCTTTAATTAAGCCTACCTATGCAATATTTCTAAATAATCCAACCTTTATGACCCAACTACTATTATTAAGCCTAGCAAGTTAATAACCTGCTGTAACCGGTATTCACCCTTACGTGGCAATATAACCGTTATAATTTTTTTTCCCCTCATTTTTTTAATTGTTATTCTAATGTTCGTTCCTCTCTCCTCTGCGATTTAATTGCTTCATCTCTGCAATTTTCGTTCCTCTCTCCTCTGTTCATCATTTCTCTTCTACCTCTTCTCCACCATTGTTGATCCCTCATACCTCTCCATTCGAAGTTCGTCAAAAATAATCAGCAATTGCTATGACTGGGTTAAACCAATCAACTGTTGGATCTGGGTTAAGGGTTAAGGGTTAAGAGGAGAGAAGGGTTAAGGGTTTTTTGGAAAAAAAAATTAGAAAATCCTGTTTAGGTGGCATGTGATGTGACGTGTCCAAAATTTTAGGAGGAAAATCAACTTCTGGTTGTCAACGTTTTTAATGTTGACTTTGTAACAGGTAACCGGTCACACAGGCTTAATAATAGTAGTTGGGTCATAAAGGTTGGATTATTCAGAAATATTGCATAGGTTGGCTTAATTAAAGAAAATCGGGCAAAGGTTGGATTAATATTTACAAATTTTCCTAAAATTAATCATTTAATCTTCTAAAATGTTTTTCTATCAACATTTTTTTTATAATATAAAAGTTATTCAAAATATATTAAAAGTTAGTTAAAAGTAAAAAAAAAATTAGGTAAAAGTTATCCAGAGGTACAATAAATTTATTGTACACCTTGTCGCGCATAAGACATTTTGAAAATCATATCCCGTTGGTTGGCTAGTCAATTAAGGCGTGCTATAAGAGAATCGTCTCACAAGAGTTGGCAATGGATTGGGTTGGGTCGGAATCACGCCGACCCATTTATAAATGGTTGAGATTCTCAACCCAACCCAACCTTATTATAAACAGGTTGATATGAAGTTGACCTGTTTAAGTATTTTTTCCCTTTAAGTGTAAATTAACTTGACTTTATTACTAACTGTAGATTATATCCCGTGCATGCACGTGTATTTTTAAAAAATTATTTTACCATCTTTTTGTAAAATGTTTGAATAATAAAAGAATTGTTAAAAAAATACAAACGATTTTGCAGATTGTCAAAAGATTAATAAAGTTATGATATATTATACTCCGTATGATTTTACAAATTTTATTTTTGAGAAATAAAATTAATTACATTTGAAAATTTATATTGAAGATCATATAAATAGGGAAAGATAATTAAATTTTAATCAAAATAATGATTCTTTTCCATAAAAGTTAATTGAGATATATAAATTAATAAATCGGGAGTAAGAAGAAAAGTTTTGGTGGGAATTTTTTTTATTAGGAAAGTGTATGTTTTAGTAAAATGTAATAGAATGGGTGATTTTTTCGAGGCAAATCTCATGGAAAAAACTAATACTTCAATAAGTATTTGACATGAATCAAAACATCAAATAATTATTCAATGTCGAAGGAAAAAATGAGAAACAAAATCTTTTACATAACATTTTACAGATCTATATTACGGAGTAAATATTTGCTAAAACTTGAATAGTTGGTGAAATAGTTTAGCAATAAATTTTTTAATAAATGAAAAAGGAAAGTCAGGTGAGTAAAATTGGTCTTTTAAGCTGAAGAAGAGACGACACTGATAGGCTATGAATGGGCTTATTATTTACTTTTTCTTCTAGTCTTTCTTCACTGTTATTTAGGAAATGACCATAGATTCGATAGTTTAATTTGTAGAAAAGATAGATAAAGATAGACAAATAAGTATTGGAAAGATAGGCATTGTACAAAGATAAAAATACACAAAATTAAACTTTGTTGCTGGTAAATCTTACCCAATTAGTTATATGGGTTAGACGAATTGCTTTCGGGTTGTAAATTTCCACCTGAGCCATTGAATTGAACGGTTAAAATCTTAACCCAACCCTTTATATTGGGTTGGTTTCGAGTGGGTTGGTGGGTTGGGTCAGTTTTTGCCACCTCAACCGCTCTACGCCTCAACGTCTTAGAGACCGCTCCTTCGACTTTAGCTAGCATTTTAAACTAAATTCATGTCTTTTCTTACTGTCCTGTATATGAAAAAATTTCAAATTTTGTGGTTCATTTGTATACGTATTTGTTCATTTTTTTCGATAAAAAAGCCTAGTAAGTACCATTTGACAACACAACGTCCGATCTTCGTGTTGGTGTACCACAAATCCACAGTACGTATAGTATAAATAAGATAAGAACAATAACACAAGGACATATAGTATAATTAAGATTCATTGAAAGAGATAACACAAGTAGAAAAGCACTCACAGTGTGCTCCTTCAGGTTCTGAATCCAAATGGAAAGATCACTTGCAGTGTGCTAGGAAACGATTAAACTAAATTGTTCTTCAATAATCTCTTTATTAATCTCCTAATAATAATAAGTTTCTTGTACGAATTAAGACTAAATCAGAGCACAAAAAATGTAGTCCTTACTAACTATATGGAGCCAATCAAATACAGAGTACTGTGAGAGTGTATGGACGGATGAACCAAAAGAATAAGTATGAGATAGCAAAGTCATAGTCAATTCTCCTGCGTTCATACAACAAAAGTTGTTGTTGATCTTAATTTCTGTAGTGGTAGTCCCATAAGGTTATAAGT
Organism: Spinacia oleracea; assembly: GCF_020520425.1. Lineage (NCBI taxonomy): Eukaryota > Viridiplantae > Streptophyta > Magnoliopsida > Caryophyllales > Amaranthaceae > Spinacia > Spinacia oleracea. Next base: position 79,238,591 of record NC_079488.1, on the reverse strand, counting down.
TCCAATGAGATGTTTCTTGGACTCATACCGAAAGGCACATACTCCCTCCATCCCTCTAAGATTTCCCCATTAGAGTACGTAATTAACAACATACTCCCTCCGTTCCGGAATACTCGACCCGGTTTGACCGGCACAGAGTTTAAGGGACTTGAATTGACTTATTTAATTTAATAGGTAGTAGTTGATAGTGGGGTATTATTTTAATGTAGTTAGTGGGAAATGTGTAAAGGGGTGGGGATGGGGAGAGTAGGGGTTGAATTTTTAATTATTTTTTGTATGGAGTAGGGGGTAGGTGGGTTAATAGGGGTGGAGTGAGAAATAATATAATATTGTTAGAATATTTCTATTTTTAGAAACAGGTCAAGTATTAAGGGACGGCCCGATAAGGAAAACAGGTCAAGTATTCCGGGACGGAGGGAGTATGTAGACAACAAACGTATGAGGAAATAATTCATTCTGGAGTTAAACATAAAACTTCATATATCATAGCTCATTTCAAGATCGAATACAGGTGTAATCGAGTTCTGCAAGGCATCATAACCAGGAATACAGAAATTAAGTCATAACAAGAGAAAACACAAGTAATTAATAAGCAACCATGGGTCTGATCTACGCATTAGGAACCATCTACTCTCAGCAATGCAGCAACTCAAATAACTAAGCAAAAAAACATGACCGATTATCCTCCAAAGTCCAAACAAGATGAATAAGAAAGATATGACTCACGCATTTGGTTCATCCACTGAAGAACCAATCATCTCCGAATAGGAGGCTGGAACAAGGCTCACGACACAAAGATTGACACCATGAATCTTCAGGCTGCTGGGAATCTTAAGAGCAGGTTTGACAGCTTTGTCCTTCATATCATAACAGCAAAGCCCACCATTGTCATTTTCTCTTCTCAACAGAACTTCATCTCCTTTTCTGGAACAAGAAAGTGGAGCACTCACCAAAGGTCCAACTATGCTGGCCTCGGTGATATTGAACAATTTAGTCCAGGACTCTTTCACACCGTACTCTTTCATCACCCAAACATAGACATCATGAAACTCGGGGCAAATTCGAGTCACTAGGCATAAGCATTCATCTAAAACCCCCAACACAACAATATCATTAGGCGTAAGTTTATAATCAGAAAAAGAATCACCATCATTATCATCAGATTCACAACCCTTTTTCTCTGTTCCTGTCAAGTCAGGCAAAGCCAAATCATTGGCAGCAGTCCACTTCAAAGAGGATAGATCAAACCCTCGAAGCCGAGGCTTTCCCTCTGCAAGTTCCCAAAAGATCCAGTGAACTAAATTGTTCTTGATGACTGCACCAGGGCAAAACCATGACATTATTTCACCATGAAATCCTATTTCAACTAGTGTCCAATGTCTATCTCTCAAGCTATATACCATTACTTCCCTAATTACAAAACCAAATTTGTTATTGCCACAACATGGACAAACACGACCACGGCCGTTACCATCATCACCACCACCACCATCCTCTTCTACACCACTATCTTCACCACCTCCTCCACCAACACTACCATCATCTCCCTCACTACCATGATCACCACCGCCATCACCATCACCCCCACTACCATCACCGTCACTACCATCCTCACCACCACCGCCATCACCAGAACCGCCATTTTCATCCCCGCTACCACCACCACCGCCGTTTTCAGAACCACTACCACAATCACTAGAAATAAAATAGTCAGCAATCCTCACAATCCTATAGTCATCCATAGAAGAATCGTACCCAAAACCGAAACTAACACCCCTAAATTCCGAAGGCAACTCATCAACAGGAGGGGGATGAGGCAGTACAACATGGAAATTAGTAGATGGGTTCCACAAAATAACCTCCAACAATTGAGGGCTCTCAACTTTTGTACAAACCAAAGCTATCAACCCATTAACAGACCCACAAATCGAAAACTCATAACCGGAAAATAAATTGGGTAAATCAAACCTTGAAGTAGCAGTAATAGTAGTAGCGATGTCGAGCTTGGAACTCCGCTTCAATGGCGTCGATTCAAGGTGACTTCCATAGTTGACGATGAGAAGACGATGGTCAGAGGAGAGAGAATGGGCGAGGTAAAGTTTAGAGAAATTGGGGCTATGGAGTAAGGAATTCCAAGTTTTTGAAACGCATTTGAAGCGAGCTAGTGATTTTGCGGGTAATCGGGTGAGAATGGAGGTGATTAAATCCATTGGAAGGGTTAAGGATGCCATTGTTGTGGGGGTTTAGTGAGAAGCAGAGCAAAATGAGAGGAAATTAGCTGGAAAATGAAATGGCATAAACCCTGAAATTTCGTGTCGGAGAATTTATCACACCTGAATTTTGGGTTTGATTTTATGGGACTTGGGGATTTGCTCCTAGAGTTAACAAATCGAGATTGCAATTGTAAATGGACAGACTATATATAATCGGTTTGGGTCTTAGCGAAGTAGCGAACTATGAATGATGAGGATCAGCGTGCGAAAGGCGTGTTAATGCGCTGAGCCAAGATTGAGTCTAAGTAAGCTCGGCTCGAGCTCGAGCTCGAACCTTGTTGAGCCTGGAAAATTAAGCTCGGCCTCGAAACTTTTAAGGCTCGATCATTAAATCTTAAATTAATATGGACGTTTAAAGTTTTCATGTTTTATATGTTAATCATAGAGTTCTATTAAGAGTTAATTTATGTAAAAGATTATTTTATAAAACTTATTAGTATTTAATACCATTCGACCCGCAATCTGGGCTCGTTAAGATCTCGAGTTGAGTTTTGACCGAGTTTCATACAAGCGAAGCGTAGAATAGTTCGCAAGCAGACTTGGTGTGTTGACACCTCTAGTGTGCGCTATGTGCCCATAAGAGTGTAAAAAAACGTTTTTCGAGTTTTATCGATTATTATTACCAGATCGGGTTTAGATAAGATCAACTTTTATCAGTTTTTGAAAACTTTAACTATTATATGTACTCACCTAAAATCATTTACATTACCCACCTAAAATTTGCTTTTTAGTCGTGTTTGTACCAGCTACTCGTAATTTAAGAGCATGTTAGTTCGTGTTTTTTTTTTTTTTGGTTTTTTTTTTGGTAAGTAAACACATTTATTTTAAAAAAAACACCAACATACAACATGGTAAATATAGGGGGGAAAACACAACGGGAACAATTTCCTCTCTCTAGAATTTCCTCCCTGCCTTCTCTCTTGATCTAAGTCTGATTACTGGAGATTATCCTTCTCGCCTCTGGCGAGGAGGCCTCTAGGGGTCTTCTTAGGTTCAAGGAGGGGTTTTCTCCTCAAATTTCTTTTGTATTTTTCCTTCTTGTTTTGCAGGTGCCCTTCCATTTCGTTCACATTTCAAGCTTCGCCTTTGAGTATGGAAACAAATCAAGCAGCAACAACAAACAACATGGATCAAGATTCTAGAAATGATCAACAAATTAACGACGTTAATATGGTGGATCATGACGCCCAACAATCTCCCTTACCCCCTGCTTCGCTTCCTGTTTCTTTTAAAGAAGCAGTAGCAGGAAATTCACAATGGTTCGAGGAAGCTAAAAAAATTCAAATCACTTCTCTGGAATGGGAAGATCAAGATGTTGATCCTCCTGACATCTCCAAAGCTGTTCAATTCCCAAAAGATACCTTGAACAAGCTCAGACAACCCTGGAAACTCACACTTATGGGTAAATGCCTAGGAATATCTGTGCGTCCTTCCTTTATTACTCAAAGAGTACGAATTATGTGGAGGCCAAAAGGAGGTTTGGAGGTCATAGATCTTGGCCAAAATGTCTATCTCTTTTGATTCTCTCTCCAAGATGATTATGATAAGGCACTCTTGGGAGGTCCATGGTTTGTTCTTGACCATTACCTGATGATAACTAAATGGAAACCTAACTTTAGGCCTTCAATGAATCCATTCGACTCGATGACAGTTTGGATTCGATTTCCAGAACTTCCGGTGGAATATTATGATAAACAAGCACTTTTTGAAATCGCCAAAATTGCTGGCCAACCAATTAGGGTGGATTATGCAACGGATCATCTAACCCGCGCAAGGTATGCTAGAGTATGTCTGGTTATTGATCTTAATTTTCCTCTTGTTTCAATGGTTTGGGTTGGGAATCAGTAGCAGAAAATTGAATATGAAAATATTCATTCTCTCTGTTTCTCCTGTGGGAAGATAGGACACTTAAAAGATAAGTGTCTACTTAACCCAATTAATCCTAATCCTAAACCTCCTTTTCCTAATTTGATGCTGCATGATTCAAGCCCATCTTCTGAAAAACAATCCACCGAAAATACCACTACAAACCAGGCCCCACCAACCATTAACCAACCCATGTGCCTCATGTCAACCCAATCCCACTACTTCTGATTTGTTGGATTTAACTAAGCAAAACATTGAATCTTATGGTCCATGGACTACAGTAATGAATAAAAGAGGCCCAAAGCCCAACAAATCTACCCATCCAAAAAACACGATAACCCAAACTAAAACAAACTCATTAAACCCTCAACCCAACAAAAACAAAGAGAAAAATAAATCGAAAGTTCCATGGAAAAGAAATCATTGGCAGATTCTGGAAAATGAAAATTCAGAGAAAAATATTATGGAAAAGGAAGTTGCCTTTTCTGCAATTGGGGAAAAAAACCTTGGGAATGATCAAAATCCCTCATTAAATCTCCTTACTGAGCAAGAGAAGGAAAACCCTTCATCTTCAGCTTCTACTTTTCATTCCCCAGTTTTACAAGGCCACGTTGCATTAGATACAATGGCCAATTCAGCCGGTGCCCCTTCCACTACCACTTCATCTTCGCCTTCAAATAATCCTGGAAAAAATTCAAACAATGTCTTCTCCTCTTCCCTGTCTTCTCAACAACTCAATGAAAAAAGCAACCATGGAGAGAAAACCGCAATTCCCTCGCCTTCGCAAGCAACGAGCATCCAGGAGAGCCAAAGCTCGCCTTCCAACTCCATCATCATCCCCACCTCTTTCATCCCCATCACCCATCAATGCAGCAACTCCACCCCCACTGTCTCCACCATCAGCTCCGACCAACTTCAACAACTTGGAGAATCTCAATGCGGGGAGTTCCAGAACTTCTCTAATGTTTCGACTTCCATTCTCTCCTTACACTCTGCAGAAACCGGTAACTCGAAGGAGCAAACCTCTCGACCCGACATCCAACCAATTCATTCCACCAAGGAGCTCATCAGCGCCGACGCTCCGACTCCCATGGGCATCGATAGAAACACCTCCCACTCCACAAAAGATTGCATTAATGCACAGTTCTCTTCTCCGTCTTCAGGAATTCCAAACACGTTCCTCCAACTTGACCAATCCACCAACCAACCTATCCCTGAAACAACCAATTCAACCTACTCCACCCGCTCTTCTTCCACAACCACTCATTCCACCTCCAAGAAACCCAGGAGACTATGCATTGGAGTCAAACCCAGTAGAACTAGACTTAGAACGTCTAGCAAACCATACGACAGCTTACTCGGTCCAAAAAGGGGTAGTGGGTGTCAAGCTGGAATTCCATTACTGGGGAATGATCAATGGCGGGGAGAAGGAGATACAGGCAATGGTGCCACCCCTCAAGATGAAGGACATTGTGCTGATGGAGATGCTACCAAAGTGGAAGGACTGGGAGGGATTTTATCCATGGATTCCAGTCAATGATCTCAAGGTTTCAGGTTTCACCCCTTCTTCTTTTCCTGACCTTAATATGTAGATTGTAATCTGGAATGTTAGAGGTGCTACTAAGAATGATTTTATTCCTTATGCTTGGGATGTCATTAACAATCACAAACCATCCATTTTCATTCTATTAGAAACTAAAAATAATGAAGACAGAGCCAATTGTGTGGCTAAACACTTAGGGTTTGATAAAGTCTTGGTTGTGCCAGCTGAAGGAAGAAGGGGTGGGCTATGGATGTTCTATAATCCTCATGTTTTTTCTCTTATCATGCACACTGAAAAAACCCCTAACTACTTTCATGCCCTGTTTAAACTCAACCCAACTCAACCTGAAGTTCTTATAACTGGTGTTTATGCTCCAAGCACTAGCACTAAGAGACATGAGTTGTGGGCTGACCTCAAATCCTCCCTCCCTCCTCCTACTACCCCTTGGTTAGTTTTAGGAGATCTTAATGAGGTGACAAGTCAAGCTGAAAAATCTGGGGGAAGAAGGTTTGTGGGTAGTCAATATGCTGACTTTAATGTGCTTGCTGATGCTGCGTCTTTGGTTGATCTTGGGTTCAATGGGAATCCTTTCACCTGGAGCAACGCTCGTGAAGGCATGGATTTGATTTGTGAACGTTTGGACAGGGCTCTAGCAAATCCAAGCTGGATTAACACTTATCCTCACACTCAGGTATTACATTTACCTAAAATTTATTCTGATCACTGTCCCCTTTTAGTTAATATTTTTCCTGAAAAATTAGATGGTCCCTTTCCCTTTAGATGCAAAGAACTATGGTTATCTCATGAAGCTTTTAAGGATTATTTTCTTAGTAATTAGACTGCTGCTGATATGAATTTTATAGCTGGCCGGAATAATTTTCTGAATTCTATCCAGAGTTGGAACACCAACATTTTTGGGAATTTGAGAAAACAAAAAATGAATCTGCTGAAAAGAATTGATGGTTGTCAAATTAGTTTGGCAAAACGTTTTTCCCAATTTATTTTTGACCTTGAAAAGAAACTTCTTTTTGAACTTAAAGATATTTATCAGAAAGAAAGAGTCATTTGGGCTCAAAAAGCTGGGTTGAATTGGAGAAAGTATGCTGATTGGAATACTAAATACTTTCATACTATTGCTAAAGTTAAAAAGTCTAGAAGTAAAATTCTTTGTTTAAAAAATGAAGATGATACTTGGATTCATGACCAGAACATGTTGAAATCTATGGCTAGAGATTATTTTATTAAGGTTTTTACTTCCTCCCACTTTTCTAGCCCTAGAATCATGCAGGTTCCAAATTCTTTATTTATTATTCCTAGTTCTGATGTTAGTTTTTTAAATAGTTGCCCTTCTGCTGAGGAAATTAAAGATGTTTTATTCCAAATGAACCCTATTAAAAGCCCAGGACCTGATGGCTTGCAGCCTCTTTTCTTCCAAAAGTTTTGGAATGATTTAAATTATTCTATCACTCCTTTTGTGCAAAGATGTTTTTCTTCAAGTGCTATTCCCCATAACATTAATAATTCCTATCTTTACCTGATTCCTAAGACTAATATTCCTTCTTGTATGAAAGAATTCAGGCCTATTGGGCTTTGTAACTTTATTTATAAACTGATTACTAAAATTATTTCAAATAGACTAAAGCCCCTGCTCCCTAACCTTATCAGCCCCTTACAGTCTAGCTTTGTCATGAATAGAACCATTGATGAGAATGTGATTATCATCAAAGAAATTGCTCATATTTTTAATAAGGCCAGTTTTAAATCAAAATGTATGGCCCTTAAGATTGATTTAAGTAAAGCCTTTGATAGTATTGAATGGAGTTTTTATTCATGACACTCTCCATTGGTTTAATCTCCCTTCTTCCACTATCAAATTAATTATGAGTTGTATCACTACCTCTTCTATTTCTGTTCTTTGGAATGGTCAAATAACAGATAGTTTTCTTCCTACAAGAGGGATTAGACAAGGTGATCCCTTATCCCCTTATATTTTTGTTCTTTGCCTTGAAAGATTATCTCACATGATAGAAAATAATGTTCATAATAAAAATTGAAAACCTCTTAAACTGTCTAAGGATGTGTCTATCTCTCATCTGTTTTATGCTGATGATGTGTTCCTCTTTGGTTCTGCCACCATTAATAACATGAAAACTATGCTTGAGATTCTTCATTCTTTTGGCCAAATGTCAGGTTTACAAGTTAACTTCTCTAAATCTTCTCTTATTTTTCCTAAGAAAATGAATCATAATGTTCGTTGTGATATTAGGAATGAGTGCACCTTCAAAGACACAACCACCTTTGGGAAATATCTAGGTTGTACTATTTCTCCTACTAGACTTAAGAAAGCTGACTTCTTCAATCTTTTAGACAAAACTTCTAGCAAAATTAGGGGTTGGCAAGCAAAACTTTTGAATATGGCTGGCAGATGCACCCTCATTAAGTCTGTTCTTAATGCTTATCCCCTTTATGTGATGCAAAGTACTGTGCTCCCTGTTACTGTGATTCAAGAACTTGAAAGTAAATGTAAAAGGTTCCTTTGGAACAGAGTGGACAGATCTAGATATGTGCCTAGAACCAACTGGAATAGGGTGTGTGATCCTATTAATAAAGGGGGACTATGTATTAGAAATTTAAAAAGATGGAACCTTTCCTTTATGGCTAAATTAGGGTGGAAAATTCTTACTCAACCTGACAAACTTTGGGTTAAAATTCTTACTTCTAGGTACCTTAAAACTTCAAATTTTTTGGACTGTCTCTCTAACCCTAATAGTTCTAATATCTGGAAGGATATTCTTAAAGGAAGAGAGATTCTAAAAAAAGGTATTATTATAAGGATTGGAGATGGGAAAGATACCTCTCTTTGGTACCACCACTGGGTGGGTGACTACCCTATTTATCTCCTTCCTACCCTTGTTATTCCTGATTCCATTGCTCACTTAAGAGTTTCTCATATCATCTCTAATAAACAATGGGATTTGTCTCGAGTAGAACACCTTCTTCCTCCTTTTATTTGCAATCTTATCAAAGCTACCCCTCTTCATACTCTTACTGATTGTGTTGACTCTATCAGTTGGAGACTTGATAATAAGGGCTCCTTCACCATTAAATCTGCTTATCACTCTTCCTCTAACTCTGACCTCAGTCAATGTTTAGTTAATGTCAACTGGAAAAAACTGTGGAAAATTAGTGTGCCATACAAATACAAAATGCTTTTGTGGAATGTCTGTCATTCTATTCTCCCTGTTGCCCTAACCCTTTCTCACAAAATTCCAAATTTTGACCCTATATGTATTCGAGCTGTAATTCTACTGAAGATAATATTCATCTTTTCAGAACTTGCCATAGTTCCTCTATGTTCTGGTCTATGATTTTCCAATATCACTCTTCCTCTTTTGATTTGAATTTACAGTCTTTCTACTCTTTAAACTGGCATGATTGGATTTCTTTCAATTTAAGTGGGTGTACTGAATGGCAAATTGTGTTTACTATGGCTATATGGCACATTTGGTCCTATAGGAATAATGCAGTTTTCAATCAAAAAATGGAAAACTGCTTAACCTTTTATAATAAATTCTGGGCCGATTTCAATTTCACTAACAATATTGTTCAGTCTAAAGATCCAGCCATCAGGAATAGTTCTACTACAGTCAGAATTTGGGCCCCTCCTCAGAAGCTGTTCTTCAAACTCAATACTGATGGTTCTTGGTTAGATATTAACAATGCTGGAGGTGGAGGAGTTATTAGATGCAGCAAAGGAATATGGCAAATTGGATTTTCTTCCCATTTCAGCAGTATAGGTGTTGCTGCTGCTGAGCTCACTGCTATCAAGGAGGGTCTCCTTATTGCCTGGGAAAGGAAGATGACTCACCTGGAGTTGGAAACTGATGCTGAAGCTCTAAAGTTCATGCTGGAGCATCCTCAAAGCTACAAAGATCATCATCTCTCTTCGATCATCACGGATATTACCTCTCTTTTGCAGAGAAACTGGGTGGTTTCTATTCTTCATGTGAAGAGAGATGCTAAAAAGATTGCTCATGGACTTGCGGAGATTGGGAGGCAGATGAAAGCAGTGAAGATGTACCATTTTCAACCTCCACCATCTTTAGTTCATGACTACGAGATGGAGATGGTTACTGAGGAAGCTTCGACAATCTAGCTTCTTGGTTGGGCTCGGGTTGCAGTATATACAGAAGCATGTCAATGGAACTAAAATCCTTTATTTGGTTTGTCTATATTATAACTTTTGTAAGCCTGGTCTTATCTTTAGAGTGGTGCTAATTAATATTGGTTTTTGTGATGGCACCACTGCTTTGTTGGCTTTTATGTATGACCCAAAACTTTGAGGTTTAACTCTCAGTCGATAATATATTTCTTATTTCTGCATTAAAAAAAATATATATATATAGGGGGGAAAACCATATAGGATGTACACTAACCCCTCTAGAACCCAAGAAACAAAAAGGTCGAATCGGCAAAAACCAAAATACAACTCGTAACTATTTGATTGTGACTAACAACTAGAGACTTAGAGAGCATCAAACCAATCTTGATCAGAATGTGACACTTTCTTACTCATAATACTCTTAAGTCTTAACTCTATGCTTAATCATACCTTGAATACTCACAATGGAATATGCCGTAGCCACCTTTTGTTCCCATAACGCTTTGTTTCTTACAGACCAAACCATATATATAGCTGCCCACACTGCAGTAAAAACCACATTCTTCCTGAACTGATATTTCCCGGCTCTCTTATTGATCCATCTCAGCAAGACATAAAAGTCAGTAGTACTCGCATTAATTCCCAGCCAAGTCTTAATCCTTTGAATACATTGTTTACTGAATTCACAATTAAAGAACAAGTGCTTATGAGTTTCTATTTCACAATCACAAATTACACATTTTTTCAGAATCACCAATGTGTAATTGGAACAATCTTTGCCTTGTTTGCAACTTCTCCAGCATGGCTAGCCAAAGGATGAAATGAGGCTTAGGAAAGGAAAGCTATTCCAAACCGAAGTGCTCCAGGTAACCTTATGCCCTTGCCTTGTTAATTGAGTATAAAGTGTTGCAATGTTGAACTTAGGCACTGTCAACCAATTATCATTTTGCAAGGCCAATCTTAAATCATTCTTAGCACTGCAAATACTTTTCCAAGCTCAACTAGAACCACTAGGAGCCTGGTACTCTTTCCAGCCATTCCCTTAAATGTATACAGTACTTAATTACCCACTTAACCCACATGTTTTCAGCTTTCTGAGCTATGTTCCAAACTTACCCATGGCTGCTTTATTCCACATAATTAACCAAAGAATGAAGGAGCAACTAACCAGACTTTCAGGCTCATACTTTTACATATATAATTAGGTAGTGAATTACTTTCAGTGTAGGCACAATATAAGTTCGTTTGTGATGATAAAATGGTTCTTCTTTGTCCTGTGACTAGTAATCAAATTTATTACCAAACTAAGCTATTACGTGCACCATTGTGGTACTCCATCTTAAAACCATATGACAATAAAACCATATGACAATAAGGGGAGTAGCCCCTTGGCCTTATTAAGTGTTTAACTCTCTTCTCTTTTATTAATGTGGGACTCTAACACGTGTTGTTTCCTGGGTGAGATCTTAACACCTAATGATTACATTCCAGTTTACCAATATGTTTCTGATAGTTCAGTAGGAACACTTGACAAGAGGGGGGGTGAATTGTTTCTTGGGAACTTGAGTAAGTTTCTTGCGGAATTTAAACAATAAAGAGACTGAGAACAATGAGCGAAGAAAGATATAAAACGGAGGAACCTTCTTGACCCTAATCAAGAAGAACCTCACTACTCTTTTGTATTAATGCAATAACTCTATTACAAATACACTCTTTAACTCGAGTTCCTCTCGAACACGAGTTCCCCACAGCAATCCCCTTCGATTACTGTGCTACTCTTTCTCTCTCTGACTTAACTCTAAGTCGCTCCTTTTCTCTTTGACTTAACTCTAAGTCGCTGTTTCTCTCTTTGACTAAACTCTTAGTCGCTCTTTCTCTCTTTGACTTAACTCTAAGTCACTCAAGGATCACTCAATCCTTAAACCCAAAATACAATATGATAGATAGATTCTAGTACGTAATAAAGCTTATAGTAATAAGGAACTCAAGGAACACTCTATTTTGCCAACTGATTCTTTTAAAACGTTTAAGCTCTTTAAGATAGATTTTGTAGAAATCAGTTGTGTTTTGAAAAGCCAAAACTCTTCTCCTTTTATAGGAGAGTTTTACTTAGGGTTGGGTACCCATGTTCTCCTCAACTACCCACTAACAGTTACTGCTCAGTAACATGGGCATAGTTGGAGAGAAACAAGGGAGACCAAATCAAAACACTAAATGTACGTTAAACAGAAATACGTGGGGAGAGTTTCAAGGAACATGGAAAATCTTTTACTTGAGAAACAAGGATAATAAATCAGAATCCTATGTTTCATTTATTAATTAAATTCATTTTATTTATTAAAAAGATTTTCCAAGTTAAAACTCTTTTATAATTACAGTTAACATATTTCATTTAAAACGTACCAAAATACTTAGGTTCCTTTCGTTCCAAATTACGTATAAACAATATTAAATACTTACATAAATCCTAAACATAAACTCATATGTTGTAGTCTTCATGTTGCACCTTTAGAAGCTTCACTCGAAGACTTCCCAATTTGTTCCTTCTCTGGAACATCGAGGATCCACATAATATATGAGGATCTCGCCTTAGGAACTCGCCTAAGGATCTCGCCTTGCTTAATGATTATTTCTTCAATGTAGTGTCTGACATGGATCAATTACTTGCTTATATTCCACGTTGCTTAGTTTATCCAACTCAGGATCTCCTTAACTTAGCATTATCCCTCTAAGGATCTCGGAACCTATTATGCAACATAACTTAACCAATTGTCAGGAGTTTGCTTTGTCATCATCAAAACTTTAGGGTCAACAATATTCCCCCTTTTTGGTGATGACAACATAAGCAAACTTTCACTAAATGCAATAATAATCAATTAGCATAAATATAAAGCAATAAATTAAATAAAGTATTTTTATAAAAATTAATCTAAATTTCCTAAATGAAATTAAGGAAAATTGAAATTAATTTTAATAAACGAAAATAAAATTAAGAACGAGAAATAAAATTTTATAAACTTACATCGAGAAGAGAGTAGTGAGACGGACTCAAGTGATCAATTTAAGTTAAGTTTGCATTCATTTCCCCCTGTTGGCATTAACAAAAAGTAGAAATACACAGTACTAATATATACCGATTAGAGCGCCCTCCGATCAACGGTTGGCAAACTAAGTTAGCCTCAAAGTTAAGTTCCAACATACTAAATTCGAATATAAAACATAATAATTAACAAGCCAAGTTTTTAGAGATACGATCCTTTAGGAGTTCCACAGAAATAAAGGAAGAAAAATTGTATGTTTCCCAACAGATGGTTACATACCAAAAAGAAAATAAAAAAATAAAATAAAAAGTTCCAAAAAAAATCAAAAGCATCATGTAACACAAAAGCTAGGATCAGGGAAGATGGTTTGGGTATGTAGCAAGTTTAGGTTGGTCCTTTCTCAACTGCATATCAATCCACACCCTGTCTCAATTTCTACTGCCTCCATTAAGTCTCCCACCTTCTCATCATTATTCTCATTATCAAAAGATATATCAACTACCATTCTATTTTTTTTTTTTTTTTTTTTTTTTTTTTTTTTTTAACGACATCCCTTTAATAAAAAATCATAACCCACCATATCATTCAACGAATTTCCCAGTATATTTGTCGCACCCAATCTGATTAATTACCAAATGTGCATCCTCAACCGAAGGAACACGGAACGAGGTAACTTCCCCCTTAGAACAATCCGTATTTTTTTTTTTTTTTTTTTTTTTCCGGTTTATGCAATAACCTCACCGCCCGACTGCCGCTGACTCTTAGCGGGTCGGTGGTGGTCCTCTTTGTTTTCCTCGGCGACCTGAACAGGAGGGGAGGCGGAAGGTAGGGAGGACGGTGGTTTTGGGCTGGGTGGAGGGTGGGTAGAGTTGTCGGAGTCGTCGGGTTTGGGTGGTGAGTCCACGAGCAGGTCGGGTTTTGGTGGAGATGGGTCGCGATCTGGGCGTGAGATTTGATGGTGGTCGCGAACGGTTTGGGATGGGGTGTGGTGTCCGCGAACTGGGTGGTTGCGGGGGTAGGTGCTGTGGTCGCGGACGGGTTTAGGGAAACCAGCGACGAAGGAGCTGTCACCGGCGGGCTATGAACGGCGGCGAGATACCTGTCGTTGGTTGTCGCGGGTTAAGGCGGTGTTGGTTTGTGGAGAAGGGCGTGAGGGTCGAGAGGGTTTGCGGTGTCGGGGCTTCGGTGGTCGGTCGGTCGGGTTGGGTCCGGTCGCCGAGCCGAGGCCACCGGTGGTTGTGGCTCGTGGAGTCCGGCCGCCAATTGTGGTGGTTAGGGTTTCAGATTGGGGATTTTCATTGTTAGGGTTTGAATTTGGGGATTTTTAATTTTTGGGTTTCTTGTGTTTGAATTTGGTGAGATGTGAATTTGTGGTGGCTTTGGGTATGAGATCCATAGGAGTGATCCATTAGCTTTTGATTTTGGAAAAATAAAATTTAATGGAATAAAAAATTATGGATATATAAAAGAAAAATAAAAATAATTTGTGGAAAAATAAAAGATAGGAAAAAATTGTAACATAAAAAATATATCCATGATCCTTATATTTTAGTGGAACTGTTTGAATTACGTATCTCATATTACTGACTAATTAAACACACATTTTAATTCTAAATTTTTGGTTGTTCCTTAACAATGGTAAACTTCAGTTATGCTTTACGCACATGTATTTATAATGGTATACAGTAGTAATGCACAAATCTAAAAAAGTCATACCTCATGAGGAACTGTCAGCTTACTTATCTTATTTTGATCATCCCGAGTTCCATTCTCATTTTCTCATGCTTCTCTCTGCTTGTTTACTTTGCAAGATTCTTGCAAAAACTTTCATTATTTGTACGAAACAGTAAATTATCAAAGTAAATTTGTACAACTAGTGAATCAGATCCTTTTGCTTTTAAAGATAGAATTTTATCAATTCTTCCTCGTTTAAAATCATTTTGTAAAAGAAACTTGCATAATCTCTCGTACCACGATCTCGGAGCCTGCTTTAACCCATAGAGAGCTTTGTCAGGCTTATAGATGTGATTCGGAAATTCGGGATTCTCGAAACCGGGGGGTTGTTCCATATAGACGTCTTTTTCAAAAAAATCATTTAAGAAAGCATTGACGTCCATATGATACAACTTAAATCCCATAAAGGCTGCAAAAGCAATTAGAGTTCGAATAGCTTCTAATCTAACAACAGGTACAAACGTTTCTTCGAAATCAATACCTTCCTGTTGATTGTAGCCTTTGACTACTAACCTTGCCTTGTTCCTGATGATCGTTGTATGTTTATCAAGCTTGTTCCTGAACACCCACATCGATCCTATGACCTTTTGATTCTTTGGTTTGGATTCCAGATGCCATACCTTGTTCCTTTGGAACTCGTTTAACTCATTTTGCTTGGCAGTGATCCAATCAGTATCTTTCAAAGATTCAGTGTGGTTCCTTGGCTTGATTGTGGAGAGGAACGCATGAAAAGCACAGAAGTTCCTTAGTTGAGACCTTGTTTGAGTTCCTTTCCTAATATCACTGATAATCAGATCCATTGGGTGAGAACTTTGATGTTTCCAGGGCTTAGGTTGATATTGTGCCACTGGAACATCTAAGGTCTCCTCAGTTCCTTCCGTTTCCTGAGATCCTTGTTCCTCTGCATCAGAGGTTTCTTGATCTTCTTCCGGTTCCTCAGAATCATCATTTTCTGGTTCCTCAGGATCAGGGGCTCTTGGATTTCTTTGTACAGGAACTTTTTGGTTAGAAGCAGTTTCTTGTGTTTGTGGATCTTCTATTCCATTTTGATGTCTTCCAAGAGAGATTTCCTCATCATTATCTGTAAAACGAATTAAACCAATTTCGAAATCTTCTTGTTCCTGAATTTCATCAACATTGTTAGCTTCATCAAGCATAATATATACTTTTTTAACTCTTTCGAAATAGTCTTTAAGAGAGGTATTCCTGACAGGCAACTGAAAGAACCTACCATGTACATCAGATTTAACATTATCGAGGTAGGTTGTGTGTTCTTTGCTAAGTTCCATTGCCTTGTCAATTTGAGCCTTTATTACGATAAGCTTTTTAAAAATGTCTAGAGTTTCTATCAATAATTCCACTAATTTAGTTTTAGACAGAGATAAAAGAGTTGAGGACCTTACTTCACTTGATGGATCTTGGGTGGTTCCATCGATCTTTGCCATAAGACAAAGGTTTGCTGTTTCTTCATCTGATTGATCCTCATCTTCTTCCGAGTCAGTGGCTTCTTCCCAAGCTTCAATCATTGCCTTCTTGAAATTGGGTTTGGCAAAGGTGGATTTGTTGAACCTTTCCTTGTATTGATCCTTTCCCTTGCCTTTCCCTTTTTCATTTTTCCACTGAGGACAGTCTTTGATTTGATGGTCAGAATCACCGCACTTGAAACATCCTTGGTCAGACTTGGAACCGCTTAGTTTTCTCATTGAGTTCCTTCCTCTTAGATTTCCAGGTTTAGAGTTCCTGTAAAATCTTTTCATTCTTCTGACCAGCGTAGCAACCTCATCTTCATCAGGTTCTGAGTCCTCCTGTTCCTCAGCCTTGAGAGCAAGGCCTCGGTTCTCAGGAACAACTGCTCCTAGATGTAATTCGTGAGTCATCAAGGATCCCGCCAATTGTTCAATGTTGAATTTGGTGAAATCCTTTGTTTCGAACAATGCTGTGACCTTGGTTCTCCATCTATCATCCTGTGGCATGCTCCTTAGGATCTTCCTAACCTGTTCATCAGAGGGAATATTTCTTCCAAGAGAAACTAGTTCATTAGTAATATTAGTGAAACGAGTAAACATTTCCTGTATTGTTTCTCTTGGTTGCATTTCAAAACGTTCATACTTAGACATTAATAAATCAATTTTTGAACGTTTGACCTCATTAGTTCCTTCATGAGTTATTTGAAGGAGATCCCAGATTTGCTTTGCGCTCTTGCACCCCATAACTCTGTTATGTTCATGAGGTCCAAGGCCGCAATGCAAGATTTTCACAGCCATTGCGTTGATTTCAAATTTCTCAAAATCTTCCTTAGTAAAGTCAGACATGGGTTTAGGAACTACCTCATTTTGAGCATTGATCATTGTTACCTCGAAATCACCGACTTCTATGACTCGCCAGACTTGATAGTTCTCTGCCTTGATGTAGATCTCCATCCTGTTCTTCCAGTAGGTGTAGAATTTTCCGTTGAACATTGGAGGTCTTTGAGTGGAATAACCTTCCTCGAGTTTCTCGTAAGCGTTCATACTTTCCAGGAACTTTTTCTCAACAGGGTTTCCTGTATTTTTGTGAGATCCGGCTCTGATACCAACTGATAGTTCAGTAGGAACACTTGACAAGAGGGGGGGTGAATTGTTTCTTGGGAACTTGAGTAAGTTTCTTGCGGAATTTAAACAATAAAGAGACTGAGAACAATGAGCGAAGAAAGATATAAAACGGAGGAACCTTCTTGACCCTAATCAAGAAGAACCTCACTACTCTTTTGTATTAATGCAATAACTCTATTACAAATACACTCTTTAACTCGAGTTCCTCTCGAACACGAGTTCCCCACAGCAATCCCCTTCGATTACTGTGCTACTCTTTCTCTCTCTGACTTAACTCTAAGTCGCTCCTTTTCTCTTTGACTTAACTCTAAGTCGCTGTTTCTCTCTTTGACTAAACTCTTAGTCGCTCTTTCTCTCTTTGACTTAACTCTAAGTCACTCAAGGATCACTCAATCCTTAAACCCAAAATACAATATGATAGATAGATTCTAGTACGTAATAAAGCTTATAGTAATAAGGAACTCAAGGAACACTCTATTTTGCCAACTGATTCTTTTAAAACGTTTAAGCTCTTTAAGATAGATTTTGTAGAAATCAGTTGTGTTTTGAAAAGCCAAAACTCTTCTCCTTTTATAGGAGAGTTTTACTTAGGGTTGGGTACCCATGTTCTCCTCAACTACCCACTAACAGTTACTGCTCAGTAACATGGGCATAGTTGGAGAGAAACAAGGGAGACCAAATCAAAACACTAAATGTACGTTAAACAGAAATACGTGGGGAGAGTTTCAAGGAACATGGAAAATCTTTTACTTGAGAAACAAGGATAATAAATCAGAATCCTATGTTTCATTTATTAATTAAATTCATTTTATTTATTAAAAAGATTTTCCAAGTTAAAACTCTTTTATAATTACAGTTAACATATTTCATTTAAAACGTACCAAAATACTTAGGTTCCTTTCGTTCCAAATTACGTATAAACAATATTAAATACTTACATAAATCCTAAACATAAACTCATATGTTGTAGTCTTCATGTTGCACCTTTAGAAGCTTCACTCGAAGACTTCCCAATTTGTTCCTTCTCTGGAACATCGAGGATCCACATAATATATGAGGATCTCGCCTTAGGAACTCGCCTAAGGATCTCGCCTTGCTTAATGATTATTTCTTCAATGTAGTGTCTGACATGGATCAATTACTTGCTTATATTCCACGTTGCTTAGTTTATCCAACTCAGGATCTCCTTAACTTAGCATTATCCCTCTAAGGATCTCGGAACCTATTATGCAACATAACTTAACCAATTGTCAGGAGTTTGCTTTGTCATCATCAAAACTTTAGGGTCAACAGTTTCCAAACGGACTGTTCTCGATATGAGTTAATCTGTTCTCTTGCTCGCGCGATATTAAGCTACAATGGTTATGCCTTAAATATGATCATTAACACAA
This sequence comes from Spinacia oleracea, assembly GCF_020520425.1. Lineage (NCBI taxonomy): Eukaryota > Viridiplantae > Streptophyta > Magnoliopsida > Caryophyllales > Amaranthaceae > Spinacia > Spinacia oleracea. The sequence goes on along the minus strand of NC_079488.1, from coordinate 79,219,990 downwards.
AATTAACACAAAAGAGTGTTCTTTATCATAGAGCTACGTTATAACAAACCTTCACAAACTCAATATCCACGGAAAGGGGGAAGGGATTTCAACATGTGGCATTGTGGCCTACACAAACACTCAAAATCCCGGACTCTACAGCCTGCCTTAACGATAAGGTCCGAGTGCAGATCATGTCCATTCCAGTAAAAGCCCTATGTCGTTCCATTATTCGATATTTTTCGTGAATACTCCCTCCGTACAGAAATAGTTGTTGCATTTTTACTAACACACAATTTAATGAATGTGAATTGATTTTACTAAAATAAGGCCTTGTTCTCTTCAACTTACACTACAAGAAATTGTACTATTAACGACGGGTAATTGTTGATTAACGACGGGATTTTCCGTCGCGAACCCGTCATAAAAGGGGCCGTCGTTAATGGAAAATCCCGTCATTAACCCGTCGTAAAAGACATTTGCGACGGCTGTTCCCGTCCTTATGGGTTGTTATCCCCTTCGCAAAAGCCCTTTTACGACGGGATTTTTACCCGTCGTTATTAGGTTGTCATAAAAGATGCAAATTTTTATAGTGTTATAGGACCTTATTTGCAGGTTCTATAAGTTCAAATAAGTTTCATTAAGTTTGAATAAAATCCTATAAGGTCCAGTAAGTTCTAATAAGTTCCTATAAGGTCCTTTAAGTTCCAATAAGGTCCAATAAAAAGTCTTATAATTTCCAATAAGGTTGTATAAGTTCCAATGAGTTCTTAAATAAACTATGTAATATTATAATTACTAGTATTGAAGCCCGTGCGATGCACGGGTTTGTCAATTTTTATACATCTTTGTCTTATTATATCATCGTATACAAATAGGTATTTTATAAATTATACCTATAATACAAAGTTAAAATAGGTCATTTTTAAAGTTGGAGTACAAAGTGTTCTTAATATTTAAAATGTTTATGCACCCGAGTTGGTATATTATGCGTATGTTATTGTATAAAAAGAAACCTCTATGCTATCAATTAGACTATTCTATCTATTTTTCTAGAAATCCATATAAATCAAAGTACTTTGTAACAAAAGATACGGAGCACTTTTTTCTTTTTGAGAATAAAAAACTTTAAATTTTGCATTTGAGATAACTCCCAATTTGTAATTTTATCTTATTTTTTTAAAGGGAATTTTTTTTGAGTGGATTTTTTTAAAGGAGATAACTGTATATTAGTAGTAAATAAATAATACGACATATATATTATCGGACTCCAATTACGAAACTGTTGTTCAACTACGTAGTCATGTACAACACACATAGAGTACCAAATATCCAAAGTATGACCCCCCAGGCCAATTAAACCAATAAAAATAAAATAAGCGATTGTTGAAATGATAAGTCTCAGTTTTATACTTCTAAGCTATATGTTCCAACGTAAAATCACCATTATTATCAAAATTATAATGGGCTTGCTTAAAAAAACATCAAATAACATATAATGGGTTTGCGGTGAATGTTATGAGCACATGTGGACTTGCAACCCCCGGTTGTGTCTAGGTTATGACTGTATATCCTATGTCGGTGTAATTTTCACACCTAAATTGTGATTCGTTGTGCCGGATAAAAGACAATCGCTTGTCCTCAATTACACAGTATGAGTCTACTATATATCATTTGTTGCAGCAATCACCCTCCTTAAATTAAATTTTGTGCTTCATCCTAACAATATACTCCGTATGCCCCTAAAGAACCAACATATATATAGACACAAACTACACAACTCAATCACACAACTCACTACAACATAAAAGATCAAAGAGGGCAAAATAAATCGCCCTCTTTGATTAAATTATCGCCCTATTAGCCTTAGGGGGCAATTTTTAACTCGCCCTCATGTCGCCCTCTTAGGCTCGTTGTATTAGCTTCTAAGGACATCTTTGAAAAAGTCGCCTTCTTTGGTTCAGATCAAGGAAGGCGAAGTATCTCGCCCTCTTTGGATTATAGCAAAGATGGCAACTGTTTTCGCCTTCTTTGGTATCAAGCAAATAAGGCAAACTAAAAAACCGCCCTCTTTGTTCTCAAACAAGGATGACAAGAAAATTAACTCGCCCTTTTTGTTTTCAGGCAAGGAAGACATTTTGAAAATCGTCCTCTTTGTTCATATTTACACAAAAATAATTCTAGTCTGAAGGCTTATTTTATTTTAATATATTTATTATTCAAAAAACAGTTTAAACAACACAACAAACAATTAAACCTACGTGGGATTTGAACCCACATCCTTTGTGCATATGCACAATGCTCTACCAATTGAGCTAGTAGGCTAGTTGCAAAGAATCAAGAGTGGATTCCTATTTCCTAAGGATTAGACCTTTAGAGACCTGCATTTTTTCCCAGTAAAAAAGAATGAACCCAACCAACCTCACTAGCTGTATCAAGATCACACAAATTTTCAGTTGCAACCTGAATGTTTAGGAATAGAACAATAAACAGTATAGTTTTAGGCAACTTACCAATAATCACATCATCTGCAACTACTAAAGTGAATCAACCCAACCTGGTATCGCAAAACGCAATTGAAAAAAAAAAAGATGCAGGGAGCTTGATAGCATTCCAGTTTAGAACGTCTTGTATGGTCTATCAAGTAAATCCAGACTTTCTTCTACCAGGTGTGGTGGTCCTTAACTACTACGTACGAAGTAATGCGTACGTTTATAAAGAAACACAAATGAAATATAATGTCTAGCATCAGGAATTCCGGAAGCAAAAGGTAGAAAGCCAATTGATTTAAAGCCACTAAGAGATTTTACAAATAACATAATGGCTAGTAATTCATAGTACCAACATTTTTATGGCCATTACCAAAGTTGATGGTTTGAGCTGAACACTGGTTCCAACATATTAAGACAAACATTAGCAGAAATATAATGTTTTTACAGGAAGAGAGCACATGAACAGAGTCTTACCTGCTGAACCAAAACTCTCAGACGAGCAAGCAAAGCAAGAATCATCATAGAGAACCCCATGAAAAATGAAGTATGAACGAGAGAGAAAAGTAGATATTTCGCTGTAAGAAAGTCAAGGAAGTCTCCAAATAAAAGAAAAATACAGTAATAATGTGTGGATGTCATGGATGTGAGGACATGAACAATTGAATATCTGAATGTAAGATAACAAGATAAAATGGTTCATTTTATCAAAGAAAAAAACACAAAGGATGCATAGCTGCCTTCAGTGTAGGTTCGACCATCTGCACAACCAAAATTTTCCACGGTATAAGAACATGTCATTAACAAGTTATCTTGCATAGCTGTATGCCACAAGGGAATTCGCTTCATTATCAAACAACAACAACATATAACAATACAAAGATTCAGTAAATTTCAAGAGAAAGACCTCATCAAGAGTGGATTTGAAGATGAAATTGGGTCAACATGGGATGTGAGTTCTTGCTAACTCATTGTAAGGAATAACTGCTTAACTAGCACGAGTCTTACTTACTATGAGCAAAGAACCAAGTTGAACAGCTGAACCTGCAAAAGCATAATAACATATTAACAATATACAAAACAAACATGAAAACACAGCCCCCGCAACGATGAAACATGCACCAGTAACAAACCACATCATTGGAATAAAAGGTCTCATGAAAGCCCGGGCATTATATTCCGTGGTCTTAACAGGGGCTACAATAACTAGACCTGACTCAAAGAAAGATGCTTAAGAAAATCCATATACTACTGCTATGTCATTGCTACTACTTGTAGTTGTAGTTGTCTATACTACTCGATTTTTGTTCACAGATTGCAACTGCAGCACCACCTTGCTATCAAATTAACGAATTAAAGTAAAGAAATTGACAAGATTAACCATATCAAAAGTGAAAGAACGCAGCTAACCTTGAATTGGGAGTTTGAGTTTAGCAGAATCATAAACTATTCCAACAGGTTCCTTGACTAACATTACAGAGGGAAGAGAAACTAGGAATCAGAGAAAGAACTACTACGTACACTGTAACCCTAATCTCACACCAAGTAACCAAAGAATAAATAAAAAAAATCCAAATCAATAACGAAATTACAACATTTTAATCAAATTAATATAATTAACACAAATAAATCGCAATGATTGAATCACAAACAACTTAGAGCATTAAATTATATAACATAAAACCCGCAAAATTTCAATCGAATCAGTAAACCAATACAATTTCAACGAGAAATCAATCAGCACAAATTAATAGAAGCAAATACGGCATTGAAATCACTAAATACATAAATTACCACAAAAATAAGCATAATAATCAATCGATCTCATACTGAAAAATCGACAAACCTAAAATAAAAAATAATGAAAAAAGCTGAAAAACAACAAAAGAGTCCAAGTAAAGAGAATAATGGAAACCAGAAGCAGAAATGCTTACAGAGGAGTAATCGCCACTATCGTCTATCGGTGAAGGACGGGGAGGAGAGAGAATAAGGGAGTCGGAGCCATGGCAATCGCCGATGCAAGGAGCTTGGAGATATCACTAGCTAGAAGGTGAAGAGAGAAAGAGATAAATGAATCAAACGAGTAAGGAAGTCAAAATATATCGATCGTTTTAACGAATAAGGCGACCCATTTACATTCGCCCTGCTTGATTATTCCTCTTACCAAAGAGGGCGACGTTTACGAAATTGCCCTTTTATGTGATTTTAAACGAAGGCAATTTACAATCCGCCCTGTTTGTTACTGTCAAAGAAGACGATTTTTTATTGTCGTATTTGATCCTATCGATTAAGGCAAACTTAGAGTTGCCTCCGTTGTTGTAAAATGGTCGCCCTCTTTGGTTATATTTCTTGTAGTGACTCTATGAAAGATGATATACATGCATATAATTATAACTTCGTATATCGTTGGGTGCTTGATAAGGGTTGAGAATTTTGTGGATTTTTGTGGAAGTTAAAGGCTTATATATACAAAAAGGTAGAAGAGAAATAAGATAAATTTTTGTTGGAATCTATCTTTATCATATTATCTACCAATTTAATCATGGCAAGACTCTAATATTATTTATTTATTTTTTAATTAACCTAAAATATTAGTTAATTATATTTGATGACGTGGAAATCCTATGTGGACGCTCTATATGCTCTCCATAAAAATCCCCTATATATATATATATATATATATATATATATATATATATATATATATATATATATATATATATATATATATATATATATATATATATATATATATATATATATATATATATATATATTAGATTTGCATTGTTATATTAAATACGTCGTATTTATGTTATTATTTTAAAATTCTTTGTACTCATTAATTGAAGTTAATAATTATCGGTTATTTGTAAGTATTAATTAATATATTATTATTAATTATTATCAATATAATTTTAAGGGAAAAAACTTATTTTTAAATATTACGTGTACATCACAAATTAATTGACGATTTTTTTGGTGAGACATACAACAAATAACATATACATAGTAGTAATCACAAAGTTTTGCAACAGCGTTTGTAAATATTTAGAGGTAACATATTTTGTTTCTTAATAATAATGATGTTTATATATCTTATCAATTGATTGCTTCAATCATCATATTATAAATTTTGGATAATTATTTTCAATATTCTAATGGTCAAAAGTTTAGTAATAATCTAAACTTTAAATAAAGTCTAATAAGGTTTAATAAGATCTTATAAGATCATATAAGGTCCTATAAGGCCCAATAAGGTTGTATAAGTTCCTATAACGTTGTATAAGTTCTTATAAGTTCCTATAAGTTCTAATAAGGTCCTATAAGGTTCTATAAGTTCCTATAAGGTCCTATCAGTTTAGATAAGTTCAGATAAATCCAGGCCTTATAAGTTGAAGAGTACACACCATAAAATGTAAGTGGGTAAATAGATAATAATTAAACAATTGTAATAAAATATAGTTGGGGTATTAAACTATTTAAAGTAAAGAAAAGACAAGGAATAAATGATAAAATATTATTAGTGTATATAACAGTGAGAATTGAATTTACAGTCAAAGTCTTCATATTTTGAACACATTTTCCAAAGTGAACCGAGATATCTACAGTACAAGTATAATAGTCTGATCCTAGTTTACGTAGGAAAGACAAACACTATTTCTAGACTTTACGTAACTATTAAACCAATCTAACTTTGGAAATACAATATTGGTTGACCTGTAATACTCACACCGTTTTGACTGACAGGTTTGTCAATACACAACTTTGGCCACAAATATTTTTAACTACTTATTATAAAAACTTCTAAAAATATTAATGTTTTGAAAATATATGTTAAGATGAAGCCAACAATATATTATATTCTAACATTTATTTTCATATACTACAAATAAAATAGGGTGAAAATGAATTATGTAAATAGTGCAAAAAGTCAAAACGGTGCGAATATTAAGGGATCGGACAAAGGGAGTAGTATCAGAATTATACTATAACTCTAATTCCCTAACAACCCCTCAAGTTGGAGCATAATGTGGATTAAGAATTGCCTGACTTGGATAACAAGTAAACAAACTGTTTCTTGCCTAATGCTTTAGTAAAAATATCAGCCAATTTGGATGTTGTATCGACATATGATGGTGCATTATCCCTTATGTCGGAAAATTTTCATACATAAAAAATACACAATTAATAAAACACAGCCGATTATATATGAAAAAATGCATCAATTTATTTTATATTAAGGGAGTACCTAATTACATACAGAACCTAACTAAAAAATATAACCTCATATTATATGGAAAACCAAATTCGTTAAATATAAAATATTGATGTAGTGTGTGTGTACTCCATATTTGATCAAGTTAGGGAAATAGATGAATTGGATGAACAAATTAAATAAAAATAAGGTGTATTCCCGTTATATAAAAAAATATAAGATGTGAGTAGCCGATCCAATATCAAATCCTAGACTTGTTGATTGTATATGAGTTTTTGTCCTCTGGCGTGTTAGCTAATTTTTATATACTTTGTAAAGATAATATTGTGTAATTAGGTAAAGCATTAATTCTCATAGCATTAGGATTGTAAATATTTATATATATGTGCTCAATGAAGATACCTTGAAAATCACACAATTGTAACAATCGATCTATAGAGCAAATCCAATGGAAAAACTTCCCGCGGACATATTTTTCTCAATACTAATTAGGGTTCCAATCAAGTTTATTGTACGGTCAAAATCTGTGAACAAGTCATGGCTTTCCCTGATATCCTCGTCAGAATTCACCACTATTTTGAAACAAAACAACCCACTCTCCACCCCCCTCCTCCACAACACTTCGTCGGATCGCCTCATTGCCTTCACTAACAAAAGGTGTCTGTACTCAGTAAAACTCGACGACACGAAACTAGCATCCAAGGCTGAGAAATTCCCATTCCCCCCGAGCTTGGAAAAACTCGGTGACACAAGGATTGTAGCTTCTTGCAATGACCTTTTACTTTGCACGTGTGGAGTGAATAATCAATATCCCTCGGCGTTGGTTTTACTGAATCCTTTGACGAAAGTTTATCATCAGATAAATCTAGAATCTTGTATTGGTATCAAATGGTATAGCACCTTCGGTATTGGATATGATGATCTAAACGACGAGTACAAAGTAATTTCGATGAATGATTGGGTTCCATACAAAGTATATGTTTACAGTCTAAGAGATGGTTACTGGAAAACGAAACTATTTTTGGGTAATAGTAATCAACAATCAGACTTAAAATTCCGGGAAGGTTCAGGAGTTTTAATACCTTCTTTAACTACTAATGGCGCTGCCGTTGTTGGCTGTCATTTACTGCACTATATTCAAGAGATACCCTTTAAACGAAGGATTATCTGTTTTGATGTTTGCAAGGAGAAGTGGAGCGAGGTTCCGTTACCACAACTCGAAGATGAACGAGATCGTATTAACGATATTGGAATTTTAGATGGATGTTTGTGTTTTGTCAAAGTTGATCGCGTGAATCAACGAGTTGGGGTTTTATGGGTAATGAAGGAGTACGGTGTTAAGGAATCATGGATCCCTGTGATTAGTGTGCCGGATATATTTCCTATGATGCCTATAATCGCTGTTTCGAGTGGAATGAAACAAATGTTGATGAAGTTGAGTTTTAGTGAAAATATTTTCTGGTATAATTTGAAACACAAGACAGATACAAGGGCGCCAGTGTATGATTCGCAAGGGCGAAAACTTGATGAGCTGAATAAAGTACGATTAGTTACTTGTTGTAGGAGAATTTCTCCAGCAACTTTCAGATTACTGTGACTCACCAACAAAACTTTTATACGGCAAATTAATTCACTCCACGTCGATACTTGTTTACACTCCACGTAGATAAGAGACCGTTTGTTTAAGTCAACCATTTGACATAAGTCATAGAGAATTTAAAGCTTTGTTTTATGGTGCTATCTAGCAATTAATAATTTGTACTATGTACTAAATAAAGGGTGATTTTGCCCTTAAAATTAAAATGATAACATGTCTATTTGTTTAATTTCATTCTCTAAATTAGTTGTTCATCACGATAACCTACTCCCAATTATTTGTTTCGCACTTTATCTATTATTTGTTTTGCTTCAGTGACAATTTACGGATTTACCAACGAGAATTCAGTTTTGGAAAAAAATTATGACCTGGTTTTCCTTGTTACTGTGGATATGGGCTGATTTTCCTTATTATGTGTCCGTATAGATTGCTATATTTTCTGCATCTTTTGTCCCAAGTTTGTTTTCTTCTCCCGTAGAGTTCTTCCCTAAGGTTTTTTGGTCAACTGTCTTTTGTAACTGTTTCGGTTTCCTCCAAAAAGGGTCTAATTAATATCAATATATACAGAGGGTCAAATTTACATTTGTTGTAATATTTTGGTCCTAATAATTAAAATCTAAACTTACCATTCACTTGTATTATCTACCACTTAATTAGTCTTTGTGCATTTCCGATAAAAAAATAGAAAAATTAAAAAAATAGAGGGAGTAGAAAACAATGGACATATAACCATTAATGAAATTGAAATCACATTAAACAAGCGGGAGAGGAGAAGAACGATTGAGGAAATGAGCAAAATCAGTGTCAATATCTTTCTTTAATTTCTTTGCAAATACGGCAAAATGGAAAATTTCTCCCTCTTTGTTGCTGCGTACTTAAAACTGGGGGAAATTTCAAGTTTTCGCCCTCTTTGTTTAAATCAAATAAGGCGCTGGTTTGCTGTCGCCCTCCTTGTTATTGGCAAAGAGGGCAATTTATTGTTGCCGTATTTTATTTGTTCTACCGAGGCAATTTCTTTTTCGCCTTCCTCTTTTAGCAAAAATCGCCCTCTTTGATCCTAATTTTTGTAGTGATCCTCGCACCCCCATTGGCTGGAAACCTCTTGGCTATTAGCTGGAAGGATCAAGAGACGAGATTTTTCCTTGTGACAAGACGAAATCTTAACTAATCTCTACGTGAAGAATTGGATGATTCTAAAATACTACAATCAAGTATACACTAAACAAGAGAAGTTGGTGTTAATAGCTTGTGCGGCTGATGCTATTTCATTCCATGAAAAACTGACTATTAAAATGATGTACAAGGTATATATACTCACTAAACCTAGGGATTGTTACATGGGACAATTAGGTGATATTTACAGTTAGCCTTCACCACAACAGGACAAAAGTAGGTGAGTGAAGGCCACCAATCAGTGTTATGTCCTGCTGATGTGCTGCAGCCTTTGAGAAACTTTTCCTCCATATGTCATCACTCCCCCTCATACTTGGTGTGAAAGGGAGGAACTCCAAGTTTGACAAGTAGTTGATCATGTTGCTCCATGGACATAGGTTTAGTGAAAAGATCAGCAATTTGGTCCTTAGATGGAACATAAGAGGTATTGATGCATCCATCAGCTACCTTTTCTCTGATGAAATGGCAGTCTAGTTCAACATGTTTTGTTCTCTCATGTTGAACTGGGTTAGCAGCAAAGTATAAGGTTGCTTTGTTATCACACTTGAGGACAGTAGCACCTAAATGTTTGAGTCCTAGATCCTTTAGTAATTGGGATAGCCATGTTAATTCACATGCAGTGAGAGCCATGGCTCTGTACTCTGCTTCAGCTGATGATATGGCCACTACTTGTTGTTTTATGGACGTCCAAGAGACAGGAGAAAATCCCAATAGAACACAAAATCCAGTTGTGGATTTCTAAGACATAGGGCAGCCAGCCCAATCACTGTCTGAATAAGCAATTAGAGTGACTGCAAATTGAGAAGCTAGGAGTATTCCTTGGCCAGGACAATAGTTAATGTATCTGAGCAATCTTTTTGCAGCATGCATATGAGTGGTAGTGGGTTTGTGCATGAATTGGCTTAGTGTATGGACTGCATAGGAAATGTCAGGTCTAGTGATAGTGAGATAGTTTAACCTCCCTATCAATCCTTGTCTGTAGGATTGTGGAGGATATCCCAACTCAAGTGTGAGTTTGAGATGAGCTTCAATAGGCACTCTCACAGGTTTAGCCTTATGCATTCCATATTCCTTGATCAAATCAAGGGAATATACTTCCTTTGTGACTGAAAGAATCCCTGGTTGATCATGTCCACCTCAATTCCTATGAAGTATCTCAAAGCTCCTAAGTCCTTCATTTGAAATTGAGAGGAGAGAAATGTTTTCACTTGTTGTATTAGAGATTCGTCATTTCCAGCTATGAGCAGGTCATCACACATAGACTAACACTGTAACAGCCCTCACTTTCGAGCTGCTATTTAAGATTTCTCATTAATCGAACTTAGTCTCTTAATCCGTAATGATTAAACTTATCTTAACAACAATCCTCATAATTATCTTAAGAATTGTTCACAAATAAAACTATTACAACCTTATTCATATGATTATGCTACCACATCTCTTCCCACATTTACGTTCCTTGGTTTAGCTTTGCTCATTCACAAACCTACAAAATCACTAGAAAGAAGTCTGCCCCCACCAGGACAGGTTCAAAGAACAAAATCAGGGGAACTGAGTACACACTGTCCAACCTGAAACTCACACTAGTGGAAAAACAGTCATTTGCGTCGCACATTGGTGTGACGCAATTGGCCGCGACACAAATGAAAAAAGTCATTTGCGTCGCACTTTTGGGCGACGCAAATAAGGGTAATTTACTTCGCAGGTTAGCTAATCTGCAATGGAAATGACTTTTTTTTTTTAAAACATGCTGAAAAGTCATTTGCGTCGCACTTTAGCTAAACTGCGACGCAAGTGACTTTTCAGTATGTTAAAAAAAATGTCATTTACGTCGCAATTTAGCTAAAGTGCGACGCAAATGACTTTTCAGTATGTTAAAAAAAAGTCATTTACGTCGCAGTTTAGCTAAAGTGCGTCACAAATGACTTTTCAGCATGTTTAAAAGAAAGTCATTTGCGCCGCAGTTTTAGCTAATCTGCGACGCAAATGACTTTGGATATTCTAAAAAAAATGAGCTACTGATTTTATTTAATCCACAGATTAAATAAAATAAAATCAGCAGCTTTCAATACTGCCAAAACACAAAATGCACACATAGTGATATTCAATTTAAACCAAATTCCAGAATGAACAAAGTTACAGAAATTACCAAGAGAACAAATATTGGCACGGGTACTAGGTAATGAAATACTTCAAATAGAACATCTGAACAATAATAACTCGACGCTACCATACCACAAACTACTAAGTATTCCAGTCACAATAAAATAGAATTTCAACTTATAAACAATCTGAATTTTCTAAAAATATGCATATTTACACACAAATACCAACCATAACACCATATGGTTTCCTCTTAGACACAAGTCACTATACAGAAGTATGAGCCATAGCTGGTGACATTACTGCTTTGCTGCTTTCTCTCTATGTAAGCTTCAAAAAAATTTGACACAAAATACACATCAAATGACATACAATTCCAGAAGAAAAAGTTGATAATAATCATATGTTTCTAGTCATAGTATCTAGAGATTCAAGATGACAGGAATAAAACCAGGAAGACAAAGATTAAAAAAAATGTTAGTTCGAGCTTATATAAATCCATGCTCATGTCATGTGTACATCAATCCAAAGCATAAAAAACCAAAATGTTATTCGCAAGCATAATATCAATCAGTCTATTTAGATCTTGATAGGATTGGGCTTAAATTTGTCTTCTTGTTTTCAGTGCTTGTTGAACTTGCAAATACCCGTACTGGGTCTCAAATGGGGTTGACCAACATCATAAGGGGTAACACTGAACTAGTTAGGACAAGTTTAGTGTGTGTACAGATTGTAACCTACTTATTCCTTAATCTGTAGTACATAACAAGTTTCAGAGCGCAAAAAAGTGAACACAATCAACACTTGAACTAGCATAACTAAGCAAATTCAAAGGCCAATGTGTCCTAAATACAAGAATATACGCAAATGATTGGCAACGAAGACAGAGGTTCAATAGGACATTTCCGGGAGCTGGGGGGTGATAATGAGAGACAACAAATTTAGGCCATCATTTACCTAAAGTAAGTAATTTCAACAACGAATTAATGCCTATTTAGATAATCAAACCAATTCCAAAACAAGCTTAGTTTGTGTACAGATTGTAACCTACTTATTCCTTAATCTGTAATACTTTACAATTTTGAGAGTGCAACAAAGTGAACACAATCAACACTTGAACTAGCATAACTGAGCAATTTGCAACAATGATTCAATGCCTATTTAGATAATGAAACCAATTTAATGCGTATGTAATAAACAGAAACAAAACAAGCTAAAAGAATGAATCGTTCACTAGAGGTATACTTGCCCATCAAAAGAGTTGATTGGTAATAAAGACAGAGGTTAAACAGGACATTTCTGGGAAATTTTAGGCCATCATTAAGCAAAAGTAAGTAATTGCAACAACGACTCAATGTCGATTTAAATAATAAAACCAATTTAATGCAAAAAAAAGTACGTAAAAAACAGAAACAAAACAAGCTAAAAGAAAGAATCGTTCTCTAGAGGTATTATACTTGCCCATCAATAGAGTTGAGAGGAAATAGTTCATCAGCTAATCACCTCGACAGGTATTGTACGACCTCCAGCAACCTTCTTTAAGTAATCCGTGTTGTTCCATCTAGCTCGAGCTGGCCAATGAGACATCGAGTCACTGATAATAACAGGCAAACCCAACATATAATAGTCACGAAGGAATCCTTCCAATGACAACTCATAGCGCCTTGCAACATGCTTCGAAGAGAGTGATTTCGTAGGCAATAACTAGAAAACCTACCATTCTAGGCATGATCAACAATTAATTTTAGTCTCTAATTGAGCTACATTCTCTAATCAACAAAAAAAAGAATCACAACACACGGGTGCACACACACACACACAAAAAAACAGAATCATACTACAAGAAATTAAGCGCTTTCTTGTAGTGTCACAACACACGCTTGGTTCTACCAAAGGCAACCAAAGGTTGGTATTGTGGATTTTCTGAATATTCAGATCGTGCAAAGAATGTGGATAAAGAGTCCCATTATGCTTTAAATCCTGGAGGTAAAAATCAATACCGAGCAACGGTCAAATACCTTTATTCAGCAACATAAGCTATTTACAGGCTCAGAGCATGAAAAGCATTCACAAAAGTTCTAAATTATTAAAATGGTGCTATTGATAGCTAAGAACAACCATATACTACTTTAAAAAATCACCCCAGAAGGCTGATTTTTTTAAGGATATGGCCATGGTACTCTCGGGTTTTCATACTGCATAAGGGATGTTAGTCTCATGCCACAAGAGTGCTTGTTCGTTCCCGAAATTTCTGAATTTGTCATGTTCAGAAAGATAAAACAACATATCCTATAAAAACAAATATGAATTTGTCAGGCTCATATAGATATAACCACTAAACCACATATCCTATAAAAACAAATATGAGTTTGCACAAATGCACAGTACATACACGTCTAGAGTTTGACATTAGTTACCTCTTCTATAAGGCCATGCCTCCACCCAAGCCTATAACATCCAGGCATTGCTCCAATAGGCGTGTCCTCTTCTCCTGGAAGTCAAAATAATAGAACCACATAAGAACCCAAATGAAAAGGGAAAAAATGTTTGATAAGAAGGGATTATCTAGACACAAGTACTGACCTTCGTGAATGAACAATGGGTAAACCAGATTTAGAGGGGACAAGGTTGTCTCTTGAAATGCTGCTAAATACAGATGATCTTCGATTACGACGCGGACGCCGACCCAATGACTGATGTCAAAGGGAGGACTAATCAGTATCAACTCATTGCAACAAGGGAAACTACAGAATCATAACTAAACAAAGAAATCTTATTTCTCATAACATAATGATACTATTGTATCAAGTTGATACAAGCACAACCATTTTTAATTACTCTACTCCAAAGATGGCCTAATATCACCACCAATACCTTAATTTCTCCCACAATTCACATTTATGAGTAAAATAAAGTAACATCGGATAATTCCAAATCAATAACTGTTATTGATGAATAGTACAAATCACATGGAATAATCGTAAATAAATAGACTTTTAATAGATTCATTTAACCTCATTTTTATTCACTTAAGCTCAAATTTTATTCATTTAATTCACTTTTATCCTTTCTTCTCTTATTTCCACCTTCCTTTTGTTTTTCTTACCGATTAAATTACGAAAATGCCATGTTATTTGCATTATTCACAGAGCAAAGTTATTGATTCTCAATTTTCTAATTACCATCTAACCTTCTACCCAACACCCTATGTAATGTGGCAACAATATCTTACGAATTTCCCATTAAAGGCATGTACATTTTCACTTTTGGCCATGAAACACGATTGTTTAACGTCTAATTAAGAAATAAACTACCAAGTAATTATAACAATATGATCAAATTCAAGAGAATTGAAGTGCGAAATACAAAGAAAACTCACAAGGGGAGAGACAGACGGTGTGCCAGAAGGCGCTTTAGGAGTGGTAGGAACAGGAGGAGCAGAGGGTGCATTCCCGACAACAACAGCAGCTTCGCATTCTTCAATGCTCAACCCTGTCTTCTGCTGGGTTAAATTATCTCGTCTCTCACTTGCCCCAACAATTCAGCTACAAAATTTTAAAAAAATGACCAAAGTGCTTTGCACCCTTTAGAGGCAGCATAGAAGAAATTAGCAGAACCTAAGTGCGTTGTTCCAATGGGCACAACTTATCGACTAAATTGATTGTCATGGCATGCACAATGATTTGCTTCAAGATATCTGTAACTTTCAGCGATCTAGAAAGAGGAAATTTCTTAATAGCCAACAAAACTTGATTTAACAGGACCGCAATGAGAGAGTTGGACTCATACAGAACTCGTCCACTTGAATCATTTAAGCTACTAACAACCTGTCAAACATTTAAAAAATTTAGGACTCGTCAGTCAAAAGGTGAAGCTAATTGATAAGTTGAACATCCCTCATTTCATGAGATTGCAAAAGTAGACACTTCACCCACACGACCTAATATACCATTTACGCATGTCAGCTCTCTCTCATTCTCTACCCGAAATGAGCCTTTTGCGTCTTAAGGTAGCTTTGATTTTCACAAAACAAAGCAACAAAAACCCTCTCTAATATTTTAATTTCCCAATTCATGCCCTAATTGTTGATCTAGAGCTTTCAAGCTCAAACCTACATCTACTATTACTCTAGATGTGGTAAAATTTGTGTGATATGGAATAATTCAAGCTCAAACCTATATCTAATATTACTCTTTCGCCAGTAACTTGGTCACCTTAATCAGTTATGTCCGACTGCCTAGAATGGAGCCGTACCATGTTGACCCAAGCAAATATGAGGCCAAAACAGCCATGCCGATGGCAGCAAAAAATCAAAGAACACAGGCGGGGGGACGCAAAAACGTTAATTTCTTATGCCCAAAACTGTAGAAACCAACGGGAATTGTACTACCTGCGAATACACCTCAACCACTGCAACCCATTGAGTGAAATATGAGCTACCAAAGCCGAGTCCACCGCCACCAACCAATTTTTTAAGAACGGACAAAGTCTGGAAAGAAATCAACTCAGATAGTAAATATCATACGCATTCTAGGCTTTGGACCATACTCAGCCATGTTAAACAAGACTTTTTCGACCACATAAATACTATTAATTTCTCTCATGAGAGTCTTTTTGAATTTTCAAAGAAGCACTCCATATATCTAACTTAGTTTCCATTTTTATGCAAAACTTCAATGAATTCATAAAACTTCAAACAAACTAACACTTACGAGCCAAATTTGTATTGTAACTTAATCAACAAACAAAAACAATTCGAAGTTTGAATAAGTTAGAGACCATCTCATAATTTGTTGCAGACCCAAGATTCGACATAATCAATAACACACAACACACATGTCAAATCAAAATCCTCAAATTAAAGTCTAAATTCTCGAATTCACAAACTAACTAGCACAATTAAACCCTAGATTCATGAAAACAATATGAAAATGGTCAATCAAAACAATATAAAGGAGTCCCCGTCAAAACAATATAAACCCTAGATTCATCCAAACTCGATTGAGCATATGTTCAATTGGGAAATGAATAGAACATGGAAATCACGGTAATTAGAAAGAAAATATCTCAGAAACAGTACCTAGGCCCATTAACGGTGGCGAGGTAAACCGGAGCTCCATCCCAGCTTTCGAAAACCGAACAATTCGACCCGCCGATAAACGCAAGCCAGCCAAAATGCATCGAGATGTCGCCTTCTTTGCAACGCCAGAACCTAGGGTTTTGCCTCTTCCTGCCATTTTTGAAAAGGTTGATTTTTCATAGAAAACTGAAATATTGGAATGGGTTGGTGAGAGAATATTTAGAAAGGAAAAGCACAACCGATTTGTTGAAACAAAGAAACAAATGAGTTGGAGTTTCATGCGGCAATGGAGCTTTGGTAAGAAGAGGATGAGAGAGAAAGAGAGGAGAGGAGGAAGTTGTAGATCTATAACTCCTCGGTGATATTGAAAGAGTTATACGGAGTAATAAGATTGCTTCGCACAATAGTAAAGTTAGGTCGCACATTTGTAATACTATGACGCAGATGACTAAGATCACGCTTATTTAGTATTTTGCGTCACAAGTTTGTAAACCAGCGACGCAAATCATATTTTTCTACCGAAATTACTACTTGTGAGTCACTCATTAAAATGAGCAACGCAATAACAGTGACACAAATAGACCTTTTTGTACTAGTGTCATTTTGGTGGCTTAAAACGAGACATCGTGATTTCTTTATTTCAACAACGAAATTGATTCGATACTAATAAAATCATATTTCAATTAAGCTCGGTAAACAAATTGCAATAACTTAAGGCATTTAATTCCCATGAAAACTTTGAAACACAACTTGATATTCTTAATTGATAAACAAATCAAGTAAGGTTTGGACTCATCCACTAGCTAGGTATTCCAAAGATCATATGGTTTTTGTTATTTTCAGAAGTCTTCAAATCCATTCATCAACACAGCCAATCTCATAGGCTTTGAAAATAAAATCCATCATAGATTCCAAATTCATATCCCACGGTCTTTCGTACCTAAGCTTAAATCAACTAACACATCTCAAATAGGACTAGTTCTCCATTTCTCTAATATAGCGTGAGGAAGATCTTCATATTGAGGCTCACATCCCAACGCATATATATATAGTCCGTTTGAAAACAATGAACTCATTCTTTTGGAAATAACATCAAATAATAATATCAAAATTGTTTTCCTTATAAATCCTTGATAATTCAAAGCTTGTACAAAATCAACAAATTTAAGAGATATTTTGCTTTTTCTAGCAAATCATTTACATTTCAAATCACACACATTGACAAGCTTCACAATATTTGCTACTTCTAGCAAAATCAAACACATTTTATCTTGTAAACATATATACTAATTGGGGAAAGAGAACACGAATAGAGATTGATTAAATAAATCACTGTCTCTAGACTTTTTAGGGGTCGTCACCTCACACACATACACATGCTTGCAAGACTTTTAGGACATGTCCCCACACAGATGTACAAATGTACATTTACACAGATGGACAAATGTGCATTTACACAGATCACACACAAATACACAAGTGTTGTTCATGGCCATTGTTAATGGCTTCTTCCTCACTAAAACACATTTGAAAACTTATCCAATAAATTTTGGAAATATATATAAATACACTTACTCAAATTCGTGTATTACAACAAAACCTCATCTGAAATCTTAAACACAATTGAAAATCTTGGCACAAACCATAATTATACAAAGTGATAAATTTGTCCAAAATATTCGCTTAAAGATCATAATGAATTAATCATAGCTTTTCACAAATTTCGTATACGTGATTCTTGAAAAACAATTTTAACATAGTATATATAAAAAGTCCAATATTCTTAACGACACTCGAATACAAATTATACTTCAAGGCAAATCGTATTTATTAAACTTATCACAAATCATACTCTCCGGTTTTAATTTTCAACTCACTATTAATCAATCGAAATCCTTAATCTGAATTACACAATTGCACATTCAATTTGGCCTATAACACAAAGATCACACCTCCAAGCCATTAGCTTATAATCACAATAGCATAATAAGCTCATATCCTTTTAATGGGTAACCTTCATAAGGTCTACTCACTTATAAGTAATCCTAAATAAATCTGACTTCTCAATAAAATACTATACCCAAACAAGCGTAATAGCTCAATCCGTACTAATCAAACTTAACTTCATGCTCAATCGCACATGGTTGGGTACAAAACCCTATCACATAGATCTTATAAATAATTCTCATCAGAGATAAAGTATAAAACTTATATCTAAATCAACAATTTAAACATATTGAAATATAAGTTATTTATATTATTAACTTTGGTCTTTAAAATTCAAACATACTCTTTACAGAAAATAATATAAAGATCTCAAACGAAATAATTTAATAAAAGGTTGAGCTTCCCAACTAGATAAAGGATAACTTGGTAAATATAGGTTATAATTCATAATTCGGAAAATCAAGTAATTAATTAAAATACATAATATATTGAGTAGTTCAAAAACACGATTTTAGAAGATCAATTAGCTTAGTTTTTTCTATGGTTACCCAAATCATAAAAGTTATTTCAAAAAGCCTTTTACGTTGTAACCAATCTGTATCATCATATTCGAATTAAAATAATACAATGACTACTATGTTGGTGAAACTATCGTTTAGCGATTGTAGACACCTACTTTTGTCCCCATTCCCGAAAGGGGAGGTTCGATGATGAAAACGTAAATCTCCACTTGACAACGCATCTCCTATAAAATAACGAATCTCAATTCCCCTTTTCATTTCACCCGAAACCTGCTATTTATGGAAACCTGCTAAAAAATAGTAACTGCCGTAAAGGGTAGTTGCTAAAAGTAGTAAGAATAAAAAGATAGAAACCTGTCAGAATTAGGTGTTGCACTCCAACATAAATCCTAAAAGAGATAGAAATTGTAAAAGGAATTCTATTCCTATCGCAGTTCGATAAAAGAGTTAACGTATTAATTAAACTCATAACGAACCTAGAGTTCGTAAAGGGCTCAGACGCATTCCGTCGTAAATTGATACGCACCAAATAACTCGGATTAAGTCTCTTAATAAACTCCGTACTCTAGAGTCCAATCTGACAAAGAATTCTGCCATACCCTATTTTCAACGCCCAGCCCTTGGCGCCGAAATCTTTGACGCCCAGAGCTGGGCGCCGAAAATACCTGGGACGGATTCTTTTCCTAATCCGTTTCGTATTCAAATTCCTGAAAAACTATCTTTCTACGCCACTTTTTCCTATAAATAGACCCCTAAGTTCGACGTGAAAAAAGGACACACACAACACAATTATATTCTGAGTATTGACTCCAACCCTTAGCCTAAGCCTCACGCTGCGAAACTGTTCACGCGTTCTGTCGCAATCGATCCATAAATCGAACAAAACGTATCCTGTCCCATAATTGAGATTCGTTAAATAAAAAGGAGAAATAGCAAAGTCAAAGTGGTTAGTTTTCTGAGAACCGTGACGCACCTCTCAAGGGTGCGTCGTAATGTGTCCCTTCTCGATGATTTAATTGCTTTCCTCACCCTTTTTATGAACTGTTAAACTAACTAAATCTGATTGTTCTATCACGCCTAACAAATATAATATTTTTGGGAAATTGGATTATCATGCTAGATCCCTTAATGCAATCTAAATCAGATAATCGCGATCGATCTAGTATTGTATGTTGCATATTGCTAAAATCAACTCAGATTAGTTTAATAGTTAACGCATCTCCCTTCAATTATTTATGCTGAGCTAGTAAGGATATCCTGCCTCTGGAGTTATCGACGAGAGAAGTACTCCTCTCGGTAGTTACAGTCCCCCGAACCCTCAATCTCTACCTTTCGGGTGTATGTTGAGAGATCCCCACACCAGGGATCACAAGGGAACCTACGGCCGTCGTGGTCAAACATAATTGCACTCCCTTTATGTCACGATAACCGGGTTTTGTCAGTTTTTCTCATTGTCGTTAAAAACTGAATGGCGACTCCTATATTACTAGTCAATTGGGTGTAAACTCACAGGAAATCCAATTACACTTGATTGAATAAAAAGAATCGTCACACCCACGAGGGACGAGGTCGCGCATTAGCCTCGTGCTTTTTCGACCCCCTCACAGTGGCGACTCCACTGGGGAATAGTGAAGGAAATACTCGTGCTTGTAGGTAATCAAAATAGCCAAAGGGTGAAACGATCCTACCCCGCGTTTATTTCCCCATCAAGTTGGGACGACCTGAAAATCAGCATATTAATGTGAATGGGCAGAACCGCATAACGAATCTCGGCTCCCTCGAGAGTTGGGACTAAGGATACCTTTTTCCGCCAATAGGGGGGTACATACGCCGCACATGTTGCCCACTCGGTACTTGTGCAGGTAGTACACCTATCCCGAACCCAATCGCTCGCTCATTAGGTCCCTCTCGCCTGCATGCCCCCTTGGCTTGCACTTGCGGGTTGTTAGGTTATGATACATATGATATTACATAAATCATGCGGAAACAACCATTAACCCAGGATTACATATTATTTACACATAATCATATAGCATAATTTAGATGCATACTCTTTGTTGCGTGCCCTCCCTAGCTGCGCCCGAACCGAACAAGAACAAGTCTTTAGGACTCCAAGTGTCGTCCCTCCGTAGATAGTCCACAGCACGTCCGGATCCGCCTTAAGATTGACCAACTAGAATCGCCCTTAAGGTACTAGAATTTTCGGCACTTTTGAGCAAGATGTGTGACTGAATTTTTCTCTCAAAAACTCACTTTGAATACTTGAAAACTCGTTATAAATTGTGAACCCAGGCCACATATTTATAGGGGTATGGAAAGAGAATTGGAATCCTATTAGCATACGAATTAATTAAACTTAGAATCCTACAAGAACTCTAATTAATTAATTTATCAAATAGAATTAGGAATTTAATCATTAACCGAACTCTGCACGTTTTAGGAATCGTGCATGAACACAAACTCACACACACACACACGGCAGCCACGATGGGCCGCCCATGCGCGTGCGTGCGAGCAGCAGCCCACGCAGCGAGGCCTACGCAGCCGCGGCCTTGGCGCGCGCTGGGCCTGCCTTGCGGTAGGCCTGGGCGCTGCCTTGGCTGGGCTTGTGGCGCGCGTTTGGCTTGCTGGGCGATGGCCTGGCTTCGAGCTGGGCCCTCGTCCGGCAGGCCTCGTCCGATGCTTATTCGTACGATACGCTTCCGATTAAATTTCCGATTCCGGAATTCATTTCCGATACGAACAATATTTAACATTTCCGATTCCGGAATTAATTTCCGTTTCGAACAAATATTTAATATTTCCGTTTCCGGAATTATTTTCCGATTCCGATAATATTTCCGATTCTGACAATATTTCCGTTTCCGGCAATATTTCCGATTCTGGCAATATTTCCATTTCCGATAATATTTTCCGATACGTACCATGTTTCCGTTTCCGGCAACATCTACGACTTGGATAAAATTTATATTTCCGATACGATCCATATTTCCGTTTTCGGCAATATCATCGTTTCCGGAGTATTCATTTCTTGCTTGTGACGATCTCAGCTCCCACTGAAACCAAGATCCGTCGATTCCAAATATCCATAGATAGAGTATCTAATGCCATTAGATACTTGATCCGTTTACGTACTATTTGTGTGACCCTACGGGTTCAGTCAAGAGTAAGCTGTGGATTAATATCATTAATTCCACTTGAACTGAAGCGGCCTCTAGCTAGGCATTCAGCTCACTTGATCTCACTGAATTATTAACTTGTTAATTAATACTGAACCGCATTTATTAGACTTAACATAAAATGCATACTTGGACCAAGGGCATTATTTCCTTCAGTCTCCCACTTGTCCTTAGGGACAAGTGTGCATTTCCTAATTCCTTTGTCGCTCGATGCTTGCTCTTGAACATAAGGTAAGAGTTGTCATCCTTATTATGTCTAGAGGTGTTTCTCGGTTTCAGAGTTCAACTGATCAAATAGACAGATAATCATAGCCTATGATTCATCCGAGCACGGCCATGCATTTCACAGTTTCTAGCTCTCCGAGTGGCCTTGTACAACTTTTAAGCATCTCATCCCGATTTATGGGAGGACAATCCCAATCTTGCGATCTTGAGATTAGACTTCGTTTGATAGGTGATTACCTGAGCGTTGCCTTTATAGCCTCCTTTTACGGTGCGACGGTTGGTCAACGTCAAAGCAACCAGTTCTCAAACAAGTAATCTCAAATCACTCAGGTATTGAGGATTTAGTGTCTAATAATTTAATGAAATTTACTTATGACAGATTTTCATCTCTTACAGTAAAGTTTCATAGGCCTTGTCCGATACTAGTCTTCCCAAAGTAAGTATCTATGCAAATGATTATGACATTGCCATGTCCACATAGTTCAAGAAACAGAACTACTAGTCATCTTGCATTCTAATCGTCTAACGTTTTCTATGCGTCCAATTTTATAGAAAACTCCGATTAGGGACCATTTTCAACCTTTGACATTCAAGTTCACTTGATAGACATTTCTTAGTCACAGGACTGGTCCTGACAGTCTATCTTGAATATATCGTCAAATTGAAGGGACTCATCATTTAATAAACCACAAATTAAATGGAAAAATGAATTCTTTTCATTTATTGTGAATGATTAACCAATAATGTTTTACAAAGATTTAAACTCTAAAACTTTAAAACATTAAATAGAGACATCAAAGCCATTCTCCAATATGCTTGATTCCCATAGCTGCAGTGTGCGAGTTGTGCTTCGCTTGCGGCAGAGGTTTAGTTAATGGATCTGATATGTTGTCATCAGTTCCAATTTTGCTTATCTCGACTTCTTTTCTTTCAACGAACTCTCGTAGAAGGTGAAATCTACGAAGTACATGCTTGACTCTCTGGTGGTGTCTAGGCTCTTTTGCCTGTGCAATAGCTCCGTTATTGTCACAATACAGGGCTATTGGTCCTTTAATGGAGGGGACTACACCAAGTTCACCTATGAACTTCCTTAGCCATATAGCTTCCTTTGCTGCTTCATGTGCAGCAATGTACTCCGCTTCAGTTGTAGAATCCGCAATGGTGCTTTGCTTAGCACTTTTCCAGCTTACTGCTCCTCCGTTGAGGCAGAAGACAAACCCAGACTGTGATCTGAAACCATCTTTGTCGGTTTGGAAACTTGCGTCCGTATAGCCTTTAACAATTAATTCATCATCTCCACCATAGACCAGGAAGTCATCTTTGTGCCTTTTCAGGTACTTCAGAATGTTCTTGGCAGCAGTCCAATGCGCCTCTCCTGGGTCTGACTGGTATCTGCTCGTAGCACTGAGTGCGTACGCAACATCTGGGCGTGTACATATCATAGCATACATTATTGAACCAATCAATGATGCATATGGAATCCCATTCATTCGTCTACGCTCATCAAGTGTTTTTGGGAACTGAGTCTTGCTTAGAGTCATTCCATGAGACATGGGTAGGTAGCCTCGCTTGGAGTCCGCCATCTTGAACCTATCAAGCACCTTATTGATATAAGTGCTTTGACTAAGTCCAATCATCCTTTTAGATCTATCTCTGTAAATCTTGATGCCCAATATGTACTGTGCTTCTCCTAGATCCTTCATCGAAAAACATTTCCCAAGCCAAATCTTGACAGAGTTCAACATAGGAATGTCATTTCCGATAAGTAATATGTCGTCGACATATAATACTAGGAAAGCAATTTTGCTCCCACTGACCTTCTTGTATACACAAGATTCGTCTGCGTTCTTGATGAAACCAAAGTCACTGACTGCTTCATCGAAACGTATATTCCAGCTCCTGGATGCCTGCTTCAATCCGTAGATTGACTTCTTTAGCTTGCATACCTTTTTAGCATTCTTTGGATCCTCAAAACCTTCAGGCTGTGTCATAAACACAGTTTCTGTTAAAACGCCGTTTAAGAAAGCAGTTTTGACATCCATCTGCCATATTTCGTAATCGTAATATGCAGCGATTGCTAACATTATCCGAATAGACTTTAGCATTGCAACTGGTGAAAAAGTTTCATCGTAATCCACACCGTGGACTTGCCTGTAACCTTTTGCAACCAATCTAGCTTTGAAAACTTCAAGTTTCCCATCCTTGTCCTTTTTCAGTTTGAAAACCCATTTGCTTCCAATGGCTTGGTAGCCATCTGGCAAATCGACCAAATCCCATACTTGGTTTTCAGACATGGAGTCTAATTCAGATTGAATGGCTTCTTGCCATTGCTTGGAGCTAGGGCTCGTCATAGCTTGTTTGTAAGTCGCAGGTTCATCACTTTCAAGTAATAGAACGTCATAGCTCTCGTTCGTCAAAATACCTAAGTACCTTTCCGGTTGAGATCTATATCTTTGCGATCTACGCGGGGTAACATTTCTAGATTGACCATGATTCTCACCAGATTCTTCTAAAGATCTCTGAGTTTCATCCTGAATGTCATCTTGAGCATTCTCTAGAGTTTGTTGTTCGACTCGAATTTCTTCGAGGTCTACTTTTCTCCCACTTGTCATTTTGGAAATGTGATCTTTCTCCAAAAAGACACCATCTCGAGCAACAAATACCTTGTTCTCAGATGTATTGTAGAAGTAATACCCCTTTGTTTCCTTTGGATAGCCCACAAGGATACATTTGTCAGATTTTGGATGAAGTTTGTCTGAAATTAATCGTTTGACGTATACTTCACATCCCCAAATCTTAAGAAAAGACACATTTGGAGGCTTTCCAAACCATAATTCGTATGGAGTCTTTTCGACAGCTTTAGACGGAGCTCTATTTATAGTGAGTGCAGCTGTATTTAGTGCATGTCCCCAAAATTCTAATGGAAGTTCGGCCTGACCCATCATTGACCTGACCATGTCTAGCAAGGTTCTGTTCCTCCGTTCTGACACACCGTTCCATTGTGGTGTTCCAGGAGGAGTCAATTCTGATAGAATTCCACATTCTTTCAGATGGTCATCAAATTCATAGCTCAGATATTCACCGCCTCTATCAGACCGCAGTGCCTTAATCTTCTTGCCTAATTGATTCTCTACTTCACTCTGAAATTCCTTGAATTTGTCAAAGGATTCAGACTTATGCTTCATTAGGTAGACATAACCATACCTACTGAAGTCATCAGTGAAAGTGATAAAGTAGCTGAAACCACCTCTAGCATTTGTACTCATTGGTCCACATACATCTGTATGGATTAAACCCAATAGTTCATTTTCTCTTTCTCCAACTTTAGAGAAAGGTTGCTTTGTCATTTTGCCAAGTAAACATGATTCGCATTTACCATAATCCTCTAAGTCAAATGGTTCTAGAATTCCTTCCTTTTGAAGTCTTTCTAAGCGTTTCAAGTTTATATGGCTTAATCGACAATGCCACAGATAGGTGAGATCTGAATCATCCTTTTTGGCCTTTTTGGTATTTATGTTATATACTTGTTTGTCGTGATCTAATAAATAAAGTCCATTGACTAATCTAGCAGATCCATAAAACATCTCTTTAAAATAAAACGAACAACTATTGTCTTTTATTAAAAAGGTAAATCCCTTAGCATCTAAGCAAGAAACTGAAATGATGTTTTTAGTAAGACTTGGAACATGGAAACATTCTTCCAGTTCCAAAACTAGCCCAGAGGGCAACGACAAATAATAAGTTCCTACAGCTAATGCAGCAATCCGTGCTCCATTTCCCACTCGTAGGTCGACTTCACCCTTGCTTAACTTTCTACTTCTTCTTAGTCCCTGTGGATTGGAACATAAGTGTGAGCCACAACCTGTATCTAATACCCAAGAAGTTGAATTAGCAAGTATACAGTCTATAACGAAAATACCTGAAGATGGAACGACTGTTCCGTTCTTCTGATCTTCCTTTAGCTTCAAGCAATCTCTCTTCCAATGCCCCTTCTTCTTGCAGTAGAAGCATTCGGATTCAGAAGTGGGTTGACTGACCTTCCTCTTTACAGATTTGGCGCCAGTTTGCTTAGTTGGGCTGGCCTTGTTGCCACCTTTCTTAGCATTCCTCTTCTTTCCAGATTTCTTGAACTTGCCCCCACGCACCATAAGCACATCCTGCTTATCACTTTTGAGCGTCTTTTCAGCGGTCTTCAGCATACCGTGAAGCTCAGTGAGCGTTTTGTCCAGACTATTCATACTGTAGTTCAGTTTGAACTGATCATACCCGCTATGAAGAGAATGGAGGATGGTGTCTATAGCCATTTCCTGAGAAAATTGTTGATCCAGCCGACTCATATTCTCAATGAGTCCAATCATTTTGAGAACATGTGGACTTACGGGCTCGCCTTTCTTAAGCTTGGTCTCAAGAATTTGCCTATGAGTCTCGAATCTTTCGACTCGAGCCAGATCTTGGAACATGTTCTTCAACTCACTGATGATTGTGAAAGCATCTGAGTTGATGAACGTTTTCTGCAGATCCGCACTCATGGTGGCGAGCATTAGACATTTCACATCCTTGTTGGCATCAATCCAACGATTGAGGGCTGCCTGAGTGACCCCGTCGCCTGCAGCTTCGGGCATCGCCTCATCTAGGACATACCCCTTTTCTTCCTGCATAAGAACTATTTGCAAGTTCCTTTGCCAGTCAAGGAAGTTTTTCCCGTTCAACTTCTCCTTTTCGAGAATTGATCGAATGTTGAATGAATTGTTGTTTGCCATATTAAAAACTACAATTGAAAAGAATAAACAAATAAATAACCATTCACAGTTTCTCTTAATAAACTTAAATTCTAGCATACATGCATAATTCAATGTTTATTAAGCATTTTATTCAAGTTATGTGTTCCGGCAGGTGTGAAGAAAATGATTCCAAGATCCTAAAATCATTGAAGAACTAAGCACAGTTTGTCGACTTAATCCTAGAACATCTTAGGTAAGCAAAAGTCTTTTGCTAATAGTCTAGAAACTATTCTTGGTTGATAGGTACGTCTAAGAACTTATTAGGTAAACCTATCGATTTTGCCACGACACAAAAGGACTCCTTAGTTATATCGTTGAGTTTCACCAAAACTAACATGTACTCACAATTGTTTGTTTACCTTGCCCCTTTAGGACCAATAAGTAACACCTCGCTGAGCGAAAACTATTACTAGATTGATGTAAAGGATATCCAAGCAAGTGTATATTTTGGCATGGCACCTTTTAACTCAATTTTTAAGTTTGGAACTTAAGGCTCTTACTATGTTGGTTAGATTTTAAGTGAACTAAAATCCTTAATCATGCAACATAATCAAGCTTTTGATCTCATGCATTTTAAGACATATTTAAAAGCAATAAATAACTTAAAACATGCATAAGATAAATGTGATCTAGTATGGCCCGACTTCATCTTGAAGCTTTGACTTCAAAGTCCGTCTTGAAAATCTCCGTGGGAGGCACCATTTTCTTCAAATACGATAAGCTATAACTAATTACAACTATTTGATGGTTCGCAGACCATATTTGAATTGAAAAATAACTTTGGTACTTTAGACCAATTACATTCAAATTAATGGTACGCAGACCATATTTTCTATCCTATTTGGGCCATACTAGTCACTTCATAACCTGCAAAACAGTACATATACAATATATACCATTCACCCATTCATTATCATGAATGGCCCACATAGCTGGTTAGTAAAACACATTATGCATCACGTAAACATTTGCAGCAATTAATCAAGGGCACCAATAATCTACCAATTATTCAGTCCTTATTAATTCTAATCAAGTTGTTTTAATCTTAAGGATTTGTAGACCTAATCAAGAGTTTATGACAAAAAGCGCTCCCACTTAAACCAATAAATTCATATGCTTTACTAATTTTAAACATAAAAATGTATTTCTAGTCTAACCGGAAACATACAAATTTAATTAAAATTTAAAGCTCATATAAATTTATAATTGAATCCAAAAATTTTAATTTAATTTCAGTCGTTATTTAAATTAATTCATGATTTTAATTTTAGTAAAATAATTAGAATAAATAAAATTTATTATAATTACAATATTCAAAATTAAAATCCAAGAAAATAATTTAAATTATTAATTTTAAAATTAATTAAAATTACGTGAACTGAAATTTTTAAATTAAACATTCAAAACGATCTAATCGTAACGCAAACACCCTACGCATTGCACGCCCATGGGCCGCACGCACACAGCCATCGCTGGCCATGTGCGCGCAGCCCATGCGCTCGTCGCATAGCTGCTGCATCACCATCGCAAGCCATCGCACGATGTGGTGCTTGCTGCGCGCGCGCCAGCGCTGGACGCACGCGAGCCATCGCTTCGCTGTGCGCGCTCGCCAGCGCACGCTGCGCGCGCTCCATAGCTCGCTGTGCGCGCGAGCCATTGCTCGCTGTGCGCGCGAGCCATCGCTCGCTGTGCGCACGACATCGCTCGCTGGGCGCACGACATCGCTCGCTGGGCGCGCGACATCGCTCGCTGGGCGCGCGACATCGCTCGCTGTGCGCGCGAGCAACGCTGGGCGCAGCGCTCGTGGCACGCGAGCTTGCGCTCGCTGCGCGCGAGGCTGCGCACTCTTGCGCGAGGCAGTGCGCGTTGTGGCGCAGCTCGCTTGCTGCCCACACGCGACTGCCTTGGCTTGCGTTTCGCCCATGCCCATTTGTTCATAGCTCGTGGCCCACGACACAAGGCAGGGCTGCTGCCTTGTGCTCGTGCACCACGCCCTTGCTCATTGCATTCGTGCCGCACGGGCGACGAGCTCCCTTGCTCGTCGTCGCATGCCCGCACTATACAACACCCCTTAAGGGTAACACGAAGCGTCCATTGCTTTGTGCGTGCAAGTTATATGAACGAATCGCATAAAAATTTAAAATTTATATTTAAAATTAATGACAAATTAATAAATAATATTAATTTCATAATTTTAGGGCGAAAAATCGAAAATTTATTATTCAATTGATTTCCGATTTACATGGATTCAAGTCTAGGTCATAAAAATTTAAAATTTATCATAAATTTACAATTTTTTTATGATGGTTTTTAATCATAGGTTTCTAATTAAATTATAATTAATTATGAAAATCAAATTAATTCTAAATTATTCTAATTTTCAACAAATTAATCATAATTACAAATTAGATTGCATAATTAACAAGGCTAGGCATTCAAACTTGTTAAACATATACAGTAGGTCAATCAAAAATTCAAGATTTATCAACAAGAATCGCAAATATTTAATTTAACATCTTAAATTTACGAAATTTTGCATTCGAAAAACTAAAACCTTCGAAAAGTCATAGTTAGGCTTCGAATTTGAGAATTTTGGGTTCGGCCAAAAAAGATTTTTTTTGTCAAAATTTTAGAATGCCTTTTACATGCGGAATTGACACAAAAATCACTCGATTTGGATGAGTAACGAAGAAACTGCCGAAAAACTGCGTACGTATAATTAAATAAACGCAATTTGCAATTAATTAACAATTACGAAAATTAATCACCCCTTTTAATTCTTGCAAATTTGTAATATTTAACCATGTTCATGCAAATTAGATTATGAAAATAATAAGGGGCTCGTGATACCACTGTTAGGTTATGATACATATGATATTACATAAATCATGCGGAAACAACCATTAACCCAGGATTACATATTATTTACACATAATCATATAGCATAATTTAGATGCATACTCTTTGTTGAGTGCCCTCCCTAGCTGCGCCCGAACCGAACAAGAACAAGTCTTTAGGACTCCAAGTGTCGTCCCTCCGTAGATAGTCCACAGCACGTCCGGATCCGCCTTAAGATTGACCAACTAGAATCGCCCTTAAGGTACTAGAATTTTCGGCACTTTTGAGCAAGATGTGTGACTGAATTTTTCTCTCAAAAACTCACTTTGAATACTTGAAAACTCGTTATAAATTGTGAACCCATGCCACATATTTATAGGGGTATGGAAAGAGAATTGGAATCCTATTAGGATACGAATTAATTAAACTTAGAATCCTACAAGAACTCTAATTAATTAATTTATCAAATAGAATTAGGAATTTAATCATTAACCGAACTCTGCACGTTTTAGGAATCGTGCATGAACACAAACTCACACACACACACACGGCAGCCACGATGGGCCGCCCATGCGCGTGCGTGCGAGCAGCAGCCCACGCAGCGAGGCCTACGCAGCCGCGGCCTTGGCGCGCGCTGGGCCTGCCTTGCGGTAGGCCTGGGCGCTGCCTTGGCTGGGCTTGTGGCGCGCGTTTGGCTTGCTGGGCGATGGCCTGGCTTCGAGCTGGGCCCTCGTCCGGCAGGCCTCGTCCGATGCTTATTCGTACGATACGCTTCCGATTAAATTTCCGATTCCGGAATTCATTTCCGATACGAACAATATTTAACATTTCCGATTCCGGAATTAATTTCCGTTTCGAACAAATATTTAATATTTCCGTTTCCGGAATTATTTTCCGATTCCGATAATATTTCCGATTCTGACAATATTTCCGTTTCCGGCAATATTTCCGATTCTGGCAATATTTCCATTTCCGATAATATTTTCCGATACGTACCATGTTTCCGTTTCCGGCAACATCTACGACTTGGATAAAATTTATATTTCCGATACGATCCATATTTCCGTTTCCGGCAATATCATCGTTTCCGGAGTATTCATTTCTTGCTTGTGACGATCTCAGCTCCCACTGAAACCAAGATCCGTCGATTCCGAATATCCATAGATAGAGTATCTAATGCCATTAGATACTTGATCCGTTTACGTACTATTTGTGTGACCCTACGGGTTCAGTCAAGAGTAAGCTGTGGATTAATATCATTAATTCCACTTGAACTGAAGCGGCCTCTAGCTAGGCATTCAGCTCAATTGAGCTCACTGAATTATTAACTTGTTAATTAATACTGAACCGCATTTATTAGACTTAACATAGAATGCATACTTGGACCAAGGGCATTATTTCCTTCACGGGTTGGCCTCTTGAGCGAAATTCGTCTGTTGAAGACACTACCTCGATTGGGGCATGTGTTGGATCTACGATAGAAGCGGTACCAAGCCAGGCGCTAATACTACCCATAGAAGCCTATCATAAACTACGTGACATATTTAATTTTCAAATCCATGTTTGTAATGTAGTTATGTGTAGCGAACTATGTGACTATGTTATGATTATGCGTACGAATAATGCTAGACAAATAATGCTAGAAAAACAACGACCTTAAAAATTGCCCAAACATTCATAGACCAATTGGCCAGAGAGTTATACCAAAATACGTGTTCCACAAACCCGAACGATCGCCACAAAAATAAGCGACGCTCGGGATGGCCTGTAACGAATCCCACAAACGCCGCGCAACGCGTAAAGGACGTTATTAGGCAAGCACCCAAAATCGAAGTCGCAAAAATAAAAGTATACGCAAACAGAAAACGAGAACCGGCCAGGGACGCATTTTCAACGCCCCTGGCTGGGCGCCAAAATTTCTCACACCCACTGCTGAGCGCTGAAGTTGCTGCCTGGCCTTTTGGTCAGGCACAGCAGCCTCGGTGCCCGCGAATGAAAAAATATACGTAGCAAAAAAAACTTTTCGAAAAAATTGCTACGAGGGCGTATGAAAAAGCACTCGATTCTAAAAGCGACTTGTAAAAAAATAAAATAACTCTTTGTGTCGTTGTTAGGCCTCCTACGACGACAATGTTCGGCACCAAAAACCGAACATGCTAATTAAATGACCTTGAATGTCACATGGGCAAAGTATTCAAAAAATAATGTTCAAATAGAGTCTTCAAGGAAAAAATGTTCAAATAAAAAATAAATAAATCCGAGTCTAGACTAGGCTATGCCAAAGTACAATCCAAATCCTAAGTATTAGTTGTCTTATCCATAGAATCGGTCCTAATGCTTGGTGTCGTTCTGCAAGTCAAAAGGTTAAACCATATTGAGTCTCCCTTCCTGACATTTAAATCAATAAGCACCCATATGTAATTGTCATCCCTTGCTAAGAGTCTACGGCCTCAAGACTCTCTCTCACCAATAAAAGAATATATTATAGTATTTGCAAAATGGAAACAGTCACATTCTGAAAATCATTCCCACATAGTCGCACAACCCCCAAAGTGAACCTAAGGTATCAACACCATTGGCAAAGAAAAATTAATGGCCTCAAGGCTTATAATCACATTGGGTCACGACTATCATAGTCCTCTCGAGTCATTCGCTCCTTGAAATACTACTAAGTACGGACTAAAAGGTTTTCCATGAATGCAACATGACCAACCATGAAAATACCCAAATCGGCATACCATAAGGCTACCATCGGGGTAAAGCAATACATACTAAGAGAGAAGCCGCAATAATGATTCTAGTCTTGCAAAAATAAAAATTCGATCTCCCCAATTAACTACCTTGCCAACATTAAGCAAAATGGCGCATGACAAATGAACACCCAAGGGTTAAAATCTAAAGAGTCAACCAACGAAAGTTATGGTCCAATTAGCCTAAAGTCTGAGAGTCGTTTGGTCAAGTATTATAGGCTTACGCCATGTCATTATTTTGAGTCTAGGCCACCTCCTTGTATTCATACACGGGTTATAATCAGAAAGATTAATGAAAGTTTGAGTCTAAATCACAACTTCCAATTAAATCCCAGAAACTGGAATCTGAAAAGAAGCAAAAAATTATTTTCGATGTAATTCTTTCGTTAAAATTCAATAAGGTAAAAACAACATTTGAATCTACGCTATTTGCACATTTTAAGAAACGACTAAATACGCTTGCAAAGTAAGACAATTTAAAGGTCCACCCTAGGCCTACTAAAATTAAAGGTCCACTATAGGCCTACCAAACGAGGCTCACTCAGTCTCGCCTCGTGACTCAAAGACCACAACCATCTACCTTTTAGCCCAAATTGATTGAAGGATTTATGTTAGGGGAGAAATCCCAAGCAAAAAGAAATACTTAAAAAGAAAGAGAAAAAGGAGAGCGAAAAGAGCAAGCCATGAAATACTTAGCCCGTACCTCCCAATGTGCGAAATTTACACAAGTAAAGCAAAGGAAAAGAATTGAGTCAACCAATCCAAATCATGCCACAAAAACTACATAAAGTTCTACGATGTCTACCTCTTCCCATCCTTATGTTCTTAGACGCCTTCGCTCTGGGGTCCCTGTTCAGCTCATTTAACCCATCCATGTTCTCATAACCCGAGAAACCATTACCTCAACTCTTGTTTTTGAACTTTGTTATCAACCGCAAACCACGCACGGCCATTGACACGTGCGTCATGCCCATCATTTCCAAAGTCCAAACCTGCTCTTACACCACCATTAGCATAATGACCATATAACTTGTGTGGATACATCCTGTTGATATACCCTTGAACCGTCCCCATGCTACTCATTGGCCTCGGTTGATGTAAACTCATGACACTAGTTTGAGACTGCAAATTATGAATCCTAGCAGATGTAATCCTTATGCTTGACCAATACCTATACAAATCACCCTATCTCATTCAACCCATCTTTCAAACCGTCTTGAATCACAAATAAAAAAAGAGACAAATGAAAAGTGCACAAAAAAAATGTGAATAATAAAAAAGGAAACTTTGCAAAGCGCACAAAAATAAGAAAATAAGCATTTAAAAAAGAAAATGAAGCATTTAGCGCACCAAAAAAGATCCGCCCAGAAATAAATTTCAGCGCCCACAGCTGGGCGCCGAAATCTTTAGCGCCCCAGCCTGGGCGCTGAATCTCTCTGCTTGCTAAAATTTGTCCAGAAGTGCTCGTCATTTTATCCGCACATACACAGAACAATAACGAACACTTGGGGGGGTACAACACGTATTCAGATATACGTACCACCAAAAAAATACATGTACTCAAAAAAAAATATATAAAACAAATTTTTGGCTTACGGCAAAGCAGCAGATTAAAATAATAATAAACTTCACTTATTCTACCATTTCAAATAATATGTTTCAACCTCAGAACGTACTTGTTTAAAATCGGCATTCTAAGAAACCATTTTCTAGGCTAAGAACTACGCAAGACCTGATTCCAAATTAAATCTATTTAAGGCGGATACGTAGGCAATCCATGATTCGGTCCAACCAATTTGCAAAAATGATAAGAGCCTATAGAATAACAAGAATAAGAAATAGAGTCCCTTATTGAAATTTAATTACTCGCAACCCAAGTCGAAAGAAAAATTTAAGTCAAAGGAAGAATCCAAGCCATCAAGATGCCAAAATAAGCACACATCGAAAAATAATAAAGGCACATACCCTTGCCAGGAGGAGCACTCACACTCCTAGGAACTTAGCCAAGACTCAAAAAGATCGCTTTGCCTCAATTGAATGGGGGCTAGCGCAAGCGTCCATGACCTCTAAAATACTCGACTTGACCCTCCCTAAAGCGAACTAACTCACTTAAAGACTTTCTTTCACCACTAGACATGGTCGTTCGCTTAAAGACCTTCTTTCACCACTAGACACAGTCATGATCGCCAACAAGTAGTAAAGGCAGTAAGCTTGCAATAAAGAGAATTGTTCTACGGCATTTCCCCATCGTTCCTTCGAACTCAGGGCACCCGTTCATTCAAATGCTTACGAATCCCCTTTGAAAAAAAAAACAGACATTGTCAATAGGACTTGGCACTTAACCTAGGCTTACCCTACTCAGACTTATGACACGGGCATCTAAAATCGAAATCTAAAAAGCATCATTAATGGGAAGACATAACAGCAACTGGGGGCTAAAAATTGAAATGAAAGAGCTAGGGAAAGAACTAAGTATACCTTGACCTTTTGTGCGGACATACACCAAGTAAATCTAAGTCAATTTGAAAACGGTTTATATTCCCGCAATTCTGGATGGCCCTAAAAGCCTAAAGCATTCGCCAAACGGGCACAAGTATATCTTGACGCCTGCACCCTGGCTTCCAGCAAATCCTTAGACAGCATTCCAAAAATCGTAACAGTATTCACTCATGAAATCCTGTACGAACCCTTCTATAATTCAACCTACTTAGGACACCTCGGATTGTACACAGTAGGACTCGGATTTTAAATAATTTTCAAATGATTTTTAAAGACTTCTTCGAACGTAATAAAGTGTCGTTGGTTTAAGCTAAGTATGCGTTTATCTCAATGATTGCAAGTGAATCAAAAGATTTCTAAATATGGTTATGGGTAAAGAAAGACACCTAACTTTTGGTCAAGGCACGCTTCAACACGTGACTACCTTGACCATAGGCAATGTCGCACAATACGACATCTACAAGAGAAGTAGCAAATCACTACTCGAACGTACCTCGCACTAAACGAGTCTGGTTCAAACTATTCATGATCCATGTCACCATGAATGCATAAAGACGTATGCAAAGCATTATAGCACCAAGTCAATCCCGTAGCTACAATTGGGGGCTTGAGAAAAACACTCTAAAAATGCTCGAAATGACGATTTTATCGCAAATTCTCGACGCTAATGCTATACATATGTCATAGGGGCTCAATCCTAAGCTTTAATCGTGCAAAATGAACCTTAGAATGGCTGCAACCCCTCCCAAATTCTAAGCACTACTTAGAATATATGAAGTCACCCCACTAACAAGGGTAACTGAAAATCGCGAGTCACCAAAACTCCGATCAAACTACTGCACCTAACGCTCGCCCTATAAGCGCCCGTTACACAGTCTACCTCGTTCCAAAGCAAAAGCGAAAAAAAAATCAAGGATAAGAACTGTCAAAATATACTCAGAAATCATTTTCAACGCCCAGAGCTGGGCGCCGATATCTTTAACTCCCCAGCCTGGGCGCTGAATATTTCTGCTAGCCAAGTTTTGCCCAGATATAAAAATAAGAAAGAAACACCTATGAATCCTTGCATCGAACGAAGTAATAAGCCGTGCAAACCCACGCAGAAGGTGCTACACTTGTTCGAGCACCTGAACGAGGCGTGATGAAGTACTCCAATGCAATGATATCCCAACACGTGGAGGAATATTCTGAGACACGCCGTTAGGCCACACAAGCCTACGTCGCACCATAAGCTCAACCGTCCCACGGTACAAGTCTAAAAAAAAGAGAGAATAAGGCATATTTCGCTAATGCGGGCACGACCAAGAACACGTGTAAAAGAGGCAAAGACTACTTATCGCCCAAATTCAAAATGCAAGCCACACGACTTCTACATTAAGGATTGAAAGTAGAAAAATATTACTTACCACGAAAGGGATAGCTCGCACCTACACGAGCGGAACCCCAGGGCATCTGTCTCGAAAGAACCTACAAAAATCGTACGCCAAAAGGAAGTGTCCCAACATGCATACTTGGGGGCTCCAAGCTACGAAACGACCATAGCAAAATAAAAAAAACTCGAAGCAAATGTTTGAACGATCAAGAAGGGCGCGATGTTTGAGCCCACCTCGTGAATGGGCCTGAACCCTATCAAGCTTCTAAGCAAACTATTCACAATCAGTCATTGCTCAAAAAAATGATTCAAGCAAACTGATTAATGGACCGCACACAACGGCCATTCTATGAACGCTCGTTCGCACATACATATCATCATTTTAAGTATCGAACATTCACGAACACGTTCAAAAGGAAAAATATGCAACAACAAGAGCGGTCAAAGTCTTACTCCTCAAGGTATGTTCCTCGGGCCATATAGACTAGCCCAACTATCGCAATAACTGTACGCTTTAAGAGCAACAGTTCCTTAAAATAATCGCCCCAAAGCGACAAGCACCGTAGTCCACCAATCGGCTACGGCTTCTCAAAAAAATCATCACGTTCTAAAAGAAAAAAACAAAAGAGAAGAGAATACATAGAACTTCCAAGTGAAATAAACGAATGAACAAGAGGCCAACTGTGTCATCAAAAGACCAGCCCAAATGTTATTCCAGTAGGAACACGCACAAGAGGAGGGGGGGTGAATTGTAATTAGAACTTTGATAAAGTTTCTTGCGGAACTTAAGAAACAATCAAGGAACTGAGAATAGAGAAGACAATAACAACAATTGTGAAAACTTCTTGACACTAATCAAGAAGAGAATTCTTTTATTATAGTAATGCCTCGATTACAATAATCTCTCTAACACAAGTTCCTCTTAAACTTGTGTTCCTCACAGTAATCTACTCTGATTACAGCTCTTTCACTTCTCTCTCTCAGACTTAAACTCTAAGTCTCAACAAGATAACTCTATCCTTACTAATACCAAATACAATTCGTGTTTGGATAACTCTAGATATTAATGATGCTTTTGTGTATATATGTCACTTAGGAACTTAGGATTAACTAGGACACAAACTGTTTTTAGAAAAATCTTTGACAATGCGTTTTTAGGAAAGCAAGAACTCTTAGAAAGTTTGTGTATTTTTTTTCAGAAAACTTCTTGGCCTTATATAGAGTTTTGTCCTTAGGGTTTGTTCCCTTCAAAAACTCAACTGCCAACAACTGACACTTTGATTTTCACGTCCCTAGACTTGAGGAACAAGGGGAGACCACTTCCCACACAACTTCCTCAACTGCTGGACGTGTTTAAGACTATGTCAATCACTGAAAAATGTTTATTTATTTTGTCAAAATAAATAGGAGAAGTTTTAGGAAGATAAAAACTGTTTTTATTTAAGTAACAGAATGTGATGAAAATCTTATTCTTATTAAATAGGAAAAGATATTTTATTTGAAAGTATTTTCCTTAAAACTGTGTTGCTTGATATTTTTGACAAAAACACACGAGTAATCCAAGTTCCTCTAGTTCCTTATATACTACTTAACATATTAATATATTACATATAATCTAAGCAAGATAAACTACCTAGACATATATGTCTTTCCTTTGGTGAGGCATTCAACTCTGAAGCTTCACTTGTTCCAGCTCAGGAACAATAATGAGTTCCTCTCATGTTTAAATAGGAACTCGTTGCCATGAGTCTGTAATAGTTCTTGTGAATATTCGGAACTCTTGATATGTAACTGTGTTGCTCCTCTTGTGACTTCAAACTGGAACAAATACAACTTCCAGCTCTGGAACTCCAGTGACTGTTCCAAGTGTACATCAGGAACTTCACCATCTTATTCAAGTTCCTATCCTAATAGAAACTTGGGCATTTACCTGTTCAAAGTCATTTAGCAACCATAATCAGGAAGTTTGCAATATGTGTGTGTCATCAACCAAAACTTAGGAACAACAATATTCCCCCTTTTTGGTGATGACAACACTTGCAAACTTTTTACAAAGAGAGTAAGTACAAACAGGAACTTATACAGACTATTGTGAAACAGAACATAAAAATTGAAAAACAAAAGAGAAAGATTAAAGAGAAGAAAGAAAGAAAGAAAAATAAACTTACAGAGAGATTCAGAGAGATTGATGCAGGAACTGGGATTGAGTGTGCCTTGGAAGTTTGCACCCTTGACTTCCCCCTGTTGACATCAACAAAAAGCATAGCACGAAATATAGCCATTCCAAACACAGTGCCCCACGATCAACGTTTGGCAAGTTAAGCTAGCCTCAAAGTATTAAGCCAACTCATACAATAAATTGAAAGCAAGCAGTAATGATCAAAACTAGAAAGCACAGATAAGTGTAACCAAGCAAGTCAAGATAAGATGGAACAAATACCCAAGTTTGAAAATTATACAAACCAAAAGCAAATTAAAAAGATTGTTCCATGGCAAAAGATAAAAGAAACATGGGATAGGGTGATTTAGGCTTGGGATGGAGAACCAGAACCAGCAGTTTCTTCTATCACAGTCTCCTCAAAAGATTCCAGATTGTTGATCTTGGTGAGGATTGTGGCACGAGTTGCATTGGCTTGTTCTGAGTAGTGGTGAAGATTGTTTTGGAGAGTCTTGACACTTGTAACCAATGCACCTATGTGGGCCTGCATTGAGCTAATCCTGTGATCTGTTCCCTCCTGTAGTTCCACCAGACGAGCAACTGTTGCCTTCAGCTCCAATATCTGATCATCCTTTGTGTTCCAGGCACCCCCATGATCTTGAACATGATCCTGTTCAGATGGAACACGACGAGCTTTGGACTTTTTGGAGGATCTGGGTGTCCTTTTTCTTGGCCCAACAGTTTCAAGCAGTTCCTCTTGATTCAGTGGAACAGCATCCTCCTCTATGGGCATCTCCTTGACATCCCCTTCCTCATTTATTTCCATGAAGACAGGCCCTCTTTTCTTGTTCTCCTTCATTGCCACCCTCAAGCTCTTTCTTTTTCCTACACTCTTCCTGTTCCCTCGAGATAAAGGGACCTCTATTTGTTCGAGTTCCTCCTCCTCCTCCACTTCTTCTTTAACTACAGTTCCTTCCTGATCTTCCTCATTTTGTTTCTCTTCCTTTCCAGCCCTAATGACTTTACCCTGAACCACTTTAAGATTTAATAGATGGAGCATTTCAAGTTGAAGGATTTGGGTGGATTTTAAGGGAATCACAAAGTATGGGCTAAGGTCAACTGAGAAGCTTTTGAAGATTTCTGTAAGAAGGGAGGAGTATGGAATTTTGAATTTGGGGATACAGGTGGATAAGTGTTTGATCATGATTGCAGGAAAGTTTATGGGAATTTTCCTTTCAAGACAATACATGAGACATGCATCAAACAGACTTGCTATGTTCCTTTTCTGAGTTCGAGGAACTACACCTCTCCACACAATATTAAACAGTAATTTTTGAAGAGGTGAAAAGCAGTTGTGTGAGGTGGAGGTGGATACTTTAGAATCTCCTCCAATGGAACCAACTATATCTTTCTCATCTACATTATCTATGGTTACTGTGATTTGACCTTTGAGCCACATATCAAAACCCCTATTGGGTGTACCAAACAGCTGTTCCAGATAAGAGGCATCAAATTCGATGCGAGTTCCATTCACTTTGCTTGAACATACATTATCAACACATGCAAAGTTCTTGCAGAATTCTTTCATAGCTTCAGGAATTAAGGGGGATTTGGCATAGGTACTCAACAGACTTACCCATTTTTGTTGTTCAAGGATTTCCATCAACTCTTTAAATTTCGTGGCTTCACACCATGTTGAGTTGATTGCGAACCCCTCGACCAGGTTGTTTTCCTTTGCAGTGAGTTTCTTGGACCCTTTTGCTTCCCCCTGAGTTTGAGCATTCTCCTCTGTTTCCTCGATGTTTTCACCAGAAGCTTCCACTCGTCGTTTTTTGGATTTTCTTGTGGAGGATCTAGGGTTTGAGATTGGGGATTTCATTTCGATGTCAGTGTCGGTTTGTTCCCCCTGAGTGATTGCGAGCATTGGATTGTGGGATCGAAGAGGAATTGGCGATTGAATGGGTGAGGTATCCATGGGAACTGGAGATGAAGGGTTTCTCTTTCGTTTGAGGGATGTGAGATCAGTGTTGTTGCTTGTGAGAACCATGGTGGAGGTTTTTATAGGTGAAAGGAGAGGTGATGTCAGTGGAGAAGGCGTGTGGGAGAGAGAGAAAGGGGGTTGCATGGATTGAATGTGGAAAGGGAAGAGTTTCTCCTATTTATTGCCAATGGAACCGTTCCAAACATTCTTTGAATATGGGTATTCGGTTTTGAATTTTAAAAAATAAATAGATAAAAATAAAAGGAAAATGTAGAAAAAAAATTGTGTTTGACTTTGACTTGCTTAATTTCGTATCTCTGACTTAACTAGTTTGAAAGGAACTGCTTACCTTGCTCATTTGGAGTGTGAGTGAATTTGCCACGATGGTAAGCTTCAACTATGTTTGCACACAAGATTTTGTGTTTGTAATAGTCTATATGTACCATGATTTTTGCTTTTGCCTTAGAGGAACTTCAATTTGGCAATTACCTTAGCTTGATCATTCCGAGTTCCATTCTCATTTTCTCATGTTTCTCTCTGTTCAAAGGCTTAGTTAAAATATCAGCAATTTGGTGATCAGTTTGGCAAAAATCTAATTTGATCAAACCTTTCTCAACATTATCTTTAAGGAAATGGTGTCTAATGTGGATGTGTTTGACTCGGGAATGATGAACCGGATCTTTTGAAATACAAATAGCACTAGTGTTATCACAATAGATAGGAACACAATCATAGATAATACCAAAATCTCTTAGCTGTTGTTTTATCCATAGAATTTGTGAGCAACAAGCTGCAGCAGCTACATACTCAGCTTCAGTTGTGGATAGAGCAACAGTGTTCTGTTTCTTGGAACCCCAAGAAACCATGCATGGACCTAGGAACTGTACCATACCTGATGTGCTTTTTCTATTCACTAAGTCACCTGCATAATCAGCATCCGCATATCCTCTTAGCCCGAAAGATCCACTTCTTGGATAGTATAGGCATAGGTCATCAGTTCCTTTGAGATATCTTAGTATTCTTTTCACCGCAGTTAGATGGGACTCCTTTGGATTCGATTGAAATCTTGCACATAGTCCTACACTAAAAGAAATGTCAGGTCTACTGGCTGTTAAATATAATAGTGATCCAATCATACCTCTGTATTTCGTTTGATTCACACTTTTCCCATTTGGATCAGTGTCTAATCTGGTAGCAGTTCCCATGGGAGTGTGATTTACTTTGGCTGATTCTAGCTCATATTTCTTTAGGAGTTCCTTCACATACTTTTGTTGGTGTATCATGATTCCCTCCTCGGTTTGCTTGATTTGTAAACCAAGGAAGAAATTGAGTTCCCCCATCATACTCATTTCAAATTCACTGCTCATCAAGCTTGCAAAATCCTTGCACAAATTTTCATTAGTTGCTCCAAATAATATATCATCAACATAAATTTGAACTACTAACAAGTCAGTTCCTCTAGATTTTAAGAATAAGGTTTTGTCTATTCTACCTCTTTTAAAATCATTTTGAAGGAGGAACTTTGATAATCTCTCGTACCAAGATCTAGGGGCTTGTTTTAGTCCATAGAGAGCCTTATCTAATTTGTAAATATGATTTGGAAATTCGGGATTTTCAAATCCAGGGGGCTGTTCCACATAAACATCTTCCTCTAAGAAACCGTTTAAGAAAGCACATTTAACATCCATTTGATAAAGTTTAAAACCCATGAAAGCAGCAAAAGCAATTAAGATTCTAATGGCTTCTAATCTAGCAACAGGTGCAAATGTTTCTTCAAAGTCAATACCTTCCTGTTGGTTATAACCTTTGACCACTAACCTTGCTTTGTTCCTTATGATTGTTGCATGTTCATCTTTCTTGTTCCGGAACACCCATTTCAGCCCTATCACCTTCTGGTGCTTTGGTTTGGGTTCCAAGTGCCATACCTTGTTTCTTTTGAATTCATTTAATACTTCTTGCATGGCAATGATCCAGTCAGCGTCTTCTAGAGCCTCAGTGTGATTTCTTGGCTCAAATATGGAGAGGAACGCGTGGAATGCGCAAAAGTTCCTTAGTTGTGACCTTGTCTGAGTTCCTTTTCTGATGTCACTCACAATGAGTTCCATTGGGTGGGACTTTTGATGCTTCCAAGGTTTAGGTTGAAATTGAGCTGCTGGTGTTGTGGCATTTTCGTCAGTTCCTTCTATGACCTGAGTTCCCTGTTGGTCATTGTGGGGTTCCTCTGGTGTTGTTTCTGGATCTTCTTGGTTTTCTGCTTGTTCCTCTAGTACGGGAACTTCTTGATTTTGTTGAGCAGTTCCTCTGGCTGTGTGTTTGCTTGGTTGGAACTCCTCATCATTTTCTGCAGCACGAGATAAACCAATCTCGAAAAATTCTTGTTCCTGTACTATGTCAGTTTTGTTAGATTCATCAAATATTATATGTACACTTTCCTCAACACACATAGATCTTTTGTTATAAACTCTATAAGCCTTGCTATTTAAGGCATATCCTAGGAACACTGACTCATCGCTTCTTTCATCAAACTTCCCCAAGTTCCTTTTTCCATTGTTGTGGACAAAACATTTGCTGCCAAAGGCTCTAAAGTAAGAGATGTTGGGTTTTATACCTTTTAGTAGCTCATAGGGGGTTTTGTTTAGGATTGCTCGAATCATAACTCTATTTATAATGTAACAAGCAGTATTGACTGCTTCAGCCCAGAAGTTCCTAGGCAGGGAACTGGCTATTAGCATGGTTCTTGCCATATCCTCTAAGGTTCTATTTTTCCTCTCAACAACTCCATTTTGTTGTGGAGTTCTGGGAGCTGAGAAATTGTGATCCATACCTTGTTCCTTGCAGTATTCATCGAATTTGTAATTTTCAAATTCTGTTCCATGATCTGATCTTATATGGATCAGTTGGTGACCTGTGGTTTTCTGGATTTTCTTTGAAAATGTAACAAACTCATCAAACGTTTCATCCTTGCTTGTTAGAAATATGACCCAAGTAAAGCGAGAGTAATCATCAACAATAACTAATACATATTTTTTCCCACTTCTGCTTTGAATTCTCATTGGTCCACATAAGTCCATATGGATGAGTTCCAATGGTTTTGTGGTGCTTACCAATTTCTTAGATTTAAAGGAACTTCGGACATGCTTGCCTTTTGCACATGCATCACACACTTTATCAGTTAGGAACTTGATTGAGGGGAGTCCTCGAACCAGTTCCTTTGATCTTAGTTTGTCAAGCAGAGAGAAACTAGCATGTCCAAACCTCCTGTGCCATAGTAGGGAATTTTCTTCAAGGGCACTGAGGCAGGTTAGATTGTTCCTGGGAACTGTATTGAGATCCACAGAATATGTGTTCCCTTTACGAGTTCCTTCCAAAATAACC
The DNA here is from genome assembly GCF_020520425.1 of Spinacia oleracea. Classification (NCBI taxonomy): domain Eukaryota; kingdom Viridiplantae; phylum Streptophyta; class Magnoliopsida; order Caryophyllales; family Amaranthaceae; genus Spinacia; species Spinacia oleracea. The sequence goes on along the minus strand of NC_079488.1, from coordinate 79,175,724 downwards.
TTCCCAGTGTTATTGTTTATGATTTGACAGTTTTCAGAAGTAAAACTTACAGAGTTTCCTTTGTCACAGAATTGAGAGATGCTTAGTAGACTGTGCATCAAACCCTCGACTAAAAATACATTTTCAATGGCGTAGGAACTTGACCTTCCAACTTTTCCAATTCCAACAATTTCTCCTTTCATGTTGTCTCCAAAGGTCACAGTTCCTCCATTGTAGGCTTCTAGTGAGAGGAATTTAGATTTGTCTCCTGTCATGTGTTTGGAACACCCGCTGTCGAGATACCACGAGCTGTTCCCCTTCACTAGAATCTGTAAAGAGATCAAAGGTTAGTTACAGGAACTCGGGTTTCCTCGAGTTCCTTTTCAACTATAACTTCAGACTTCTTGACCCATTTTTGCTTTACATAATTTATGTTTCTTTGATCCTGTTCCTTCATCTTGGAACACTCAGTACTTATATGACTTCCACTTCCACATGAGAAACAGACTTTTACGCTAGGAAGATCCACATACTTTTTCTTATGACTAGTTTTATGGTTAAAGCCCAATCCTTCTGTTCTCTTAGATTGAGCATTCTCAATCCATTTGGGAGGAACTTTAGGTGGTTGTCTCTGTGCCCTGGCCATGGATAGTTCCCTTTCCAGTTTCTCTTTTTGTTCCTTTGTGGTGATTAGATCTTTGTTTAAATTTTCTAAGTCGATGTTAAAAACTCCCATGTTGATCTCCAAGGATTTTGTAGGATCTAAACTTAGATTAAACATCTTATATTGACTGAGTTGAACTTGTAGAAGGATGTTTTCATTTCTAATTTTTTCGAATGACTCATTAATAGAGGTACTTCTATCTAGTAATTCAAAGAACCTGCCTTGGACATCAGATCTAATATTGTTCAGATAATTTATGTGGTCTTTACTGAGTTCCAAGGCTCTATCACTTTGTGCTTTTAATATACTTAGCTTTTTGTAATCATCTAGAGTTTCTAGCAACAGTTCAATTAGTTTTGACTTTGAGAGACACTGAAGAGTGGAGGAACTTACTTCTTCTGATGGAACTTGATCAGTTCCTTCTGTTCTAGCCATAAGGCAGAGATTTGCAGTTTCTTCATTTGGTTGTTCCTCATCGTCTTCTGAGTCTGTTGCTTCGCCCCATGCAGCTATCATGGCCTTCTTGAAGTTTGGTCTGTTGAAGGTAGACTTGTTAAAGCGATCTTTGACCTGTTCCTTCCCTTTTCCTCTGGTCTTGTCGTTCTCCCACAGAGGGCATTCACGAATTTGATGATTAGTTTCTCCACATTTGAAGCAACCTTGCTCAGTTTTGGAACTAGTGATTTTCTTGGCAGAGTTCCTTCCTTTCTGGTTTCCTGGTTTGAAGTTCCTATAGAGCTTTCTCATTCTTCTGACCAGCATGGCAGCCTCTTCTTCATCTGGTTCAGATTCATCGAGTTCCTCAGCCTTTAGAGCAAGTCCTCGACTTCTTGAGCTCTCAGGAACAGCAGCTCCAAGATGCAATTCGTGTGTCATCAAGGAACCAGCAAGTTGTTCAATGTTGAACTTGGTGAAGTCCTTGGTCTCAAACAGTGCAGTGACCTTTGTTCTCCAACGATCATCTTGTGGCATGCTTCTTAGTATTTTTCTTACCTGTTCATCTGTGGGAATGATTCTACCAAGAGAAACTCGTTTTCAGCATTGGTCTTTGTTACTTCGAAGTCTCCAACTTCAATTACACGCCAAACTTGGTAATTTTCAGCTTTGATGAATATCTCCATTCTATTCTTCCAGTATGAGTAGAACTTGCCATTGAACATAGGTGGCCTTTGTGTCGAGTAACCTTCTTCCAGTTTCTCTTGTGAGTTCATACTTTCAGGAACTTGACTCAAACAGGGTTTCCTGTGTTTTAGTGAGTACTGGCTCTGATACCAACTGTTATTCCAGTAGGAACACGCACAAGAGGGGGGGTGAATTGTAATTAGAACTTTGATAAAGTTTCTTGCGGAACTTAAGAAACAATCAAGGAACTGAGAATAGAGAAGACAATAACAACAATTGTGAAAACTTCTTGACACTAATCAAGAAGAGAATTCTTTTATTATAGTAATGCCTCGATTACAATAATCTCTCTAACACAAGTTCCTCTTAAACTTGTGTTCCTCACAGTAATCTACTCTGATTACAGCTCTTTCACTTCTCTCTCTCAGACTTAAACTCTAAGTCTCAACAAGATAACTCTATCCTTACTAATACCAAATACAATTCGTGTTTGGATAACTCTAGATATTAATGATGCTTTTGTGTATATATGTCACTTAGGAACTTAGGATTAACTAGGACACAAACTGTTTTTAGAAAAATCTTTGACAATGCGTTTTTAGGAAAGCAAGAACTCTTAGAAAGTTTGTGTATTTTTTTTCAGAAAACTTCTTGGCCTTATATAGAGTTTTGTCCTTAGGGTTTGTTCCCTTCAAAAACTCAACTGCCAACAACTGACACTTTGATTTTCACGTCCCTAGACTTGAGGAACAAGGGGAGACCACTTCCCACACAACTTCCTCAACTGCTGGACGTGTTTAAGACTATGTCAATCACTGAAAAATGTTTATTTATTTTGTCAAAATAAATAGGAGAAGTTTTAGGAAGATAAAAACTGTTTTTATTTAAGTAACAGAATGTGATGAAAATCTTATTCTTATTAAATAGGAAAAGATATTTTATTTGTAAGTATTTTCCTTAAAACTGTGTTGCTTGATATTTTTGACAAAAACACACGAGTAATCCAAGTTCCTCTAGTTCCTTATATACTACTTAACATATTAATATATTACATATAATCTAAGCAAGATAAACTACCTAGACATATATGTCTTTCCTTTGGTGAGGCATTCAACTCTGAAGCTTCACTTGTTCCAGCTCAGGAACAATAATGAGTTCCTCTCATGTTTAAATAGGAACTCGTTGCCATGAGTCTGTAATAGTTCTTGTGAATATTCGGAACTCTTGATATGTAACTGTGTTGCTCCTCTTGTGACTTCAAACTGGAACAAATACAACTTCCAGCTCTGGAACTCCAGTGACTGTTCCAAGTGTACATCAGGAACTTCACCATCTTATTCAAGTTCCTATCCTAATAGAAACTTGGGCATTTACCTGTTCAAAGTCATTTAGCAACCATAATCAGGAAGTTTGCAATATGTGTGTGTCATCAACCAAAACTTAGGAACAACACCAAACAACACTTTCAACGCCCCACCTGGGCGTGAATTATTTCAATGCCCAGGCCTGGGCGCCGAAAAGGAACCCAGCCTCAAAAAAGGCCCTAACTTCTGTTGGGCCCTGCCGCATCCATTCGACTCAAAAATTACCGATTTCCTTACTGAAAGTCGCACCTCACGACTTTGTCAAGAATAGCACACCACTACAAAGATCGCTCGCACTTACGAGCACGATCCCAAAACACGATCAAGGACATTACAAAATGCGTATCCCCAAGGAACCTCTTTGACAAGAAATGACCGTCAAGCACGAATGCTTGGGGGCTCAAAAGAAAATATATATTTCAAAAAAAAAAGTATGCAAAGTTAAAACAAAATTCCCAGACTACGCTGTGCAAAGTCCCGTGTTTGGATAATCTCAAAAGAAAAAAGAACCGGTTTACGACCTCAAGACAAAGGTCGTCGTTGATACTTATACATGGTCCCCCAATCAAGGACTCAGGTAATGGCAAAATTGAGCCATAAAGACTAGCTCAAAACCATGAAAGAAGATGACCACGAGACAATGGTCCGTCTAAGCACGTTGTCAACCCACATTCAGGTTGCAACTAAATCCGAGCATCCCTCGAAAGAATTCGCTCCTGCAAGAATGAATGAAAAGAAATTCTCAAGAGAAATCACAAGAAAAAAAATGAAATAGGGACTTGTCCACCTCAATCAGGCAAGACCGTGGCACGCATCAAAAAGACGAATTCAGGTTCGCTCACCTCCAGCGAGCGGGGCGTCCACCCTTAGCGGACAGGGCTCGCCCACCTTCAGCGGGCGGGGTCTGCGTCACTAGCCGCCCAGGTCCTCAGTTTTCGAAAAATAAAGTCTTCAAATTCAAAATAGGATCGCCATCTTCAGCCGGCGGGGTCTACGTCACAAACCGCGTAGGTCCTTTTTTTCAAAAAAAAAACAAACGAACTTCAAAACAGACTCGTCCACTTCTATCGGACGGGGTGTCCACCCTTAGCGGACAGGCTCGCCATCTTTAGCCGGCGGGGTCTACGTCATAAACCGCGTAGGTCCTTATTTTCAAAAAAGCACAAACAAATTTCAAAATAGATTCATCCACTTCTATCGGACGGGGTGTCCACCCTTAGCGGACAGGTTCGCCATCTTCAGTCGGCGGGGTCTACGTCACAAACCGCGTAGGTCCTTATTTTCAAATTTCAAAAACAGATTCGTCCACTTCTATCGGACGGGGTGTCCACCCTTAGCGGACAGGCTGGCCATCTTTAGCCGGCGGGGTCTGCGTCACTAACCGCGCAGGTCCTTAGTCGCCGCAGCGATAACTTTTTCTGGTTTTCCCTTTTCCAAAAATTAAAAGGATTGGTTTTTTCGTTTTTCCAAAAAAGAGCGATGTGCTGGATTTTCCTTCGTTTTACGTCCCATAAAAACAAGGGGGTTTTCTCGTTTAGCTAACCCTAAAAATGAGAATCTTTAAAAACATTTTTACCTCGTGATTGGGCTTGGCCAGGCCCAATTACACTTTATAGCTTTGATTTCGAAAAACTCTGTAGCTACTCCCAATGACAAAGTGAGGGAGTTTCTGCGCACCTTTAGATCCTTCCAATGACAAAGTGAGGAAGTTTCTATACTATTCATTGACAAATCCCAATGACACGTGAGGGATATGTCGACACTTCAAGTGATGACCCTTAAGTCAAATGTTATCACTCGGGGGCTCGTGAGACCCTCGCCAAAACAGGTCACCATGGCTTGTGCGACGCACTCCGTCTAATACTTTGACCATCGTCTTATTCCGACACCTACTTTTGTCCCCATTCCCGAAAGGGAAGGTTCGATGATGAAAACGTAAATCTCCACTTGACAACGCATCTCCTATAAAATAACGAATCTCAATTCCCCTTTTCATTTCACCCGAAACATGCTATTTATGGAAACCTGCTAAAAAATAGTAACTGCCGTAAAGGGTAGTTGCTAAAAGTAGTAAGAATAAAAAGATAGAAACCTGTCAGAATTAGGTGTTGCACTCCAACATAAATCCTAAAAGAGATAGAAATTGTAAAAGGAATTCTATTCCTATCGCAGTTCGATAAAAGAGTTAACGTATTAATTAAACTCATAACGAACCTAGAGTTTTTAAAGGGCCCAGACGCATTCCATCGTAAATTTATACGCACCAAATAACTCGGAATAAGTCTCTTAATAAACTCCGTACTCTAGAGTCCAATCTGACAAAGAATTCTGCCAGACCCTATTTTCAACGCCCAGCCCTGGGCGCCGAAATCTTTGACGCCCAGAGCTGGGCGCCGAAAATACCTGGGACGGATTCTTTTCCTAATCAGTTAAGTATTCAAATTCCTGAAAAACTATCTTTCTACGCCACTTTTTCCTATAAATAGACCCCTAAGTTCGACGTGAAAAAAGGACACACACAACACAATTATATTCTGAGTATTGACTCCAACCCTTAGCCTAAGCCTCACGCTGCAAAACTGTTCACGCGTTCTGTCGCAATCGATCCATAAATCGAACAGAACGTATCCTGTCCCATAATTGAGATTCGTTAAATAAAAAGGAGAAATAGCAAAGTCAAAGTGGTTAGTTTTCTGAGAACCGTGACGCACCTCTCAAGGGTGCGTCATAATGTGTCCCTTCTCGATGATTTAATTGCTTTCCTCACCCTTTTTATGAACTGTTAAACTAACTAAATCTGATTGTTCTATCACGCCTAACAAATATAATATTTTTGGGAAATTGGATTATCATGCTAGGTCCCTTAATGCAATCTAAATCAGATAATCGCGATCGATCTAGTATTGTATGTTGCATATTGCTAAAATCAACTCAGATTAGTTTAATAGTTAACGCATGTCCCTTCAATTATTTATGCTGAGCTAGTAAGGATATCCTGCCTCTGGAGTTATCGACGAGCGAAGTACTCCTCTCGGTAGTTACAGTCCCCTGAACCCTCAATCTCTACCTTGCGGGTGTATGTTGAGAGATCCCCACACCAGGGATCACAAGGGAACCTACGGCCGTCGTGGTCAAACATAATTGCACTCCCTTTATGTCACGATAACCGGGTTTTGTCAGTTTTTCTCATTGTTGTTAAAAACTGAATGGCGACTCCTATATTACTAGTCAATTGGGTGTAAACTCACAGGAAATCCAATTACACTTGATTGAATAAAAAGAATCGTCACACCCACGAGGGACGAGGTCGCGCATTAGCCTCGTGCTTTTTCGACCCCCTCACAGCGATAACTTTAATCATAACATAAACAAAGAAAATAATCATCTCATAAAGATAATTTATAGATCTTGTTATAAAATTGTATGGCTCAAATAATAGTTCAAGAAAACAAAAAGTACAAAAGAAATATATCTCTCATGTATGGTTCAACTGATAGTTGTTGCTAAACATTATTAATCCCAAACACAAGTCAATATATATGAGTCACTCATAATTTTCTAATCATGTACTCCGTAGCTTATTTCAAAATTTGTCACACCAAATTAAGCATGAATACTTAGGAAGATTCCTTAACAACATTTATCAAACATACCAACAATGTAATTACACTAGCATAGGCTTGCCCATAGCTTGCCATAATGCAAGAGACTAATATATTTACAATCCATATTATTCTTATATAGGCATAACTATTTTCAACAAAATCTTGCACCGATCATATACCAAGACACACAATCACTTTTCACAAATCTTACAATCAAGCTTTCACAAGTCACACATTCAAATCAATCATAGTTTTTCAGATTCGAAAACAACATAGGAAGTTCATTGAAATGCTAAAATAAATGTAAATTTCATACTTTATTTCCGAAATATCAAATTCCAAATCACAGCAACATAGTACTTGAACTTAAATAATTTATTTTTTCTTAAGTGAAAACCAAACAATTCTTAAAATCTAGGAAACACAAGCCATAAGTTTTAGAAAATTGGATGGACAATGTGTACCTTCAATCGTCACACCTAACCTCCTAGAATCTCATTTCTCGATCACCATCGATCGCTTTAATCTGAATTCAATCTTCCAGAACACATCCCATACTTTATTCTCCAATGATAATTCATAATATTGACCATCAATTTTATCTTGAACTTCATAAATTAATCACCAACAATTTACCTTTCCCTTTAGAAACCAACAACAAAATTAAGAAGTTGGGGAAGTGAGAAGTAACAAGGAAGAGGAGCAACAACAACAACACGTTGGCAACAACAACTGTCAACTTTGGAAGACCGTATCTCCTAGCTCAGGGTTCCGATTTTAGTAATTCTTGAGCCTAAGTTCATCAGGTCGAAGAGATATACAATTCCTTTTCAGAGAAAAAAATCTCAAAATGATCAGAAGATCGTTGAAATAAGAGAAACAAAATATGGTGCTGACATCACAACAACAGCAGCAACACTTAGTTTCATAAGGGATTATCTCCTAGAATACGACTCCAAATTGAGTGATTCTTGAGCCTAAATTGATTAGCACAAAGATTTCTACAACTTTTATGAAGAAACCATTTGTTAAAAATTAACGAAATATAGACATGTTGAGGAAAACAAGAGCGACAATAGTAGAGGGGAGAATATTAGTGAGAGTAAGATGAGTTTTTCCCATTTGACTAGTTTGACATATTATTTTATCTGTATATGGAGAGATGAAGTGATGATGAAAGTAATGGACTACCAATTGCTTAGAATTGGACAACAATGCAAGTGTGGTGGCAATTCTTCTATTGGACACGAATCAAAGAAGAGAAAAGAAAAGAGGAGATGGCTTTCTCATTTTTAGAGTTATAAGGGTAATTTCGTAATTTAGGTTAAAAAATTAATATAAGATTGCTTCTGACAAAAATTAACTTGTTTAATAACATGTAAGTAAGTCAGAAATTGAAAATTAATCTTAAAATCGTTTTAAGACTTCAATTTAGCTAATGAAATAGAATTAGCATTTACTTAAAAGCTGCTTAAAAATCAGGCTTTTACAAACACAGCTACAAAGTAATTTCTCGCCATTTGAGTGAACAAAGAATAATCAGTTTTAGATTGTACAAAACTAAATTATTTTAGGGCTGATGACAGTTTTGCAAACCACTGTCTGAGGGCTTGTTTTAACCCATAGAGTGACCTTTTGAGGTTGCAGACTTGTGTTGGTTTGGTGTGATCTTTCTAAGACTTTTACTGTTCCACTTTGTGTACCCTGCAGGAAGAGTCATGCACACTTCTTCCTCTAATTTCTCATGTAAGAAAGCATTCTTTAAATCCATTTGCACCACTATCCAATCCTCCATCGCAACCAAAGCTAGGAGAGCTCCCACTATGGTCATTTTTGCCACAGGAGCAAATGTCTCCCCATAGTCAACCCCGTATTTCTGTCTGCATCCCAACACTACTAGACTTGCTTTGTATCTGTCTAAGGAACCATCTCTGTCTCTCTTGATTTTATACAACCATTTGTTACCTATAGCTTTCTTCCTTGGTGAAAGATCAGTTATTTCCCATTTTCCACTACTTTCTAAGGCTTCTATCTCCTCATTCATGGCCTTTCTCCCCTTTTCCAACTTAACTTCTTCTTTTAATTGTATAGGATCATCAATAACAATGAGTGCAGCAAGAAAACTAGCAAAGATAGGTTGCATTGTGGTGAACACCATGTTGGCTAGCTAAATAGTTGGCGCTGAAGGAAATAATTCCCTTGGTCCAAGTATGCATTCAATTCTAAGTCTAATAAATGCGGTTCAGTATTAATTAATTATGCAAGCTAATAATTCAGTGAGATCAAGTGAGCTGAATGCCTAGCTAGAGGCCGCTTCAGTTCGATTGAAATTAATAATATTAATCCACAGCTTACTCTTGACTGAACCCGTAGGGTCACACAAATAGTACGTGAACGGATCAAGTATTTAAGTGAATTAAATACTCTATTCATGGATATTCTGAATCGACGGATCTCGGTTCCAGTGGGAGCTGAAATCGTCAAAAGGCAAAATATGAATGCTCCGAAAATGATGATATTGCCGGAAATGGAAATATGGATCATAACGGAAATATAAATATTATCCAAGTCGTAGATGTTGCCGGAAACGGAAACATGGTACGTATCGGAAAATATTATTGGAAATAGAAATATTGTCGGAATCAGAAATATTGCCGGAAACGGAAATATTGCCGGAATCGGAAATATTGCCGGAAACGGAAATATTGCCGGAAACGGAAATATTGCCGGAATCGGAAATATTGCCGGAAACGGAAATATTGCCGGAATCGGAAATATTGTCGGAATCTGAAATAAATTCCGGAATCGGAAATATTAAATATTTGTTCGAATCGGAAATGAATTCCGGAATCGGAAAACAAATCAGAAGCGCGACGTACGAAACGATCGACGAACGAGCTTGCTAGACGCAAGGCCCAGCACGAAGCCAGGCCCGCGCCTAGCGAAGCCCGCGCGCACAACATGCAGCCCAGCACGAAAACAGCGAGCTAGGCAGGCCCAGCCGCAAGCGCGCAAGACTAGGCCTGCAGCAGGGCCCACGGATGGGTCGCGTGCTGCCAGCGCCTGCCTTGGGCCGAGCCGCGCACAACGCCCATGTGGGCTGCGTGTGTGTGTGTGTGCAATGCTACGTACAACCGAATCCTTGGTCGTTTAGGATTGCTCGATTAGTCGTTTTCCTAATTCCACAAGAATTAAATGTTTTTGTGTTTAATTAAACATTAAATTCTAATGGATTAATTTAACTAGAATTCTAATAGAATTAGTTATTTGAATCCTAGTGGAAATCTAAGTCTGATATTTCCTCCCTATAAATACGTGGTTCACAATCACAATTTATATACAACAATCAATAAGTACTCATATAGTTTAAGTTTAAGAACGAATTTAATAATTTGCCTAAAAACTAATAACTAAGCTTTCGAATAAAACATAAAACCTTAGATAATATTCTAGTTAATTGAATCTGGCGGATCCGAACGTGTTGTGGACTATCTAGGGAGGGGCGACATTTGGAGTCCTAAACTTGTTCTTGTTCGGTTCGGGAGCAGCTATGGAAGGCACGCGTCACATGTATGTATCCTAAATTATGCTAATTGACTATGTGGCAATTAATTTGGATTCCCGGCTTTATGGTTTTTCCGCATGAAATATATGTTTTATATTTGTCATAACCTAACAGTGGTATCACGAGCCTCTAATTAATTCCATAATCAATTATAGGTAACATGGTTAAATTTTATAAATTTGCAATGAATTAAAGGGGTGATTAATTTCGTTGTATGTAATTAATTGCAAATTCGTGTGATTATTTGATTATATGTTCGCAGGATTTTTCGGCAGTTTTGTCAATAATGGTCGGAATCGTATATTTTTATAGTGAATTTCGCATGTAAACGACGTTTTAAAATTTTGACAAAAATCATGAATTTGTCGCCGGAATTTCCAAATTCAAAGCCTAACTATGACTTTTCGGAGGTTTTAGTTTTTCGAACGCAAAATTTATAATTTTTATGATGTTAAATTAAATATTTGTGAATCTTGTATGTAAATCTTGGATCTATGATTGACCTACTGTATATGTTTAACAATTTTAAAGCCTAATCTTGTTAATTATACAACCTAATTTGTAATTGTAATTCATTTGTTGAAATTCAAATAATTTAGAATTTGTTTTGATTTTCATAATTAATTAACAATTTAATTAGGATCCTATGATTAAAAAACACCATAAAATTTGTTAAAATTTAAAAGTTTTAAAATTTTATGACCTAGATTTGAATCCCATGAAAATAAATATAATCGAAAATTAATTTGAATAATAAATTTTCGATTTTTCGCCTAAATTTATGAAATTAATATGAGCTATTAATTTGTCAATAAATTTAAATTATAAAAGTTTTGATTTTATGAAAATCGTACACGAATCTTTCACGCACGAAGCAATGGAAGCTAAGTGTTACCCTTAAGGGGTGTTGCATAGTGCGGGCATGCGACGACGAGCAAGGGAACTCGTCGCCCATTCGGTACTAGGCAACGAGCAAGGCACGGTGCACGCGTGCGGGGGGGATTGCCCTCCTGTGCGGTGTGTGTTGTGTGTGTGTGTGAGCGAGAGGCGAGATGAAGGCAACGAGCACACAGGCCGTGCATGCAAGCGATGAGCGCTGGTACGCTCCAGCAAGCACTGGTCCGCCCAGTGCGCGCTGGCTCGTCCCAGCGAGAGATGCTTGCTGCGCGTAGTGCGTGGCTTGCTCGGCTTGCTGTGTGCTAAGCGTGGCCTGCTCGGTGCTTGTGCTACAACCATCGCAGTCGCGGCCGCGCTGCTACTACAAGGCCTCGACGAGGCATGGGCGCAAGCTTATGGATTTGTCTTGGCCCGTTGGTTTGTTTTAATTTTTCGGTTGAAAACGTTTTTAATTAGATTTAAATTCGTAATTTAATATTGATTAATTTAATTATTATAAATTTATTTATACTAATTTTTTTACTAAAATTAAAACCTTGGTAAAATTTAAATTAATTAATTTTAATCAACTGAAAATAAAAATAAAGGATTTAAATAATATTCTATATGAGCTTTAAATTTTAATTAAATTTGTAAGTTTCCGGTTGGACTAGGAAATACAATTTTATGTTTAAAATTTGTAAAGCATATAAATTTTCTTGGTTTTAGTGGGAGCATTTTAGTCATAGCTCTTGATTAGGTCTACATTCCTTTAAGGTTAAAACAACTCGATTAGAATTAATAAGGATTGAATAATTTTTAGATTATTGGAACCCTTGATTAATTGTTGTAAATATTTATGTGATGCATAATATGTTCTACTAACTTGCTATGTGGGTCATTCATTGATAAATGAATGGGTGAATTGAATATTGTAAATGTACTGTTTTGCAGGTTATAGAAAGTGACTAGTATGGCCCAAATAGGATAGAAAATATGGTCTGCGTACCATTAATTTGAATGTAAAATTGGTCAAATGCACCAAAGTTTTTAATTTTAAATATGGTCTGCGTACCATCAAATAGTTGTAATTAGTTTCAATTATAGCTTATCCTATTTGAAGAAAATGGCGCCTCCCATGGTGAAAATCAAGACAGAGTTTCCAATTCATTTTCAAGACGGAGTTTGAAGTTGAAGCTTCAAGATGAAGTCGGGCCATATTAGATCACATTTATATCTTATGCATGCTTTAAGTTATTTATTGCTTTAAATATGTCTTAATTATGAATGAGATTATGGCTTGATTATGTTGCATGATTAAGGATTTTAGTTCACTTAAAATCTAACCAACATAGTAAGAGCCTTAAGTTCGAAACTTTAAAAATTGAGTTAAAAGGTGCCATGCCAAAATAACACTTACTTGGATAACCTTTACATCAATCTTAGTAATAGTTTTCCGCCATAGCGAGGTGTTACTTATTGATCCTAAATGGGTAAGGTACACAAATAATTGTGAGTACATGTTAGTTTTGGTGAAACTCAACGATATAAATAAGGAGTCCTTTTATGTCGTGGCAAATGAGATAGTTTACCTAATAAGTTCTTAGACGTACCTATCAACCAAGAGTAGTTTCTAGACTATTAGCAAAGGATTTGCTTACCTAAAATATTTTAGAATTGAGTCTAAATACATAATGTGCTTAAATCTTCAATGATTTAAGGGTCTTGGAATCATTTTATTCACACCTGCCAGAACACATAACTTGAATGAAATGCTTAATAAATATTGAATTATGCATGAATGCTAGAATTTAAGTTTATTAAGAGAAACTGTGAATGGTTATTTATTTGTTTATTCTTTTCAATTGTAGTTTTAACTATGGCAAACAACAATTTATTCAACATCCGTTCAATTCTCGAAAAGGAGAAGTTGAGCGGGAAAAACTTCCTTGACTGGCAAAGGAACTTGCAAATAGTTCTTATGCAGGAAGAAAAAAGTATGTCCTGGAAGAGGCGATGCCCGAAGCCTCTGGCAACGGGGTCACTCAGGTATCCCTCAATCGTTGGATTGATGCCAACAAGGATGTAAAATGCCTAATGCTTGCAACCATGAGTACAGATCTACAGAAAACGTTCATCAACTCAGATGCTTTCACGATCATCAGTGAGTTAAAGAACATGTTCCAAGATCTGGCTCGAGTCGAAAGATTCGAGACTCCTAGGCAAATTCTTGAGACCAAGCTTAAGAAAGGCGAGCCCGTAAGTCCACATGTTCTCAAAATGATTGGACTCATTGAGAATATGAGTAGGCTGGATCAACAGTTCTCTCATGAAATGGCTGTAGACACCATCCTCCATTCTCTTCATAGCGGGTATGATCAGTTCAAGCTGAACTACAATATTAATAGTCTGGACAAAACTCTCACTGAGCTTCACGGTATGCTGAAGACCACTGAAAAGACGCTCAAAAGTGATAAGCAAGATGTGCTTATGGTGCGTGGGGGCAAGTTCAAGAAATCTGGTAAGAAGAGGAATGCTATAAAAAAGGTGGCAAGAAGGCCAGCCCAACTAAGAAAGCTGGCGGCACCAAGTCTGAAAAGAAGAAGGTGAGCCAACCCACTTCTAAATCTAAATGCTTCTACTGCAAGAAGAAGGGGCATTGGAAGAGAGATTGCTTGAAGCTTAAGGAAGATCAGAAGAACGGAACAGTCGTTCCATCTTCAGGTATTTTCGTTATAGACTGTATACTTGCAAATTCAACTTCTTGGGTATTAGATACAGGTTGTGGCTCACACTTATGTTCCAATTCACAGGGACTAAGAAGAAGTAGAAGATTAAGCGAGGGTGAAGTCGACCTACGAATGGGAAATGGAACACGGATTGCTGCATTAGCTATAGGAACTTATTATTTGTCGTTGCCCTCTGGGCTAGTTTTGGAACTGGAAGAGTGTTTCCATGTTCCAAGTCTTACTAAAAACATCATTTTTGTTTCTTACTTAGATGCTAAGGGATTTTCATTTTTAATGAAAGACAATAGTTTCTCGTTTTATTTTAAATAGATGTTTTATGGATCTGCTAGATTAGTCAATAGACTTTATTTACTAGATCACGACAAACAAGTTTATAACATAAATACGAAAAAGGCCAAAAATAATTATTCAGATCTCACCTATCTGTGGCATTGTCGATTAGGCCATATTAACATGAAGCGCATAGAAAGACTTCAAAAGGAAGGAATTTTAGAAACATTTGACTTAGAGGATTATGGTAAGTGTGTATCATGTTTACTTGGCAAAATGACAAAGCAACCTTTCTTTAAAGTTGGAGAAAGAGAAACTGAACTATTGGGTTTAATCCATACAGATGTATGTGGACCAATGAGTACAAATGCTAGAGGTGGTTTCAGCTACTTTATCACTTTCACTGATGACTTCAGTAGATATGGTTATGTCTACCTAATGAAGTATAAGTCTGAATCCTTTGACAAATTCAAGGAATTTCAGAGTGAAGTAAAGAATCAGTTAGGCAAGAAGATTAAGGCACTGCGGTCTGACAGAGGCGGTGAATATCTGAGCTATGAATTTGATGACCATTTGAAAGAATGTGGAATTCTATTAGAATTGACTCCTCCCGGAACACCTCAATGGAACGGTGTATCAGAACGGAGGAACAAACCTTTCTAGACATGGTTAGATCAATGATGGGTCAGGCCGAACTTCCAATAGAATTTTGGGGGACATGCACTAAACACAGCTGCACTCACACTAAATAGAGCTCCGTCTAAAGCTGTCGAAAAGACTCCATATGAGTTATGGTTTGGAAAGCCTCCAAATGTGTCTTTTCTTAAGATTTGGGGTTGTGAAGTATACGTCAAACGATTAATTTCAGACAAACTTCAACCAAAATCTGACAAATGTATCCTTGTGTTGCTATCCAAAGGAAACAAAGGGGTATTACTTCTACAATACATCTGAAAACAAGGTTTTTGTTGCTCAAGATGGCATCTTTTTGGAAAGAGAGCACATTTCCAAAATGACAAGTGAGAGAAAAGTAGACCTCGAAGAAATTCGAGTCGAACAACAAACTCTAGAGAATGCTCAAGATGACATTCAGGTTGTAACTCAGATGTCTTTAGAAGTATCTGGTCAGAATCAAGAACCAACTAGAAATGTAACCCCGCGTAGATCGCAGAGATATAGGTCTCAACCGGAAAGGTACTTAGGTATTTTGACGAACGAGAGCCATGAAGTTCTATTGCTAGAAAGCGATGAACCTGCGACTTACAAACAAGCTATGACGAGCCCTAGCTCCAAGCAATGGCAAGAAGCCATGCAATCTGAATTAGACTCCATGTCTAAAAACCAAGTTTGGGAATTGGTCGATTTGCCAGATGGCTACCAAGCCATAGGAAGCAAATGGGTTTTCAAACTGAAAAAGGACAACGATGGGAAACTAGAAGTTCTCAAAGCTAGATTGGTTGCGAAAGGTTACAGGCAAGTCCACGATGTGGATTACGATGAAACCTTTTCACCAGTTGCAATGCTAAAGTCTATTCGGATAATGTTAGCAATCGCTGCATATTACGATTACGAAATATGGCAGATGGATGTCAAAACCGCTTTCTTAAACGGCGTTTTAACAGAAACTGTGTTTATGACACAGCCTGAGGGTTTTGAGGATCCAAAGAATGCTTTTTAAGGTATGCAAGCTTAAGAAATCCATTTATGGATTGAAGCAAGCATCAAGGAGCTGGAATATACGTTTTGATGAAGCAGTCAGTGACTTTGGCTTCGTCAAGAACGCAGACGAAACTTGTGTATACAAGAAGGTCAGTGGGAGCAAAATTGCTTTTCTAGTATTATATGTCGACGACATATTACTTATCGGAAATGACATTCCTATGTTGAACTCTGTCAAGATTTGGCTTGGGAAATGTTTTTCGATGAAGGATCTAGGAGAAGCACAATACATACTGGGCATCAAGATTTACAGAGATAGATCTAAAAAGATGATTGGACTTAGTCAAAGCACTTATATCAATAAGGTGCTTGAAAGGTTCAATATGGCAGACTCCAAGCGAGGCTACCTACCCATTTCTCATGGAATGACTCTAAGCAAGACTCAGTGCCCAAAAACACTGGATGAGAGTAGATGAATGAGTGGGATTCCATATGCATCATTGATTGGTTCAATAATGTATGCTATGATATGTACACGCCCGGATGTTACGTACGCACTCAATGCTACGAGCAGATACCAGTCAGACCCATGAGAGGCACATTGGACTGCTGCCAAGAATATTCTGAAGTACCTGAAAAGGCACAAAGATGATTTCCTGGTCTATGGTGGAGATGATGAATTAATTGTTAAAGGCTATATGGATGCAAGTTTCCAAACCGACAATGATGATTTCAGATCACAATCTGGGTTTGTCTTCTGCCTCAACGGAGGTTCAGTAAGCTGGAAAAGTGCTAAACAGAGCACCATTGCGGATTCTACAACTGAAGCGGAGTACATTGATGCACATGAAGCAGCAAAGGAAGCTATTTGGCTAAGGAATTTCATAGGAGAACTTGGTGTAGTTCCCTCCATTAAAGGACCAATAGCTCTATATTGTGACAATAACGGAGCTATTGCACAGGCAAAGGAGCCTAGACACCACCAGAGAGTCAAGCATGTACTTCGTAGAATTCACCTTCTACGAGAGTTTGTGGAAAGAAAAGAAGTCAAGATAAGCAAGATTGGAACTGACGACAATATCTCAGATCCATTAACTAAACCCCTGCCGCAAGCGAAGCACAACTCGCACACTGCAGCTATGGGAATCAAGCATGTTGGAGAATGGCTTTGATGTCCTTAATTAATGTTTTAAAGTTTTAGAGTTTAATACTTTGTAAAACATTTTTTTGTTTACCATTCATATAAATGAATAGAAATTCATTTTCCATTTAATTTGTGGTTTATTAAATGATGAGTCCCTTCAATTTGACGATATATTCAAGATAGACTGTCAGGACCAGTCATGTGACTAAGAAATGTCTATCAAGTGAACTTGAATGTCAAAAGTTGATCGAAAATGGTCCCTGGTCGGAGTTTTTTATAAAGGTGGACGCATAGAAAACGCTAGACGACTAGAATGCAAGATGACTAGTAGTTCTATTTCTTGAACTATGTGGACATGGCAATGTCGCAAATCATTTGCATAGATACTTACTTTGAGAAGACTAGTATCGGATAGACCTATGTAACTTTACTGTAAGAAATAAAAATCTGTCATAAGTAAATTTCATTACATTATTAGACACTAATCCTCAATACATGAGTGATTTGAGATTACTTGTTTGAGAACTGGTTACTTTGACGTTGTCAACCGTCGCACCGTAAAAGGAGACCATAACGGCAACGCTCAAGTAATCACCTATCAAACGAAGTCTAACCTCAAGATCACAAGATTGGGAGTGTCCTCCCATAAATTGGGATGAGATGCTGAAAGTTGTACAAGGCCACTCGGAGAGCTAGAAACTGTAAAATGCATGGACGTGCTCAGATGAATCATAGGCTATGATTATCTGTTCATTTGATCACTTGAACTCTGAAACCGAGAAATACCTCTAGACATAATAAGGATGACTACTCTTACCTTATGTTCATGAGCAAGCATCAAGCGACAAAGGAATTAGGCAATGCACACTTGTCCCTAAGGACAAGTGGGAGACTGAAGGAAATAATGCCCTTGGTCCAAGTATGCTAAGTCTAATTAGGCAATGCTAAGTCTAATAAATGTGGTTCAGTATTAATTAATTATGCAAGTTAATAATTCAGTGAGATCAAGTGAGCTGAATGCCTAGCTAGAGGCCGCTTCAGTTCGAGTGGAATTAATAATATTAATCCACATCTTACTCTTGACTGAACCCATAGGGTCACACAAATAGTAAGTGAATGGATCAAGTATTTAAGTGAATTAAATACTCTATTTATGGATATTCGGAATCGACGGATCTCGGTTCCAGTGGGAACTGAAATCGTCAAAAGGCAAAATATGAATACTCCGGAAATGATGATATTGCCGGAAACGGAAATATGGATCATAACGGAAATATAAATATTATCCAAGTCGTAGATGTTGCCGGAAACGGAAACCTGGTACGTATCGGAAAATATTATTGGAAATAGAAATATTGCCGGAATCGGAAATATTGCTGGAAACGGAAATATTACCGGAATCGGAAATATTGTCGGAATCGGAAATAAATTTCGGAATTGGAAATATTAAATATTTGTTCGAATCGGAATTAAATTCCGGAATCGGAAATATAAGATATTGTTCGAATCGAAAATGAATTCCGGAATCGGAAAACGAATCGGAAGCGGGCGTACGAAACGATCGACGAACGAGCTTGCTAGATGCAAGGCCCAGCACGAAGCCAGGCCCGAGCCTAGCGAATCCCGCGTAAGCAGCGAGCTAGGCAGGCCCAGCCACAAGCGCGCAAGGCTAGGCCCAGCAGCAGTGCCCACGGATGGGCCGCGTGCTGCCAGCGCCTGCCTTGGGCCGAGCAGCGCACAACGCCCATGTGGGCTGCGTGTGTGTGTGTGTGTGCAATGCTACGTACGACCGAATCCTTGGTCGTTTAGGATTTCTCGATTAATCGTTATTGTTTTGGCATTTTTTCGGCTCAGCAAGTGAATATGGGCATGACGGTTCAGATATATCTTCGTTTTAGGAATGAGTGTTATAGTTTCAGGTCAGCATATCCTAGTCCCTAAGATAGCCCCTTTAAGTTATATATTAATACACTTAGAGTTCCATTGCTTAACTAATTGAATTTTACACTTAACTAATTGATTTCATTGCTTAACTAATTGAATTTTAGGTTTAACTAATTAGTTTTATTTCTTAACTAATTTGTTTCATTGCTTTAACTAAATTGTTTCATTGCTTAACTAATTGGTTTCATTGCTTAACTAATTGAATGTCATGCTTAACTAATTGGTTTCATAGCTTAACTAATTTGATTTCAAGCTTAACTAATTGGTTTTATTGCTTAACTAATATTTCTTTAACTAAATCGTTCATTGCTTAACTAATTGTTTCATTGCTAACTAGTTGGTTATTTACTTAACTAATTTAATTTCAGGCTTAACTATTGTTTTTATTGTTTAACTAATTGGTTTCCTCGCTTAACTAATTGGATTCCAGGCTTAACAAATACTTTATTTATATCTGTAAACTTATTAGTTACATTGTTTAACTAATTGGTTTCATTGCTTAACTAATTGGTTTCATTGTTTAACTATTTGGTCTTAGTGCTTGAATAATTGGTTTCATTTCTTAACTATTTGTTTCATTGTTAACTAATTAGTTACCGTGCTTAGAAGATTTTAACTAAACCTCCGAAAACCTTAACTAAAACTCATATAAACTTAACTAAACCACAAAAAATTACTTAAATGCAACAGTATAACTAAAACAAATAATAACGTAAATGCAAAAAAGTTCTAACTAAATCATTATACTCTGTATTTCATAACTCAAAAATACGTAACTAAAACTCACAAAATTTAAACTAAAACTCATCAACATGTAACTAAAACTCAAAAAATTAATCTTAACTAAACCAAATTTATTTTTAACTAAAGCTAAGAAAATTATAACTAAAACTTCTAAATCGTAACTAAAACTCATAAAATGTTAACTAAATATTCTAGAATCTTAACTAAACTAATTGAATTTCAGGCTTAAAATTTATTTTTCGAAATTTATTTTTCGATTCTTTATTTTATTCAATAATTAATTTTTTTAATTTTTTTTGCTAATAACTAAACTAGTGTAAAACATAACTAAAAGTAATAAAATCATAACTAATTGAATAACAAAAACTGTTAAGGTATAAAGACAAATAGTTAAACTAATGAGTCAAATAGTTATTATTCTTAAACAAACTTATTATTAACTAAAACTCATACAATCTTAACCAATTGGTTCCATTGTGTAACTAATTGGTTCAGTTAATGAATTGATTCTTTTGTATAACTAATTGGTTTCGTTGCTTAACTATTAAATTCCAGGCTTAACAAATACGTTCTTTATATATGTAAACTTATTAGTTCTATTGATTAACTAATTGATTATAATGCTTAACTAATTTAATTCACTGCTTAAAATTTTATATCTTAAATAAAACTCTAAAAATTCATCATCTGAAACTCAGAATTACATAACTAAAACTCAAAAAATCCTAACTAAAACCAAGAAAATCGTAACTAAAACTAAAAGAATCTTAACTAAAACTCGAAATATTTTCACTAAAACCTAGAAATTTTTAACTAAAATTCAAAGAAAAACTAGAACTCGAAAACATGTAACTAAAACAAATCTTTTTTTAACTAAAACGAAATTAATCTTAACTAAATCGACATATATTCTTTTTTTGAGGGAAAAAAATGATATATATTCTTAACTAGGATGATAAATAACCAAAACAAAATAAAGCATAAGTAAAACAAACTTATTCAAAGTTAAATCAATAAATAACTAAAATGATTAATTTCTTAACTAAATACAACAAAAATATAACTAAAACAATAATTGAAAAAAAAAACTAACTAAACCATTTTTCATAACTGAATATAACCCAAATATAACTAAAACAATACAATTCCTAACTTAAAACAATGAATAACTAAAACGAATTAAAACACCAACGACAACCAACAACGTCAACACAACTCTGGCAACGAAAACCAGAGGTGGCCACCAGCCACACTAGAAGAACAGCGGCAAAAACGCAGTCGAACAGGGATTGCAACACCTTTGCTCCTCCGCGAACAACAACAACAACAACACCGACCACCAGCCGCACCGAATAGCCACCTCTGCTCCCGGCAACTCTCCTTCTTCCTTCACCGCTCAATCTCTCTCCACCTTAGCGTCCACCGTAGCTTTCCGTCTAGATTTCCCATAGCACATAACAAATCAATCAAATACTTATAAACCTAAATTTTAAAATCAAACAAATTAATCAAAAAAATTGAAAAAGAAAAAACCTAAGTGAATCGAAGAATGGAGAGAAAGGACAGTTACCTTCACATTCGTACCGCCGCATCCACCTTCACCTTCATACCACCGCAGCCACAACTGCATTCATCTATATACCTCCGCCTCCCCCTCGCCTCACCCCGCGCAATGCCACCAACAAGCTCGACATCAAAGCGACCAAAATAATCACTAAAGGAAAAAATCTTGCGGTGGATGCTCCCTCACACCTTCGATCAACAAAATTAATCAAATACAAAAACTAAAATCAACAAAATTAATAAAATCAAAACCTAAAAAATTAAAAACTTGAATTAGAAGAAAGAGTGAGGTGGTTGGAGGCGGCGACACAGCTGTATCACTGACCGTCTGCAGCGCGCAACCTCAGCTCCACCGTCGCCACCTCCTGCCAACCTCGCCTCTCCAGAAACTGGCCTATGTCGTCAAGCTTGTTCTCGAATTCTCCATAAACATCGCCGTGAACCTCGATTCTCCAGAATGGTCGCCGAATTCTTATTCTCGAAGCTTCTCCGGCGGAAACGTAGCCAGATTATTGTTCGGTTCTCGAACCTTCACCGTCGGAGGAGATCCTTTAGCTTATGCAGAGGAGAGAGAGGGGTACGTAGAGCGTTTAGGAGAGAGAGGGGGCATGGTTTAGTAGAGTTAGGAAAATGAAAAGAAATTGGGTATATACATGTCTGACGTCAACAATTATGTTGTATCTTGGATGCCATCAAGGCGGTCTTTTACGTAAGACCATCTTTTACAAAGTTTGTATACAATTATACAACGTGGTTACATTCCAAAACAATATATACAAAGTACTACCTCCGTTTCAAAATCTATACTAATATATTAAAAGGCGTTGAGAAAAATGTCCATGTGGCACATAGTACTCTTCCCTTTGCGCCACATCATCCACTCACCAAATGATATGTCATATCATGGACAACCAAAACTCAATACGTACAATGAGGTTTGAACTCCAGACCTCAAGTGTGGAGGATAACTCTCCTTACCATCTTAACCAACAACCATTTGTGGTATATCTTTTCATATTAATTTATAAATGAATGTTAACATGAAGTTTACAACAACTAAACTTTTATGTGACTTTTTATTTTCTATTGACTATTTTGGAAAAAAAATAATAATTAAAGAATTAGGACAACCATGAATAAACATGATGTCATAAGTCTCATAAGCATCAACTACAGAAATGCCTTGCATGACTGCATATGTCTAGTGTTTGTTAATTTTGAATCACTTATTTCCACTAGAAAACAAATTATAAATTGTAAGATGATGCAATTGAAAAATTATTTCTCATGATAAATGACTTAGTGTGTTTGTGTAATTGACGAACTTGATGAATGCTTTCACTTAACGCTATACATGTATCTTATCAAATATTTTGCTCAAGAAAAATCTAAAATTTTAACTATTCAATGTAGCAATCGGGGAATCGCCCGAGCCACACACTAGTTATCTTTACATTTTCCGTTTTAGTCTATTTCATAATATTCTTTATACTTTACTTTATTCTAATTTTGAACATGAAATTTACTACATTGCCCTTCCGCCCTTCTTACCCACAATATTTACAATTTTGACTTTCTCTTAATTTATTCATTATTTTTCTTAAACTCGTCCACCTTTTTACACATTTCTTTTACTTTATCCAAATTTTATTATATTCAACCAATTTTTCTATTTTTATCTTAATATTTATACAAATAATAACCGTAAAGATCTTTATTAAACGGAGATAATAATTGTTAACTTAATTGATTAAAGTCACAAGTCGGTACCTATCGGCTATTACCTAAGATTGGAATGTTCGAATACATACAGATTACTCTGCATGAGATATCGAAATGTTATTTTTTAATTTACCATAACCAAAAAAATATCAATCATGGATCTCTAATATATGTAATTGTTTCGAATCTTCTAACTATTACTCCGTATTTAATATATTAGCCTACATTTTCCGTAAAAAAAAAAAAGTAAAATATCTATCATGTATTCATGTGCTATGGTAGCAACAAAAAATAATTTCCATGATTACAAATAACTAGATTTTTAGCAATTGTCCCTTTTATTTTTATTTTTGTTTTTTTTGGGGTCCCATTTTTATACATGCCATAAGTGATAAGTCCACAACCATCCAACCATTATCACATATTTTTGCTCTCAAACTTTTTATATAACTTTTTAAATTTTTCAAAAATAAATAAATTTTGGTCTCAATAAATATAAATTTACTAGTCCTACATGCATAATCTTGTCAATTACATAACAATTTAATATTATATCATATTGATAAAGTAATTATTTGACGCTAGGCTTATTTATAAGCTTGCGATATTACTTTATTTACTGAATAGTAATAAGAAAACTCTCAATTTTAACGCTACATTACAAATTTTTATTTAACGATGATGTACAATAAATATTGTAGATCGGAGCAAAAGTTAACTTAAAATGCTTAAAAGTTATCTCGGTATAATATAAAAGTGATCTATTTTTTAGTTATAAAAGTTTCCACTTTGATAAAGCTATTCATTCAAGATCACTAATCTATATCTATATATCTATAGATATTATACTAAAGCACAATTTTTTTCATCCCAAACCTTACATGTTTTTTTTTATATATATTTTTTAATTTAATGTTATTTTAAAAATTAAGTACAACCGCTCATTTATATTTTTTGGAAACAATAATGATTGCAAAATACTTAATGTAGAGTAATCACGAGGAGACTTCCTTTCATTATTGCATCTAAATACAACTTCCTTTTATTTTTGCATCTAAATACAACTCCTTTTTTTTTTGGCATTGAAAATTAAAACTACTTCCTCCGTCTCTTTTTGTTTTTTACGTTTTCCTTTTTGGGTATTTCAAAATGTTCTTTACATTTCTTTTTATATTATCACATAAATAACTTATATTCTATCAAAATTTGTGTACAATTATTATTTTAACCAATTAAATTCATTGTGTCATTTAATCTCTCACACTTTTTCATTGGGACATTAAATTTTTCTCATTTCCCAATTTCAGAATTTTGATAAAAGTGAAAACATTATAAATAAACGTAATTTATCTTGTTTAAATAAAAAAAATTGAGGAATCTCGATGCAAATTAATTATTCGTTAAAACGCGTGAAAAATACAAAACGTAAAAAATAAAAAGAGACGGGGGAGTATTAACTAATGTCCAATTTGAAATTACCCATGTCATTTATGTTCATGCAACACTTGAATATCTATACTAATATATTAAAAGGCGTTCTTAATAACGTATATGTGTCACGTATATCTCTCCTTATTACGCCACATCTCCACTAATCAGCATCATGACATGTCATTGACAACCAAAAAACATTTGAGCAAGGATCAAACACCACTAAAAGTTTAACATCCAACCATCTTAACCAACTACAACTTGTGTTATATATTCTATATAAACATTTATGATCTTTTTACAATAAATAACAAATTGATTAGAAGTGAATGCAAAAATAGGGAATGATTATTCAATTTATAAATGTACAGTTATTACTTTTCTAGATTAAGCCTCAAAAAAAATAAAAAATACTCAGGGTAATAGAACGTAATAACGAGTAAGTGGTTGAACAATTATAGAACATATTAGATGAACTCGGGGTAATAGAGCGTGGAGTTTCAGCTCGGGAAGGTTGTTAATCGGCAGCTAACCTTGTGTGTAACCCCATAATTCTATGACGACCCATCATCTAAATGGACACATATTTACAACAAATAAATCCGAATAAAAGTCAAAACCCGGGGCAACGCCCGGGCCACACACTAGTTGATAACTTATTTAATGAAACAGCATTGCATGGGTGCTAACTGCTCCCAAAATATGGTTTGTGCACAATGCTCACTGTGCACCCTGTTTTTTAATGAGTTCAAATACAAAGAACATATTGTTCATACCCAAAGAACATATAGCCAATGAACATATAGTTTAAATCCATAGAACATGTAGTTTAAACATATTACTAGTACATGTACATTGAAATCATTCTCCATGTTCATTAGATTTTCAATGAATGTTCAACAGGGACACAGGGTGCACAATGAGCACTGTGCACCCCGGTGTATAATCCAAATTGCAAACTGCTCCCTCTGTTCCATAATGTTCCTCATGTTTACTATTCATATAGTCAAAAAATGCAAAATTTTTTACCACAATTAATAGTATAATTAAGAGTAAAAATATTAACTTGTGGGATATTATTGGATTAGTTTCAATATAAATGTTCTAAATATCATTTTTTTATATATATTTTGACTACTGAGAAATTAAAACTATTAACGGTCAAAGTAATGTATTAGAGAGCGCGCATAATGGAAAAGTGATGAACACTATAGAACTTGAGGGAGTAGTAATGTTAAAATTAATCATTTAACCCTTTAAAATAATTATTTTTCAATTGTTTATTTTTCTTAATATAAAAGTAATTGAAATTATTTAAAAGTTATAAAAAAACATATTAAAAATAAAATTAAATATAAATAGTCCAGATAGCAATAAATTTATTATACACTTTATACGAATCATACTTTTTATACTTCCTCCGTTCTTTTTTAAATGACACAATTATTTAGACACGTTTGCCAATGCACGATTTCAAACACTAATATATTCAATTACTAGATTAGATCCCGTGCACGCACGGATTATGATAAAAATTTTTTTACAAAATATTTAACTAAATATCCCCAAACTAAGCATAATTATAAAAGAAATTAAATATACTCATTTATATTTAATCATCTAATATGAATATTATATATGTGTAATATGCTACTTTGACCGACATATATCGAGTGAATATAATTTCCATTATAATTTGACTAAAATATTATAAAAAAATATTTAGCAAAATTATTATTACGTGGTATCTATTATTGCCTCATATTCTAAACTAATATTTTTTCCATACATAGATAGTTTATAAAAAGGGTAGAGAATAAAATAAAATAAAATAAGATTTATATTTTAGGAAAACGTTTTAGGTGGGAAAATTTTACACCAGGAAGTGACACGTGTCATTCCTGGTGTCTGTTTTAGTATATAGTAATAGATGGATAAGAAAAAATTATAAAAAGTTAATATTTAAAAACTATTTATTGAGATGAATCTAATAAGACCACACACGGCTATATTTTTTTCTTAAGTATAAATCACAAAATAAAGTTAAAGACGCTTGTATGAATAGTTTCCATAACTCAATTGTGTCATGTAAACAGAGGAAATAATATAACCAAACAAAATTCAAGTCCAAATCAAATTTATTTTTCCAGGACACGTTTGGCATTCCAAGTAAAAGCAGGCCCACGACCGGTCTATTCGTCCACAGAAAATCCCCACTCTAAAAACCTTTCATATACAATTATTTCCCGGTAACCAAACAGGCCCCAAACAATTTCCGCCATTGTTAATCAATCATCTTCTCTCTCCAATACAATCGGAAAACGGAAGAATGGGAGCAGCAAGTGTTTCGGACTCCATGGCAGTAGTAGCAGGTGAAGCTCAATCTAATGGAAGTTTGGAGGTCCTCTCTTCTTCTCTCTCCGTTGATACTTCTCTCGCTCTTCCCGCCATGAAACCTCGCGTCATGTAATTGTTCTTCCCTCTTTTCTTTACTTCTCAATTTAGGGCTTATTAATTACGAAATCTATGATTATTTCTCTTCAGTGATGAATTGGAGCTAAGCAATGCAATCCGTTACTTATGATAAGTGTGATTCTTGGATTGTAAAAGATTTGGAGTTTAGTTTGCTATACGACTGATTAAGTATTATTTGGTTTAATTTGATTAAAATTAGTGTGCTATATGACTCAATCAGTATGATTTGATTTTCCTGCCCAAAAAAATGAAGAGTATGATTGTAAAAGATGAAATTTAGTATGTTAATCTGTTAATACGACTGATTTGTTCCATTTGATACTGTTAATCTGTTATACGACTGACTAAGTATGATTTGGTTCAATTTGATTAGAATTTGTCTGCCATATGACTGATTAAGTGATTTGACTTTCCTGTCAAAAAAAATTAAGAGTTTGATTTGATTCAATTTGATGGATTCAGAGAATTATGTAAGGATATATTCGAGAAATGGTCACATTTGGATGATTCATGCTTTTCTGTGGAAACTGTAGCTGGAGGGATCACCAATTTATGTGAGTAATTTCATATTTTTGTTCTTGTTGTTTTAGTATATACTATAACTTTTTAGCTGGTAAGTAAGAAAATAAAGCAATGTTATGTTGGATGGATGTTTAGTAGTCCCTCAGCCCGTTCATGGTATTGACATTTATTGTAATTATTTATGATCGGATTTCTCAATACACCCCTAATTAAATCGATAGATAAGGAGAGTATGATAATGATACAACTAGTATAATGAGAAAGTTGTATATGATATATCCTTAATCGTAAGAAGCTTGGACAAGGTTACAATTACTTTTTAGACAGAGGGGGGTGTTGCATTAGATTGGTTCATTCATTGGAGTAGATTTTGGGTTGATTAGTGTAAGTTATCGTTTGTCTGACATTTGTTTTAGTGTTGAAGGTTATGGTCAAGGAGGAGAATGGCAATGAGGTGTCAATTACTGTTAGATTGTATGGGCCAAACACCGACTATGTTGTCAATCGGGCGAGGGAACTGCTGGTAGGTCTTTTACTGTTTTGAATTATTGCTTGTAAAGAAGCTTAATTTTTAATTAGCTTTAGTTGCTGAGCAAATCGCTTGGGAATACTGTATAACATGAAACTATGAACTGAAAAGAAATGTATGTTCACTCATCTAAATTTACTTAATTATACTCCATCTAAATGTCCCTTGTGATGAACTAATGGTTTTGTGGTGCGATACTATAAATGATAGTGTTAAACATGATGTGAAATTAGTCTATTACTTGGGGTGAACGTAGCAGTAAACAAAACGCTGATCAAAAGTTGACAAATGAAATTGTCTTAGTGATTATTGGGATGTTTTCAAAGTTGATTTTTCCTAGAGGCAGGTTTAACTACTTGGGTTATATTTATCATGGGTGTATTACAGCCCTCTCTGCGCGACTGTGCCACTGGTGTCTGTTATGTGTTCTGAAAGACCAACATTTTCTACAGGTCATGTATTTAGTTTGTGTACCTTGGTTTATTTGACCAAAAACATGAGAATATATGGCTGGTAGAATGTGGGAGTTTACGTCCAATAATGTAAAGAAACTCGGGGAACAATTCTACTTGAATGCAGCATCTATTTGAGCTGAAACAATTCTTCTAAGCAGGCATATTATCATACAACTCTTGTTCTTGCTGACAGAGTTCGTTTGGGCTGATATGGCCAGTTCATATTAAAATTGCTTTGTTGTTCTCAGCTGTTGGCTTTGCATGTTTGATAGTTGATTCATTAATGCATATTGGTTATAGGCTATTAGATACCTCTCGGCTGCAGGATTTGGGGCCAAATTGCTTGCGCTTTTTGGGAATGGCATGGTTCAATCTTTCATCAATGCACGGACTCTTACTCCACCTGGTAAGTATCACATTAGTTCAAGTATAGACTCCATCGTCCTCTCTCTTTCTTATTGCTTTTCCTGTATGGGCCTTGGATGGGGATGAAATCTGAGGATCTCCACAATTACGGTTTCTCATCATCTCATGCCCTAACACCTAAGAAACAGGCATAAGTAGCTTGAAAGCTTGCAAAGCTTTCCAACCATATCTTGCTGAATTTTCCATCATCCAGTCCAGTAACAGTTGAACTATTTTGATTAAAAAAGGGAAAGTGTGATTGGGTGAAAAGATTGATATAGGATGTTTGGTTCCTTAAAGAGTGTGGTTATAAAAATCATAACGGAAGGCTACGCTTCTGGGAATCTGGATGCTGCTACAGGTCCTGCGACTATCTAGGACTCTGGGTACACTGGCAAGTTTTTCTGGTTTCTGGGTGGGGCCTTTTCAGATTAGGGTACTGGTGTAGTCTTTCCGCTTACTGGTCCTGTCCTTGGGTATGGGCACTGCTGGAAATGCATAATGTTTAATACTTGCATCATTCATAACAGCTTCTATTCTACTAATCTTTCTCTTTCATTTTCTGTTCAAATATCGAGCAGACATGAGGGAACCAAAGTTGGCAGCTGTAATAGCTAGGGAGCTTAGGAAGTTTCATGAAGTTGAAATTCCTGGTTCTAAAGAGTCCCAGCTGTGGATTGACTTGTCGAAGTTCTTTGAGAAAGGTTTGGTTCTTGACTGGTTTGTTACTGAATCTTTTTACACATATGCAGTTGGTTCGAGGCTTGTTTTGTTGACATTTCTATCCCCAGTCTATTCATCGTCCTAATCACTCTGTTAATCTATCAACACTTAATCTATGTGCAAATCCACGTCTGATTTGTTTTCTTTTATTCCACTTTCAAATATGGCTGTGAGCCTGTGAATCACCTAAAGCTATTGGATGATTTGTAAGAGAATCATTTGGAAAGATTGGGATTGTTTTTCTATATTCTGAAGTCTGGACTGGTTTGTGTATCCCCCCACCCCCCTCCCACCACCCACCCCTACAGCACCCACATTAGAAAGTGAAAGAGAAGTCTTGTAGTCTCTTTGTTGAAGCTGGATAACTAGAGTGTAGATTCATCAACACAGTGCTCGACAATTCTTGTTCACTCATGCATAGTTGTGAAGTTACCTTTAAAACCATATGTTTAATCTTCAGTTATTTGTCGCAGCATCAAAGCTCAAATTTGATGACAAACAGAAACAGGAGAAATATCAAACAATCTCATTTGAAGAACTTCAGAGTGAAGTTAGTGAACTTAAGGTACCCTTATTTCTCTGTAATTCTCAATCATTTGCTTACCCATTTAGAACTATGATGAACCAACCTGCTCAATTTCATACAGTATATGCTCCTAAAAGTTTACATAGGTGTATATTGGTCTACTTTGAGCTACTGAGATGAAAAGGTTTTGATGTAATAGGGTAGTCTTGAAAAGCAAGTTTCCTATTGAAATGCTCATCATAATTGTTAACTTCAACTATGTCGCATGGTTAGGAATTGGGATACCTTTCTTTCCTGCCAGCTCAATGCGTTCATGAAGTTTATGCTATCAGTTTGTGCATCTGATTAATGGATAAATCACTAAGACACTAATTGTGTAATGTTTGGCATGGAACTAGCTTTGTACATATATGAGCTTAGGCATGATCTGCCTGTTTTCTCTCCTAGTTAAATGGGTGAAGCCCATAAAATAGTAGAAAACAAATATGTTAAACTTCATAGAAAATAGTCGACAGCCTGGGAACCGATATATTTTCCCCCCTCAATTATGCATAGAATTTGTCAGACTGGCTTCCTCTTTTCTGCCTATCCTCACTGGATTTTCAGGTGTTAGACTTTGTTCTCCCTGAATTTTAATGGCCTTCATGTTTCATATGAAAGAGGTGTCTATGTTCTATTAAAATTAACTTTGTGCTATCAAAATAGAACTTTGAGCGGAGCCCAAATAAATTCTTGTAAACCTTATTCACGACCGTCCTTTTCTTCCCCTTTATATTTTTTTGGCATTCCTCTACTCTTGGCCGCACAAAAAGGTATTTTTAGAAAGCTACACATTCAAGGGGGTTCCCTCTTTCAATTGACTGACATTGGGATTGGGTGATTAACCTAGTTTCCCTGAAACACGTGACTAAAGGACTTTCAGAAATGACTTCCATTTCGGGATTTGAGAAAACTGGGCTATATTGCAATGTAGCTTGCCTTTTTTGAGGATTCATCATCCTCTGAAGCAGTAACCTTTCTTTATTAACTCGAGTCTCTGTGAATGTGCAAAACATTGCTAGTAACATTTTCTAGCTGTATGATAGGCCCTAACGGACCGTCTAGGTGCTCCGGTGGTATTTTCTCACAATGACCTGCTATCAGGGAACTTAATGCTGAATGAAGAGGAAGGTACAGTTTGTAATGTTTCAAATAAGACCACTCATATGGTGTCCCCTTTTTACTCGTCTTAATATTTTGTTTTCTGAATTGCAGGGAAGCTTTACATAATAGATTTTGAGTATGGATCGTATAACTACAGAGGTTTTGATATTGGTAATCATTTCAATGAATATGCTGGATATGACTGCGATTACAGCCTGTACGTAACATTTTTTTTTTTGTAAAATACCTTTTGAGATATGTAGTAGACTGGTAGTTTAGTACCTAGCAATGCGGACAGCTAATGTTGAATTTGGTGTTCCTGTAGATATCCTAGCAAGGCTGAACAGTACCACTTCTTCAGGCACTACTTGTGCCCTGTGGCTCCACAAGAGGTATGTAAAAGAAAGGACTCTATAGCCTCTATTTTGAAACTAAATGTGCAATTATGATGTCCGTTGGTCACTTCTCCCCTTCGTTTGCATGTCCTAGTGCAGTAATGGTCCGTTACCCTCGTTTTCAGCCTCCTTTCCGGAACCCCAACTTCTCTCTTATTCTCACTTGCATACATACCCCCTTCTCAATTATCCTTGAAATCTTGTCTTTTTGATGTATATGGAAGGCTAGTTTTTATGATTTAAAGGTTTCTGACTTTTGGGATTTTAGTGAAATTTCTTTTACGCATATGCACCTCTAGACATGAAAATGTTGAAGCTGAATCTGTCATACATCATGCAGAAAAGGAAAATTATGATGTTTTCTCTTAACTTTTTGGTTAAAATTACCAAAGGCGATGTCTGCAAAATTCAGCCTTTCTTCCAAGAAGCCTGAATATAAGATTTCCTGCTTCAAGTAGTATGCGGTAGCAAACTAAAACCAACAGTGCAGATAATCATTATTTAGTCATTCCTTCACCCGAATCTTTCTTTCAATCCAGTGTCTTATGTGGTGTGCTTTAGCAGGCCCGGAATTTTCTCTGTAACAGTTTTTTACAAAAGCAAACTTTTTGGTGATGGTTGTGGGAAATGCTTAGGGCTTTAATGTTAGGAAATAAAAGGCAAATTCTTTAGGATCTAGAGCAACACACTGTAGAAGGGATATTTCGGAGATAGCTGGGGAGTAAAGAAGTTACTTAATGGCTGTGAAAATATTTTTCCGATTGTAGGTCACATTGTTTGGTGCTTGGTGTATCATGACAAGATTGGGTGTGTTGATGAGTTTGTTGTGGAAAGTGTAGGTTGGTCATTATTTTTCAGAGTGCTCGTCTGCTCTTTGTTTTCGGGGATGTAAGTTCTCTTCATAAAGTTGCTGAAAAGGGTGGGAGAAATACCTTGATAATTGACACCAGTTGTAGTCAGAATCAGCGAGTTAATATAGAAACAATTTAGTGGCAATTTTGATGCAAAGACATGCTGAACAGTGAACATATGCAGTGCCCTTTTTTCAGAA
Source organism: Spinacia oleracea (assembly GCF_020520425.1). NCBI lineage: Eukaryota > Viridiplantae > Streptophyta > Magnoliopsida > Caryophyllales > Amaranthaceae > Spinacia > Spinacia oleracea. Next base: position 79,143,098 of record NC_079488.1, on the reverse strand, counting down.
CAAACCTTAACAAACTACTGTCCCTTGTTTTCTCCACCAACTTGCTTATTTCATTGATCCAGCACCATCAATCTATATCCTTTTCTTTGTTGTTTCTTTCCTCTTTTCTTGGTTAAGGGAGGGTGACTTTCTTATTGAACACAAATATTCAATTTTGTATTGCTCTGCAAAAATTAAGAACCACACTTTTAACATGAATAACATTTTTATATGGTTTGTTACTGCAATAGGTACCCAACTGTGATCTGGAAGCACTTTATGTTGAGACAAATTCTTTCATGTTAGCTTCACATTTGCTTTGGGCTTTATGGGCTTTGATTCAGGTATTTTAATTGTGCTCATCTCATGGCAGCAGCCATCAGGAACCTACTGGAAAAGTCCATGGCAACTTATATATTTTTATTTTTCCTTTGTTAATTTATTAACAGGAAAAGATGTCTCCTATCGATTTTGATTATCTGAGTTATTTCTTCATGCGGTTCAATGAATACAAAAGGCAGAAAGAAGGCGTCTTCTCTTCAGCAATATCTTTCCTTAGCAAGTCTCGGGATTAGACTATGTATGGGTGATGTATTTTTAATTTTCTGAGTTGGTATTGACAGCTCTGTTTGTGTTTCAGGGAGAAGTTCCCGATAATTCTGCTTGCAGGTCACTCAGTATTAATGTAGTGCAGCAGCAGAAAGCCTCGAATTCTCAGCTCTTACTGCTTTGTTGGCTATTCTTTTCCAAAGTTGTTTTTTCTTGGTTTCCCCCATCCGCATCTCTCACCCTGTTTGAAGATCTTTTAGCCAAGCAAAGAAACAATGAAGGTATTTTTCAAGCAGTTAGGGTGTATATGAGGCTGTATGCTTTGGTCTTGTTTGTTGTAAAATATTATATTTTGAAGATAAATAATATATTTGTTGGTCTTGTTGTAAAATCGGTTAATCATAGTTAACTAAGGTTCCGTTTGGTTTTGTGTAAGACGTTTTCATTGTAAAATGATTTTCCATAGAAAACATTTCCAAGGGAAAACACAACTCCAAACTAGTTTTGCTTTGTTTGGTTCTTTAAAAGAAAATGGGAGTAGATGGTAGAAGATTGAGGGGAAGAAGGGAGAGGGAGGTAAGGAGGAAATGTGGAAAAGTGGTTTCACCCCCTTTCAAATGGAAAAGGTTTTTCCACCTTTGAGGGAGTTATGGAAAATGATTTTCCATCCCTTACCAAACCAAACAATGTAAAATATTGAAAAAAGAAAAATCATTTTCCATAAAAACGTTTTACACCCTATCAAACGGAGCCTAAATGTATGTCTGGAACTCTGAATTCAATTCTCTCCCTTGAAAGGTTCCCGGGTCTGAATTCAACTCTCTCCCGGTTCTTAGCACAACTTTTGGTAAGGTTGCCCATAAACTGATCTTTGTGCAGCCAATTTCTAAGAATCTCATCATATTTCTGGGCTGTTTCAGCAAACTTTGTCAGATTGATTTCTATGGCTAACTAGTGCAAGTACTAAGAGAAAACGTCTGCAATGCTCTAGATTTGAGCATTCAAGGCTCTGTCTTCTGATAGAATGCCAGCAGAAGTTTAAGATTCTTCGACTACAACAGCTATTTCTTCGCCAAACCTTACAGATAGTTGTGCTCCTAAAATGCTATTGTTCCTTTATAACTAGATGAAGTATAGTGGTTTTTGTAACTAATCATCAATAAAAGGGTAATTAATAACTAACTATAACTGTAAGTGTAAGTGTTCCGGTATGGATTAGGAACGGTTGGAGAGGTCCTGCCGTTTGCCTTGTGGTATGTCTCTTGGTATGATTCTGCACAGGTAAGAACGTAGCATGTCGGGGATGATTCGAGAATCCCCTCCGATGCTTAAGTCAGAGAATATACATATTATGAAATATGTCAAGTGGAATGATTAGGATCACGTACCTTTCGTAATAAATGGGGTTCATATATTTAGGGACGGGTCGGGTATACGGATAGCACGGGCTATATCCATAGGATTGAGACCCGTTGACTCTCCTTATGCGGGTTGATCCTGCCCTACCAATAGGATGCTCGCTGGTAGGACTGATCTTACACCGGCTGATAGGGAAGTTTTGCGGATCTTTCCTGCCCTGCTCTGCAGAAGGGCGCTACTAGCTTGTTGTTGGTAGTACACCCGTACAGTAAGTTTGTTAAAAAGATAGTCCATCCGGGATTAGACAGTGTCACGTATGGGATATGACCTAATTTAGGCCCTGTTCTTTAGAGCTGAAATGAACTGAACTGAACTGAACTGAACTGAACTGAACTGAACTGTAATAAATAATGAATAATGAATAATGAATAATGAATAATGAATAATGAATAATGAATAATGAATAATAAATAATAAATAATAAATAATAAATAATAAATAATAAATAATAAATAATAAAATGTTAACTAATAATTAAAGAATAATTATTAATTAATAACTAAATAACTATATAATACATAATAATAATCTGTAATTGATTACTAAATAATTACAATAAATGATAAATATTAATAATAATAATAATTCATAGTTAATTCGGAGTAACTAATAACTAAATAATTAATAACTAATAATCCGTAACTAATTAAAATAATAATAAATTATATTAATTATTAATAAATAACTAGTTATAAATAATGATAATAAGTAATATAATAATATAAATATAAATAATAAGTAATATAATAATATAAATATAAATAATAAGTAATAAGTAATACAATAATATAAATAATAATAATATAAGTAATATTAATAATAATAATATTATTATTATTATTATTGTTATTGTTATTATTATTATTATTATTATTATTATTATTATTATTATTATTATTAAGTTAAATTGAATTGAATTAAACTGAATTAAACTGAACTGAATTGAACTGAACTGAATGCTCCTGAACTGAACTGAACTGAACTGTCAATAAGTCATGAAACTGAAATTAAGCCAAAAAGAATAGGGCCTTAATCATAACCCTCAGGGGGCGTTTGGTTCAACATATGGTATCAGGTATGGGGTTTGGTTTCAAACCCATGGGTTTGGAATAGGTGATACCTAAAAACCCAATACCAATACCTAATATCACATGTTTGGTTCATTTTACTCTAGTATATTACTCCGTAATAAAAAAAAACTCAAACCTCCATATTTTCACTTTAGTATATTGTTATTGTTATTTATTTTTTAGAAAATGACCCTTATTTTCACTATGGTTGTGGATTTGTGGTGGTTGTTGCGACAATGGTTTTCAGGGAAGGTGTGGGATGATTGAAGAGACAGAAAATTGGAGGCTAAGGAGATGTTATCAACAGAATGAGGGAAGGTTGTACTTGCACTGGTTATTGGTGATGACGATGTATTTATTTATTTTAATAAAATTCGATTCCAGTGGTGGGGGTATCCGGGTATGGATGAAACCCACCTCCCTCTAGGGTATGAGAAACCCATACCTTGGGGGTTTGAAAGGTGGGCTCCACAGTTATTATTTTTAACAAAATTATTTAACCAAACACCAAGTATGGGATTGGATGATTCCAAATCTATACCTGACATCAAAAATCCTTGAACCAAAACGCCCCCGTAGGGACATTCTAATTCTAGAATAGTACTCCGTACAAGTGACTATTAGTTACGAAAGAAAAGTGTCACCCACTCCTAATCTATTCCCTTTTCTTTTAGGGTGCACAAATATGTAGAGATGCCACTGAGTTGAGTTGGCCCGAGGCCTGGCACAGCGCAGAATGATAAAAGCACAGCCCGACACAAATTCATGGGCTACGGGTTGCGTTTTTTTTTAAAGCACGGCAAGACATGGTACACCATGGCTCGGCACGGAAATGCACGTTAAATCGAATGAAATTACGCTTAGGTACGAAGGCACAACCCGGCCCAACACATGGGTTTGAAATGTGTATGAGCAGCCTTTTTGATATTTTTGGCCCAACACAAAACAAGTGTACTTGACTTGAAATGAGTCAGACCCGTGGGGTCGGCACAAAACAAAGGCCCAACCCAGCCCACATCCATCTTTACAAACATGGGCTTATGAAGAATCAACCTCATTTTCCAATTCCCGTCTGTCGTTCCCACAAATCACACGAGCCATTAAAATATAGTTAAGCTTTTTGAAATGTGAAGTTCGTGAACAATAAATTTCATAAGGATATCGGGCATAAACCATGAAGAACATGGTTCGCTAAATAAGCTATATGTGCAATAGATATGAAGATCTATTTTGGTGCATGAGATGCAATGATATATAAAAACAAAACACTAATAGGCTTGTACATTACTCGCTCTAACATAGCAAATTTTAGGCACATCATATGCCGAAAGGTTGCTAGATCAAGAGACGCCAAAAACACAACACAAAATTCCTATTTCCGACTTCTTTTTTTTTTTTGTATACCCTAGTTTCAAGCTTGAAGAACTTGACAATGGACAATATGGCTTTTTAAGCGTTTCCTACCAGCAATACTTGACCAGATATTCGACATCATAGTCTTGAACTGACCTTTCCCTGTTATCGTTTCCCACAGATGATCAGTAGTTACCGCGCTTCCACCATTGTGAGATCTCGAGACATCTACCAAAGAAATACTCATGTTATTACGTACAATACTCAACTTCCCGTTAAGAGGGACAAGGGCTGCTGCCTCCAACGCCTTGGAATTTCCCAGATGAACTCTACTATCAATATGTTTACTCCATGCATCCTCGCCTCGTCATATACCCTAAGTTTACATCCATCTTTACAGTCCAAGGCATAGAGCTTCCCGTTCAAAGAAGCACTGGGATTCCTCCAACCTGCAACCATTCCATCATAAACTGGATACCAACTGTCAGATTCTGGGTGATATACCTCACTTAGAACCTGTCTATGTGTCCCAAGCCCTTTTAAGAACCACTTTCCCTCATAGACAACTCCGATGAATGGCACCATTGCTGTACTCATATCAGAGATTATTGACCACCTGTTCTTGTTCGGGTCATAAACTTCAACTGATCTTAAGGAACGGTGAATACCTTCATTCTCACCACCTGCTACATACAAGCAGTTGTTAATGACACATGCACCAAAGAAATGCCTACGGCGTAGCATATCTGGTGCACGATGCCATTTATTTGTTCGGGCACTGTAAAATATGACACGTCTCATTGAACCTTTAAGGGGATGTCTGCCTCCAAAAAGGTATAAGTGACAGCCACTAAGAACTGCACATCCAAACCCTAAAGCTTCAGAGAACTCTTTGGGAACAGGTGGAAGGGGTTGCCATAGTTGGTGGGTTGGGTCAAATGCATGCCATGATATTTTACCATCTCTATCTCTCTTGATTACATACACCCATTCTTCTGCAATTCTTAGACTCTTCCTTAATGAGTAAAAGAAGTTTCCAAGAAGAAGTCGGTGCCATCTTTTGGAAACTAATCGGAGGTTTCGGTGTTCTACTCTTGGAACCCTAATTAAGCAAGCAATGGCCAGGTCATCAGGGAGACCTGGAAGGAGAGGAGACTGACTGCGACTTCTATCACCACGACAAGGTTTCTGCCGTGTAGGATGAATGGACGGCTTGATGTCAGGTTGCAGACACAACCTTGTCCCAGGGACATATTTCTTTGCTCCAGCTACAGTTTTCAAACCAGCATCTACTCTACACAAACATGTTGTTGTGTCAACCTGCAATAATAGGACAATTTTGATAGTTACAACTTATGATCATCTTCCCTATTTCATTGTTACAATTTGCATATATACACGGATTCCCTAGCATATTCCTAAGCAATCCAGCATGAAAAAGAAAATGATCATCCAATATGAATTTCAAGACTTTAACCTCTTACCTAAGTAATGAATTAAAAAAGTATGACTAGACATTTATGCAAAGGAGATAATTCAACAATAGCAAGAAATTGTACTGCTAAGTGCTGCTAATCATCCAATTGATTGCAAATATATACTGACAAGTCATAGATTAGAAAGACTCGTAATGCAAATAAATTAGCAATCATGCCAACCTGAGCAAGAGTTGTTCTTGATTCTTGTGCCATCATTAGCGTTTAGTAAGAATTGAACATACAACAAAGTACCGCGTGAAACCCTTATTCAGATCCCTTGATGTGTTTCTCCCTCCCTCGTACCAAAATTTAACCAAGAACCACTTCCCTCTTCTAACTTTGCATTTAAAACCTCGGAAAACTATTCCAATATTCAATTACTCTGTGGCTAGATCCTCTAGAATGATTGCAGACTGAACTGCATTAGTACTACCACTGACTGACTGTCTGATTGACTATATTAGTCAACAATTAATTCAATGGTAACAAGGTATCCTTTCCCTCACTCAACTGGCATCAAGTATTGACTTGGTACGAATGTCCAGCTTGACTAGTGTCCTTAATTACAATCAATCTCCGACTTATTGACTTAGTAAGAACTTGGAGTATTACGATGAATGTCCTGTCCCCCTCCCCCAATCCAACCCCCGCGTCAAGTCCAAGTTAATATCCGATATTGATTCATTTTCACACAAATGAACGGCAATCGCTTACGACAGAGACAGAAATGCAGTTGAAGTTGACTTATGACTCCTTTCCCAATACTCCATAGTCTATATCACATCTAAAATAAAAGCATCCAAAATGCAGATCTAATCTATGAAAGATTGAAACTTTATAACATTTGAACAAAAAATACAACTTAAAAGTAACCAGAAAAACAAACAGAAACATACTGAACATTACCAACACACAATTTCTTGTAACATCAGGAAAGCAGAGGACAGAACAACTTACCAGAGGAGGTTGAATCATTTTATCCATTTCTCTCACTCATGACCAAATCCTCCACAAATTGTTCTAATTTCTTCAGCCCCTGCAAACATTTAATTACATCAAAATTACTTATAGCAATGTTCATAGGTTCCTAAATTTAACTGAAACATCAAACTTTGAGCTAATCAAATCATTAAGTCTTTTCTTTCTGAAAAAAAGGCACTAAATTCAAAAGAAAATGGTCTAAATTACCCACCAATTAGGTCATTGAAGCTGACAATTCTTACTTCTTGGAATTCAATTGCAAGGCAAACAAAACTCAACAAAACAATAACCCCTTCAGTTTTTTTACCAAAATTGGTGACAAAATAAGCAAATTCAGCTCATAGTCTCTGAAACCCACCTCGAAAATCAGAACACCAAGTTCTCACTTCAACAGCTTCAATTTGATATAAATTCTGAAATTTCCCAGAAAAAAATAAGTTGGGATTTTTATCTGCCTAAATGCAAGCAATGAAGGTGAAAAAAGGGGTTTTTTAAGAAATTTAACCAATGAGTGGGAAGAAAACCCAGAAGAAGAAAAAATGCAATTACACAAAAGAAAGAGTGTTCATAAGTAACAAAGGAAGGAAGATGATGAAATGAGGCCCCAAAACGGCTAAACCTAAACCACTATGAACTTGTTTCCAAAAATTTTAGGTGGGTGAACTTATCAGAGCAAAACCCCAAGAAGAAATCGGTGGAAAGATTTGTGTAAGCTTTGGAAGTTTGCTGTTGTTTGGAATTGAGAAGATAGAGATGAGTTCTCCCCCCCAAAAAATTGAGAGAGTAAAAAAAATTGAGGTCAAATGGGTGATGGGTTATTTAATTACACCAAGATTAAGAATGGATGAAGATTTCAAGAAAAAGGTTAAAACAAAGTAGAGACCCACATAACTTCAAATCCAACAAGATGCTTTCATTGTTTAGCGTGGGCCATCCCATTATGTTTTGACTTGCCTACTCCACAAGTGGTATGTTGTCATATGAGCAAATTGAGGTTTTGGCAAGTAGTGATTACATATTTTTTGAATTAATTATGGAAGAGAAGGAAAATGTTAAGTACCATTTGAAATGTGAGTAAAAGGTAAAGTGAATATTTAGTTGTAAATATATGAAAATTGTGAAAAAATATCATTAAAAAAAGTGGAGCAACCATTATATAACTTTCCTAGTAAAAAGTATATTTCTTTGTTTCATAAATATCACATTATCTTATTTTTACTCTATTCAATCTTGACTTTTGTTTATTTTTGTGATTCCTACTTAAAAAAAAATTATTATGTACGGTCTTGTTAGATTCCTACCGATATTTTATATATAAAAAATTTATAATTTTTACTTATACGTAATTAAAGATATTAAGAATTAAAATATATGTTAGTGGTACAATATTTAAAAAACGGATAAAATATATTTATTCTGTTATACACACTGTATTTTCTTTCTTACCATTAGCATTGAAGATTCCAATTTCCATATGAGTGTCCTATCATGGTTTTTCATGATTAAAAGGGACCCCTAATTAATGATGATCAAATGTAATAATGTGGGGTCTACGATTAAAGTTTGAGTTTAGCGATAAGTGTTGTTTTAAGTTGCTATTTAAACATAAAACTACTTTAATCTCCTCTCTTTTAAATTTTTGGTTTTTTCTTAGGTTGCGTTAGAGAAATGGTGAGGTCTTTTCATTTTTTTAAACAGTTTAAGATCACAAAAATAATAAGCTACAAACAGGGATGGAAATGAGTGGGATTTGGATCAGTTAGAGCGTCACTCTTAATCTGTTATCGGCATTTATCCGCTCCATTCTTCACCCGCTTAACTCATCATCCATATTCTGTTCATCCATCATCCACAGGTGTACCTGGTGGATCGGGTGATATTCGAGTGAAAACTATTAACCATTAAAAATTCACCACCTAATAATATGTATAATAATAATAATAAACAAAAAACAAAAGTTGTACACCTACATTTACTTCCTAAACATTTTTTTTTCTTGGTGTATTACCCTTAGGTCTAATCCGGATTCGGGGCTAGTTCTGAGTGAACAGGTTACATTCTCCTCCCAATTATATTGTTGTTGCGGGGGATCGAACACGTGGTCTTGCCTACCAAGTTCAACCTCAATCACCACTGAACAAACCGGCAATTGATTACTTCCGGAACATATGGTTGCTTCTCATCGTGCATAACTTATAACCCAAAATAAATAAAACAAACACTAACTTTAATAAATAATGGATTTTTCAACACCTTTTATGTTTAAATAAAATAAAAATAATATATATAAAATAAATGGGTGATGGGTCGGGTGATAAACGGATGATGGATAAAAAAAACATCACGCACATCCGACCTCATCCAGCACCCATTTTTCATCCATTTAATTATAGCGGGTCAACGGATTATTAGATCATGCACTAGATATTTTATCCCTAACTACAACCTTACAAGTTACAACCACTACTAAAAAATCTAAATATTAAAACACATTACGTATATACTTCCTCTGTCCTTTTTTAAATGACACAATTATTTAGGCACGTTTGCCAATGCACGATTTCAAACATAAATATGTTTTGTTATATACAAGAAAAAGTTATAAAAAAGTTGATATTTAAATATTTATTGAGACTATAAATCACAAAAGCAAGTCAAATGAGCTTATTTGAATAGTGTCATAAACTTAATTGTATCATGTAAATAAGAACAGAGAAAGTATATTTATTTTCGGGTATATTGGGAAATTTCTTGTTGCTCATTGGATTATTTTTTGTTCAATACAGTACACCTAGTTCGAGATGTTTTCGAACACAAGATGGGAGTTCTCTTAATTACGGGGCTAAGTACAACATATACAATATAATGCTCAGCAATACTTAACAAGTGCAATAAGCTTAAGGTATAATCGAAAACAAAATGGAGTACATTTTATCAAAACTTAGAACATGAATAAGGGGAGTCTTTTAAGGGGCTCTTAAGGAAAGGGAAAAAAAAAGAGCTAGCTCTTATGTGGAAAACGGGAGGCTCATAATTAGGAAGGCGGAGAGGTCAATATTTGATATTTATTTCAAGATATATATCACCCCACTAAACGACAAAATAGAGATAAGACAAAAATGAAAGCATGTGTCATTTTTTAAAGAATAAATGTCATTTTGATATAGCTCTCCTGACTTTCTCTCCAAGTTTTCTCTCGGCTCATGATAAGCTAACGTGAGCCGTAGCTATGACACGAAAAACTGGTTCGAAATCTCAGGGGAGCAAGCATGGAAATGGTAGAGGGAAGCTCGCAGGACCATCTTCGGATTCTCAGGCACTTCGTACACGATCAATTGGTGAAATTTTGGGGGTGGAGGCACTTGATTTTGGATTGGAAAATGAGGTGTTCACGGCGAAATCGGGGTTGCAGCAGCTTCAACTACGATCCGAAGTTAGGCATTCATTCAATGAATTTATGCAGGTGATTCATGATTCAGCTGCTTTGATGAAAGATCGATCGAACGTCGATATAGGTACGATTACTGTACCCATATTACAGCAGTTTGAGGAGGTTGTTATGAGTGATAATGATGATGATGTGATTATTGCTGAACCTATTCCCGAATCTGTTGTGAATACTACCCCTGTTAGAATAGAATTAGATGATATACAGGAGGAAGTGGAGTTTTGGAACTCATCTGTGGTGTGTTCTGTTGTTGGTGCAAATCCCCCAATTCATGTGATGGAGGGTTTCATTCGAAGAATTTGGAGGAACCTGAAAGTGGACAAAGTTGTGATGGTGAAGAAGGGTGTCTATTTGGTTAGATTTACTACAATGGAATCAAGGGATAAAGTGCTTGCTGGGCGTTTTTTCTTTGATACTAAACCATTAGTTCTGAAACCATGGAGGGTAGACATGGATATGGAGAAGGAAGAGGTGAAAATGGTGCCTATTTGGGTTCAGTTGCAGCTAAACTTTAAATACTGGGGGGAGAAGTCCTTATTCAAAATTGTGAATCAGTTGGGTAAGCCTCTTAAGAGAGACTATGCTACCACATGTAGGGACAAAATTAAGTATGCCAGAGTAATGGTGGAGGTTCATATGGATCATGTTTTACCTGACCAAATCTCTTTCATGGATGAACATGGGGAGATGGTTGTTGTGCCAGTACACTATGAATGGAGACCTACACTGTGTACTATGTGCAAGTTGGTTGGTCATGTGGAAGCAGAGTGTAGACAGACTAAGACTAAGAGAGTTTGGGTTCAGAAGAAAGCAGTGGGCACTCTACCTGTGCCAGCTACTGAAGTGGAACCAGTGGTGGATCAAGAAGGGTTTCAGAGGGCTCTCAGACCTATCAGGGTTAGAACTTCTAGTGTTCAACCAACTCAGGTTGATAATTCCTTCCAGTTATTGTTGTCTCAGCAAGATGGTGAGGGTGTAGTTGAGCATGTTGCAGTTGCAGGACATATTGGTGAATCAGTTGAAAGGGGGGACCCCTATATCCCTAATGGATAGAATTTTGTGTTGGAATGTCAGGGGCATCAATTCCACTCAGAAGCAGAATGAAGTGAGGAAGTTCATTCAAAGGCATGATGTGGGAATTGTTGGCCTCCTGGAGCATAAAGTAAAGCTTGCTAACTTAGGTAAGCCTTACCAGAACATTTTTTGAATTGGTGTTTTACTAGTATTAATGCTAGTTTTCACAATGGTGGAAGAATTTTTGTTGCCTGGAAGCCTGGTTGTTTTACAGTGAACATTGTTGCTGTAACAAGCCAGCTTATTCATTGTCATGTTACCCCAGTTAGTGGCATGACTAGTTTTTTCTGTACTTTTGTTTATGCATTTAATGATAGTTCCCAGAGGAAAGATTTGTGGAAAACTTTGATGGAATTGAATTCTCAAGATCCTTGGATCTTATATGGGGATTTTAACTGTGTGATGGGGGTTGAAGAAAGAATAGGAGCCCCTGCGAGGCATGCTGAAATTACTGATATCAATGCTTGTATGCATGTATGTAGTATGGAGGATATCATGTGTGTTGGCAATCTGTTTACTTGGAACAACAAGCAATATGGGGCAGCTAGAGTTTTTTCTAAGTTGGATAGAGTTCTGTCTAATCCAGCTTGGCAAAGTGCTTATTGCTCTGCAGAAGCTTGTTTCTTGACTGAGGGTGAGTTTGATTATTCACCTGGTTTGATCATTGTGTATCCAAGACACACAGGAGGAAGAAAACCATTTAGATACTTCACTATGTGGAAGTCCTCTCCAGATTTTGCTGGAATTGTGCTACATCAATGGAATCAGCATGTTCATGGAAGTAAGATGTATACTGTTGTTACCAGATTGAAGAAAGTTAAGTTGGCTCTTAGAGAGCTCAATAAAAAGGGGTTCTCAGACATTTAGGCAAGTGATTTAAAAGCTTATCATGCTATGGTAGCTGCTCAGGAAGCCATGCATTTAGATCCTGCTAATCAGGAGCTTGCTGATTTGGAGTTAGTGGCTATTCAGAATTACAGAATACAACATCAAGCTTATTTGGATTTTTTGAAACAAAAAGCCAAGATAGACTGGATTAAAGCTGGTGATGAGAACACTGCTTTGTTTCATCAAAGTATAAGGAGTAGAAATGTTCAAAACCAGGTGTATAGTATTCATGGTATGGATGGTGTTTGGAGGGACACACCTGATTCTGTTTCTGCAACTTTTTTAGATTGTTATTGATAGTTCAGTAGGAACACTTGACAAGAGGGGGGGTGAATTGTTTCTTGGGAACTTGGGTAAGTTTCTTGCGGAATTTAAACAATAAAGAGACTGAGAATAATGAGCGAAGAAAGATATAAAATGGAGGAACCTTCTTGACCCTAATCAAGAAGAACCTCACTACTCTTTTTGTATTAACGCAATAACTTTATTACAAATACACTCTTTAACTCGAGTTCCTGTCGAACACGAGTTCCCCACATCAATCCCCTTTGATTACTGTGCTCCTCTTTCTCTCTCTGACTTAACTCTAAGTCGCTCCTTTTCTCTTTGACTTAACTCTAAGTCGCTCTGTTTCTCTTTGACTTAACTCTAAGTCAATTAAGGATCACTCAACCCTTAAACCCAAAATACAATTTGATATAAAACTCTAGTACATAATAAAGCTCAAAGTAATAAGGAACTCAAGGGACACTCTTTTGAAAACTGATTCTCTTTTAAAACGTTTAAGCTCTTAAGATATATTTTGCAAAGATCAGTTGTGTGTTTTGAAAAGCTAAAACTCTTCTCCTTTTATAGGAGAGTTTTAATTAGGGTTGGGTACCCATGTTCTCCTCAACTACCCACTAACAGTTACTGCTCAGTAACATGGGCATAGTTGGAGAGAAACAAGGGAGACCAAATCAAAACACTAAATGTACGTTAAACAGAAATACGTGGGGAGAGTTTCAAAGAACGTGGAAAAACTTTTACTTGAGAAACAAGGAGAATAAATCAGAATCCTATGTTTCATTTATTAATTAAATTCATTTTATTTATTAAAAAGATTTTCCAAGTTAAAACTCTTTTATAATTACAGTTAACATATTTCATTTAAAACGTACCAAAATACTATGTCCCTTTCATACCAAATTACTTATAAACTTTATTGAATACTTACATAAATCCTAAAACATAAACTCATATGTTGTAGTCTTCATGTCGCACCTTTAGAAGCTTCACTCGAAGACTTCCCAATTTGTTCCTTCTCTGGAACGTCGAGGATCCACATAATATATGAGGATCTCGCCTTAGGAACTCGCCTAAGGATCTCGCCTTGCTTAATGATTATTTCTTCAATGTAGTGTCTGACATGGATCAATTACTTGCTTATATTCCACGTTGCTTAGTTTATCAAACTCAGGATCTCCTTAACTTAGCATTATCCCTCTAAGGATCTCGGAACCTATTATGCAACATAACTTAACCAATTGTCAGGAGTTTGCTTTGTCATCATCAAAACTTTAGGGTCAACAATATTCCCCCTTTTTGGTGATGACAACAAAAGCAAACTTTCACTAAATGCAACAATAATCAATTAGCGTAACTATAAAGCAATAAATTAAATAAAGTATTTTTATGAAAATTAATCTTAAGCTTCCGAAATGAAATTAAGGAAAATTCAAATTAATTTTAATAAACGAACATAAAATTAAAAACGAGAAATAAAATTTTATGAACTTACATCGAGAAGTGAGTAGTGAGACGGATTCAAGTGATCAATTTAAGTTAAGTTTGCATTCATTTCCCCCTGTTGGAATTAACAAAAAGTAGAAATACACAATACTAATATATACCGATTAGAGCGCCCTCCGATCAACGGTTGGTAAACTAAGTTAGCCTCAAAGTTAAGTTCCAACGTACTAGATTTGAATAGAAAACATAATAAATAACTAGTCATGATTTTAGAGATACGTTCATTGATGAGTTCCACTAAAAATAAAGGAAATAAAATAAAGGAAATAAAGGATGTAACTGTATCCCATGAAAGGAGTACAAACCAAAAAAAATAAAGAAAAAGTTCCAAAATAAAAATAAAGCGTAATGTAGCACACACACAAAAAAAAATTTGGGATCTGGGAAATTGGGATGGAACAAGGTTAGATTTTGGCAAAGAGATCCTCAAGTTTGGGAAGGACTTGAATCCATTGGTTGAACCCCAGATAACAAAGTTGTAACCTGATTATGGAGTTGTAGTATCTTAGCATTTGTGGACTCTTGAAGCAGTATCATTCTATCCATATCCTTTCTCAACTTGATAACCTGTTCCTTGAGTTCCTCCTTATTGGGATCATGAGATCCTAAGGAACTTGAAGAACCAAAAGCAGCAAACCCACCAAAGCCAGTAAAGGAAGAAGGAACAGTAGGAGTGGGAGGAACAGGGATGTACCTTGGTTGAGGAACAGGGCTATCCACCTTTGATGTAGGAACAGGGGTGGATGTTTTTTCAATAATAGCAAGTTCCTTTTCCTCCTTTTCAATTTCAACAGTGTCCTCCAATACCTCTACGTTCCCATCATCATCCTTATTGTCACAAGATATGTCAACGAACACCGGAGGAACAATGACCTTAGGAACTCTAGTGGCTACCCTTATGCTCCTACGTTTACCATGAGGAACATCCTTTGGCACCTTAGGAACCACCTTAGGAGCCTTTTCAACCTTCTTAGGAACTACCTTAGGATCACCTTCTTTTTCCCCCTTACTTTTAGGTTCCTTCACTGTAGCCACGGCCCAACATAATCTCCCATTAGCTACTGCTAGATTCATGCTTCTTAATAAATCACTTTGCACAATTTGTTGACTAGTGACCGTCAACTCTCCATAGTCACGCAAATCCACAGAGAAACTCCTAAACACCATAGTCAACAATGAAGCATAACCAACCTTATAATCTGAAGGAACACAGTGGGATAAGTGTTTAATCATTAAGGCAGGAAAGTTGATTGGTATTTTGTGTTCAAGGCAATACATCAAAGAAGCATCATAGAGGTTGGCCAAGGTACGCTTTTGAGTGCGAGGAACAATACCTCTACGAACAAGGTTAAAAAGGAGTTTTTGTAGAGGGGTGGGAAACAAGCTTTGGTTAGTTAAAGAACACACTTTAAGATCTCCTCCTATTGCTTCCACAAGTTGTTCATTAGTCATCACACCAATCTGAATTTTAGCAGTTGCTCCTTTCACATACAAATCAAATCCCTCATTACGAATATTCAATAACTTTGCAATATATTCAGCATTAAATTCAAACGTCGTTCCATTCACACTACTAGAACAAACACCATCCACATATTTAAAATTCGCGCGAAATTCATTCATAGCATCCGGAAATATGGAGGTTTTAGAATAATCACAAAATAAGCTCACCCATCCCTGATGTTGAAGAATTTCCATGAATTCCTCTAGATTTGTTTCGCACCAAGTCTGATTTACGGCAAAAGCCTTAACCAAATTCGCCTCATCCGCCGAAAGGACCCGGTTTGGGGTGATTTCCCCCTTAGAACAATCCATTGACTTTTTCAAACTCACAGCCACCCCACCACCCGACCGCCGCTGCCTCTTTGCGGGTCGGTGGTGGGTCTGCTCTTTCGACAAAACGGAGGGGGAGGGTGGGCTGGGCGGAGCTGTCGCGAAACGGGCGGGTTGTGGGGCAAGATCCGACGCGAGGTGGAGGGGCTTCGCAACCGGGTCGAGGGGAGGGGGAATCGCGACTGGGTCGAGGTGGAGGGGAATCGCAATCGGGTCGACTGGGAGGGGAGGAGGGAGGTCGAGCTCTGGGCTGGCGACGGTGTTGTCGGTCGGTGGGGGGTGCTGGGAGCCGCCGGTGGTGGGTGTGGTATGGTGGAGAAGAGTTTCGATGGTGGGTTGAATTTCGTGGATGAGTTTCGTGGTGGAGGCAAGGGAGGGAGGCACGGTGGCGTCGGTCGGTCGGCGGCCGGTCTGGGTTCGGTCGCCGACTTGCCGCCGCCGTCGGTTGCTTGTAGCCGGCCGCCGTCCATGGTGGTTAGGTTTTCAGATTTTGAATTTTGAAAATCTAGGGTTTTTTGTGATGGAATTTGGGGATTTTTGATTTGTTGGATTTGTTGTGGAATGGGTGAAATATCCATAGGAGTAGGGGATGGAGATTTTCTTTTTCGTTTCAGATTTGTGTTTAAGCTTGTTCTCACCATTGTTGGAGGTGGTGGAGAAGATGAAGGAAGATGGAGAGGAGGAGTATAGATTATCAAGGCTTGTTCCTTTGGTGTTTTCTGTATTTGAGGTGGGCTAGGGTATGATAGATCCATAGGAGTGGGTGTGAGTTCCATTAGCTTTAAAATTTGGAAAAGATAAAATTTGGTGAAATAATAAAAAATTTAAGGATATATTTATAAGAAAAAAAATTAATTTGTGGAAAAATAAAATTTGTGGAAAAATAAAATAAAATGAGTAAATAAAAATTTGTAACAGAAAAAAAAATAACCATGATCCTCCTAGATTAGTGGAACTTTGTGAATTACGTATCTCATATTACTGACTAATTAAATACACATTTTTAATTCGAAATTTTTAGTTGTTCCTTAACGATGGTAAACTTCAGTTATGCTTTACGCACATGTATTTATAATGGTATACAGTAGTAATGCATAAATCTAAAAGAGTCATACCTCATGAGGATCTGTCAGCTTACTTATCTTATTTTGATCATCCCGAGTTCCATTCTCATTTTCTCATGCTTCTCTTTGCTTAAAGGTTTAGTCATAATATCTACAATTTGATTCTCAGTTTGACAAAAGTCCAACTTGATTAAACCTTTTTCAACATTATCCTTAAGAAAGTGATGCCTAATATGAATATGCTTAACTCGGGAATGATGTACCGGATCCTTAGAAATGCAGATTGCACTAGTGTTATCACAATAAATAGGAACACAATCATATATGATCCCAAAATCCCTTAACTGTTGCTTTATCCACAGTATTTGAGAGCAACATGCAGCAGCTGCTACATATTCAGCTTCTGCTGTGGATAAGGCAACGGTATTCTGTTTCTTGGAGCCCCAAGAAACCATGCAAGATCCTAGGAATTGAACCATACCTGATGTGCTCTTTCGGTTCACTAAATCACCTGCATAATCTGCATCCGCATATCCTTTTAAATCGAAAGTTTCACTCCTTGGATAAAACAGACATAGATCGTCTGTTCCTTTGAGGTATCTGAATATCCTCTTCACTGCAGTCATGTGGGACTCCTTTGGGTTTGATTGAAATCTTGCACACAACCCAACACTGAATGATATGTCTGGTCTGCTTGCGGTTAGGTATAGCAGAGATCCAATCATTCCCCTGTACGTCGTTTGATTCACACTTTTTCCTGTGGGATCCTCATCTAGTCTTGTGGCTGTTCCCATGGGAGTGTGATTTGTTTTCACTGAATCTAGCTCGTACTTTTTGAGGAGTTCCTTCACATACTTTTGTTGGTGGATCATAATTCCTTCCTTAGTTTGTTTGATTTGCAAACCAAGAAAGAAATTGAGTTCCCCCATCATACTCATTTCAAACTCACTGCACATTAAATTAGCAAAATCCTTGCACAAATTTTCGTTAGTAGCACCAAATAATATATCATCGACATAAATTTGTACAACTAATAAGTCAGATCCTTTTGATTTTAAAAATAGAGTTTTATCGATTCTTCCTCGTTTAAAATCATTTTGTCAAAGAAACTTTGATAATCTCTCGTACAACGATCTAGGAGCTTGCTTTAACCCGTAAAGAGCTTTATCAAGCTTATAGATGTGGTTCGGAAATTTGGGATTCTCAAAACCAGGGGGTTGTTCCACATAGACGTCTTCCTCAAGAAAACCATTTAAGAAAGCACATTTGACGTCCATCTGATACAACTTGAATCCCATAAAGGCTGCAAAAGCAATTAGAATACGAATAGCTTCTAATCTAGCAACAGGAGCAAAGGTTTCTTCGAAATCAATACCTTCCTGTTGATTGTAGCCCTTGACTACTAACCTTGCCTTGTTCCTGATGATTGTAGTATGTTCATCGAGCTTGTTCCTGAACACCCACTTTAATCCTATGACTTTCTGATTCTTTGGTTTGGGTTCCAGATCCCATACCTTGTTCCTTTGGAACTCATTTAACTCATCTTGCATGGCAGTGATCCAATCAGCATCTTCCAAAGCTTCGGTGTGGTTCCTTGGATCGATTGTGGAGAGGAACGCATGAAAAGCATAGAAGTTCCTTAGTTGAGACCTTGTTTGAGTTCCTTTCCTAATATCACTGATAATCAGATCCATTGGGTGAGAACTTTGATGTTTCCAGGGCTTAGGTTGAAATTGTGCCACTGGAACATCTAAGGTCTCCTCAGTTCCTTCTGTTTCCTGAGATCCTTGTTCCTCTGCTTCAGAGGTCTCTTGATCTTCTTCCGGTTCCTCAGACTCATCATCTTCTGGTTCCTCAGGATTTGCATTTTCTGGTTCCTCATGATCAACATTTTCTGGTTCCTCAGGATCAGGGGTTCTTCTTCCAGGAACTCCTTGGTTAGTAGCAGTTTCTTGTATTTGTGGATCTGCTATTCCATTTTGCTTTCTTCCAGGAGATATTTCCTCATCATAATTTGTAAAACGAGTTAATCCAATTTCGAAATCTTCCTGTTCCTGAATTTCATCAACATTGTTAGCTTCATCAAATATTATATGTACACTCTCTTCAATACACATCGACCTTTTATTATAAACTCTGTATGCTTTACTGTTTAAGGCGTATCCTAGGAACACGGCCTCATCACTTCTTTCATCGAATTTCCCTAAGTTCCTTTTGCCATTGTTGTGAACAAAGCATTTACACCCAAAGGCTCTAAAGTAAGAGATATTGGGTTTGTTTCCTTTTAATAACTCATAGGGAGTCTTGTTTAAAATGGCCCTGATCATTACTCTATTAACAATATAGCAAGCTGTGTTTACTGCTTCAGCCCAGAAGTTCCTTGGTAAGGAACTGGCAATTAACATGGTTCTAGCCATGTCTTCCAAGGTTCTATTTTTTCTTTCAACGACTCCATTTTGTTGTGGAGTCCTAGGTGCAGAAAAGTTGTGATCCATACCTTGTTCCTTGCAGTATTCATCAAACTTGTGATTCTCGAATTCAGTTCCATGATCTGACCTTATATGTATTAGCTGACGTCCTGTGGATCTTTGTATTCTCTTAGAAAAAGCAACAAATTCATTAAACGTTTCATCTTTACTTGCTAAGAAAATAACCCAGGTAAATCGAGAAAAATCGTCAACAATAACCAAGACATAGCGTTTTCCACTTCTACTTTGAATTCTCATAGGTCCACACAAATCCATATGGATGAGTTCCAATGGTTTAGTTGTGCTGACCATTTTCTTAGGCTTGAAAGAGCTCCTGACATGCTTTCCTTTGGCACATGCTTCACAAACTTTGTCTTTAAGGAACTTGATGGAAGGTAGACCTCTCACTAGTTCCTTTGATCTCAGTTTGTCAAGCAATGAAAAGCTAGCATGTCCGAATCTCTTGTGCCATAGAAGTGGATCTTCCTCAATAACACTAAGACAAGTTAAGTTGTTCCTTAGAACTTTGTTGAGATCCACAGTATATGTGTTCCCTTTGCGAGTTCCTTCCAAAATAACTTCCTTACTGTTATTGTTAATAATTCGACAACTTTCTGAAGTAAAGCTTACCGAGTTTCCTTTGTCACAGAATTGTGAAATACTAAGCAGACTGTGCATTAAACCTTCTACCAGGAACACATTATCAATTGAATGGGAACTTGACCTTCCTACTTTTCCAATGGCGATGATTTCACCTTTCTTGTTGTCTCCAAAGGTCACAGTTCCTCCGTTGTAGGCCTCTAGTGAGAGAAATTTGGTTTTATCTCCTGTCATGTGCTTGGAACACCCGCTATCAAGATACCACGAGTTGTTCCCCCTCACTAGGACCTGCAATATTATCAATTGTTAGATACAGGAACTCGGGTTTCCTCGAGTTCCTTTTCTACTAAAGGATCATCTTTCTTATTCCATATCTTCTTGACAATGTTCTGGTTTTTATTGAACAGTTCCTTCTTTTTGGAACACTCAGTCACAACATGATCACCAGTACCACAAAAGGAACAAACTTTGACACTAGGCAGTTCCACATAATTTTTCTTTTTACCATTGTTCTTTTTATAGTAAAAACCTAGGCCTTCAGTTCTCTTAGATTGAGCCTTCTCAATCCACTTGGGCGTGATTCTAGGAGCTTGTTTATGTGCATTAGCTAAGGCTAGTTCCTTGATTAATTTCTCCTTTTGTTCCTTTACTGTGACCAACTCACTGTTTAAGTTTTCCAAATCAACGTTAAAGACCCCCATGCTAATCTCAGTGGACTTGCTAGGATCTAGGCTTAAATTAAACAGTTTATATTGACTGAGTTCCACTTTGAGAAGAATGTTTTCATTTTTGACTCTCTCAAAGGAGTTTTGAAGAGCATTGTTTCTATCAAGCAAGTCAAAGAACCTACCTTGTACATCAGATCTAACATTA
The DNA here is from genome assembly GCF_020520425.1 of Spinacia oleracea. Taxonomy (NCBI): domain Eukaryota; kingdom Viridiplantae; phylum Streptophyta; class Magnoliopsida; order Caryophyllales; family Amaranthaceae; genus Spinacia; species Spinacia oleracea. Next base: position 79,122,230 of record NC_079488.1, on the reverse strand, counting down.
TTAAGGTAGGTCATGTGTCCCTTGGTGAGTTCCAAGGCTTTGTCACTTTGAGCCTTTATTACACTAAGCTTTTTAAAGTTATCTAGAGTTTCTATCAATAATTCCACTAACTTATTTTTAGACAGAGATTGAAGAGTTGAGGAACTTACTTCTCTTGATGGATCTTGGGTTGTTCCATCAATCTTTGCCATAAGACAAAGGTTTGCTGTTTCTTCATTTGGTTGATCCTCATCTTCTTCCGAGTCAGTAGCATCTCCCCAAGCTGCGATCATAGCCTTCTTGAAGTTGGGTTTGGCAAAGGTTGATTTGTTGAATCTTTCCTTGGACAGATCCTTTCCCTTGCCTTTCCCTTTTTCATTTTCCCACTGAGGGCAGTCTTTGATTAGATGGTCTGATTCTCCGCACTTGAAACATCCTTGGTCAGGATTGGAACCGCTTGGTTTTCTCATTGAGTTCCTTCCTCTTAGATTTCCAGGTTTAGAGTTCCTGTAAAATCTTTTCATTCTTCTGACCAACATGGCAGCTTCTTCTTCATCAGGATCTGAGTCCTCCTGTTCCTCAGCCTTAAGAGCAAGGCCTCGATTCTTGGGATTCTCAGGAACAGCTGCTCCTAGATGTAATTCGTGCGTCATCAAGGATCCCGCCAATTGTTCAATGTTGAATTTGGTGAAATCCTTTGTTTCGAACAATGCCGTGACCTTGGTTCTCCATCTATCATCCTGTGGCATGCTCCTTAGGATCTTCCTAACCTGTTCATCAGAGGGAATATTTCTTCCAAGAGAAACTAGTTCATTGGTGATATTAGTGAAACGAGTAAACATTTCCTGTATTGTTTCTCTTGGTTGCATTTCAAAACGTTCATACTTAGACATTAATAAATCAATTTTTGAACGTTTGACCTCATTAGTTCCATCATGAGTTATTTGAAGGAGATCCCAGATTTGCTTTGCGCTCTTGCACCCCATAACTCTGTTATGTTCATGAGGTCCAAGGCCGCAATGCAAGATTTTCACAGCCATTGCGTTGATTTCAAATTTCTCAAAATCTTCCTTAGTAAATTCAGACATGGGTTTAGGAACTACCTCATTTTGAGCATTGGTCATTGTTACCTCAAAATCACCGACTTCTATGACTCGCCAGACTTGATAGTTCTCTGCCTTGATGTAGATCTCCATCCTGTTCTTCCAGTAGGTGTAGAATTTTCCATTGAACATTGGAGGTCTTTGAGTGGAATAACCTTCCTCGAGTTTCTCGTAAGCGTTCATACTTTCCAAAAACTTTTTCTAAACAGGGTTTCCTGTATTTTTGTGAGATCCTGCTCTGATACCAACTGATAGTTCAGTAGGAACACTTGACAAGAGGGGGGGGTGAATTGTTTCTTGGGAACTTGGGTAAGTTTCTTGCGGAATTTAAACAATAAAGAGACTGAGAATAATGAGCGAAGAAAGATATAAAATGGAGGAACCTTCTTGACCCTAATCAAGAAGAACCTCACTACTCTTTTTGTATTAATGCAATAACTCTATTACAAATACACTCTTTAACTCGAGTTCCTCTCGAACACGAGTTCCCCACAGCAATCCCCTTTGATTACTATGCTCCTCTTTCTCTCTCTGACTTAACTCTAAGTCGCTCCTTTTCTCTTTCACTTAACTCTAAGTCGCTCTGTTTCTCTTTGACTTAACTCTAAGTCAATTAAGGATCACTCAACCCTTAAACCCAAAATACAATTTGATATAAACTCTAGTACGTAACAAAGCTCAAAGTAATAAGGAACTCAAGGGACACTCTTTTGAAAACTGATTCTCTTTTAAAACGTTTAAGCTCTTAAGATATATTTTGCAAAGATCAGTTGTGTGTTTTGAAAAGCTAAAACTCTTCTCCTTTTATAGGAGAGTTTTACTTAGGGTTGGGTACCCATGTTCTCCTCAACTACCCACTAACAGTTACTGCTCAGTAACATGGGCATAGTTGGAGAGAAACAAGGGAGACCAAATCAAAACACTAAATGTACGTTAAACAGATATACGTGGGGAGAGTTTCAAGGAACGTGGAAAAACTTTTACTTGAGAAACAAGGAGAATAAATCAGAATCCTATGTTTCATTTATTAATTAAATTCATTTTATTTATTAAAAAGATTTTCCAAGTTAAAACTCTTTTATAATTACAGTTAACATATTTCATTTAAAACGTACCAAAATACTATGTCCCTTTCATACCAAATTACTTATAAACTTTATTGAATACTTACATAAATCCTAAAACATAAACTCATATGTTGTAGTCTTCATGTCGCACCTTTAGAAGCTTCACTCGAAGAGTTCCCAATTTGTTCCTTCTCTGGAACGTGGAGGATCCACATAATATATGAGGATCTCGCCTTAGGAACTCGCCTAAGGATCTCGCCTTGCTTAATGATTATTTCTTCAATGTAGTGTCTGACATGGATCAATTACTTGCTTATATTCCACGTTGCTTAGTTTATCCAACTCAGGATCTCCTTAACTTAGCATTATCCCTCTAAGGATCTCGGAACCTATTATGCAACATAACTTAACCAATTGTCAGGAGTTTGCTTTGTCATTATCAAAACTTTAGGGTCAACAATTATGTTGATTTGTTGGGGAAGAATCAGGAGCACAGGACACTAGTGATTAGGCAAGTTGTTCAAGAGGGTCCTTTGGTTTCAGAGCAGCATATAACTATTCTAAATGCCAATTACACTAAAGAAGAGGTGAAGCAAGCTTTATTTTCTATTCCTGGTGTGAAAGCACCTAGACCTGATGGTTTTGGGTCTTTCTTTTACAAAGACACTTGGCACATTGTGGAGAATGATGTGGTGGATGTAGTTTTGGATGTGCTAAATAATGGAAAATTTCTAAAGGAGCTTAATCATATTGTCATAACTCTTATTCCTAAAACTAAATGCCCTCAGAATGTGAGTGATTTCAGACCAATTTCTTGTTGTAATACATTAAATAAGTGTATTACTAAGGTGATTTGTGGGAGGTTGAGGCATATCTTGCCTGATTTGATCTTAGAGAACCAAGGGGGGTTTGTACATGGTAGATATATTGTCCATAACATTATGGTAGTGCAGGACTTAGTTAAGCACTATGGAAGGAAGAATGTCAAACCAAGCTGTTTACTGAAGGTGGATATGCAGAAGGAATATGATACTGTTAGCTGGAGTTTTCTTCAGGAAATGTTGGAGCAGTTGGGGTTTCCTCAAAAGTTTGTTCATCTGGTAATGGAGTGTGTTACTACCCCTAAGTTTTCCTTAATGATTAATGGCTCTATGCATGGTTTTTTCAAATCCAGTAGGGGGTTGAGGCAGGGTGACCCTATGTCACCTTTGTTGTTTGTCATTTGCATGGAGTATTTATCCAGAATTCTCCACAGAATGAACAGAATGGAGCAATTCCATTTTCACCCAAGATGCAAAGAAATCAGGCTTACTCATTTGTGTTTTGCAGATGACTTGATCTTATGTTGCAAAGGAGATTACCCTTCTATTTATCTGCTGCTGCAAGCTTTTAAATTGTTTTCTGATTCCGCTGGTTTGGTTGCCAATAAGCAGAAGTCCTCAATTTTTTTGTCATGGTATGCATGATAGGGATGTAAATAGAGTGGTGGAAGCTTCTGGTTTTGCCAGGAGTTCCTTGCCATTCAAATACCTTGGTGTTCCCATTTGCTCCAAAAGGATCACAGTTGCTCAATGTGGTGTTTTAGTAGACAAGATGACAGCAAGAATTAAAGTGTGGAGTACTAGGAACTTGTCCTACACAACTAGAGTTCAGTTGATCAATTCTGTTCTTCTCAGTCTGCACATGTATTGGGCTCAGATTTATATTCTTCCTAAGAATGTGCTGCAGGACATTATTAGAATCTGTAGAGCCTTCTTGTGGAGTGGCCAAGCTTAAAGCAGTAAACCAAGTAATATAGCTTGGGAAAGAGTGTGTTGTGACAAGCAAGCTGGTGGTTTGGGCTTCAGGGATGTTATTCTGTGGAATATTTCTAACATGGGAAAGTATGTGTGGGCAGTTGCTACTAAACAAGATAATGTTTGGATCAAGTGGATCAATTATGTCTATCTCCAGAATAGTGATTGGTGGGAGTATCAACCTAAAACTTCTGCAAGTTGGTACTGGAGGAGAATATGTGCTACTAAAGAAATTTTGAAGCAAGTTTATACTAAGGTAGAGTTGTGTAATATGAGTGTTTACTCAGTTAAGCAGGTGTATCAGAAGCTTGCAGGAAGCAAGCCTGCAGTGCACTGGGATAAACTTGTCTGGAATAGGCTTAGTTTACCTAAACACAGGTTCATTTGTTGGTTAGCTGTGCAGAAAAGGCTCCATAGTACTGCAGTTCTGGCAAGGATTGGTATTAGTTCTTCTGCTGCTTGCTTGCTGTGTGGGCAGGCTGATGAGGATCATGACCATTTGTTCTTCAAATGTCAGTATAGCAAAACTTGTCTGGTAGAGCTTACAAGATGGTTTGGGATTCAGATTCAGGGCACTACTCTGCTGAATGTTGTTAGCAGTATCAGTCATAGAAGATGCACTAAATTCAGGAGAATGGTGTATTATGCTGGTGTTTCAACATTGGTTTACCTGATTTGGAGAAGTAGGAATAACTGTTACTGGAACCATTCAGTGTTTACTACTCAGAATGTAATAGCTAGCTTAAAGCAGATTGTAAGAAGTAGAATCTTAGTGGTTATGCCTAAGAAAGTAAGTAGGAGTGACCATATGTGGTTTGTAGAGTTGTGAGGGGTGTGTGCCTCTGGTGTAGCTTGTGCTAGCTCTTGTTGAGGGGGGCCAACCTAGTTGGTTCGTCTCTCTTGAATTAGTTTGGTGTATGTTTGGTTGATGGCTTAATAATATTATTCTTGCTTGCGTACCAAAAAATGTCATTTTGGAAAAATGGATGCCATTTTCCAAAAACAGATGCCATTTTCAAAAAAATTGATTTTGTCCTTTAACGTTTGTCTTATCCCTATTTTGTCATTTAGTGGGTGATATGTATTTGTGAAATAAATATCAGATATTGATTTATACTTCCTCCATAATTAGAGGGTTTGTAAGATAAAATTCTGAAATAAGAGCTAGATTCTGATTATGATTTATACTTCCTCCATAATTAGAGGGTTTCTGAAATAAAATTCTGATTATGATTTATACTTCCTCCATATTATAATTTTTTTTGCATGTCTCTTAATACATCTTCGCTTCCTTTCCATGAAGTAGAAGATGGTCGTCTCGTTGTCGTCTCGTTATCGCTTTTGGGTCAATTGAAAACAATCTCCCTGCAATTGCAGGGGTAAGGTTGTGTACGTCTGACCCCCCTTACCCCGCAAGCTTCTTGCGAGAACCTTTTAAGACAATGGGGTAATGGTAATGATAATAAGGATAAGAGAGAATAAGAGCTAGAGTTAAAAGAGAATAACAAATTGTGAGAAAATTATAAAAGCAATTGACATTATGATTGCTAACATTTTGTAGCCAAAAGCATGTTGCTTTATATTGAAGAGGTTCATATGTTTGAGTTTGACGGAAGTTGTTTCTTAGCAACTTGCAAGTTGGGGGAACCAAATATGGTTGAGATCATGGTTTTACTTTAATTTTACATATTTCACATCAACTTTTTTTTAAACTTTAATTTTAGAAAGAAAATACATAAAATTGAAAATAAAAAGCCAACATTTAAGGGGGCTTGTTTCATTTTTGATGTGGGGTTTCGTATACTTTTGAGTTTTGATAGTCTTGTTCAATGTTGACGGATCGATGAATAAGATAGTAACTTTAACCAAGTACTATAAACGCGTTGCCAACAATAATAAAACAATAATAGTGATACTAATAATTATAGAGTAGCGTTTATGCACCGTATGTGTGTGATATTTTTGATGAATAATTGTTAGTATTACTATTATTAAGGGACGAAGGGAGTATAAAACAGAGCAAGAACAAATGCATAAGCAAACCAAAAAACAAACTGGAACAAACAAAAACCAATAGGGATTCGACAATTAACATTCTTTTAGTAATTTAAATTAGTTTTTGGTATCAGACGATACCCTGAATAATTGCATTAACATTCAGAAACGTATACATAAATATAACGGTTGAATAATTTTCATTTGTTTATATGCCTTTTGAAAATAACAACATTAATGTAAAATACCTCTCTGGTAAAGACTTTAAAACTTAGAGTCAGGGTTCAAATCTTGCAAGAACTATGTTATTATTACTTTAAATGAGTGACTTAATTTACATGAAATGAAAGCTAAATTCGTTGAAAGATGAGTAAGTATCACGTGACGCATATATTTATTTAAGAACGCTTTTAATATGTACTCCCTCCGTATGAAAATTAGTATTAAAGTATTTTAAGGCAAAAAATAAATGATAAAATATTACTAGTGGAGTCTTTGGTGTAATTGGCTGTTGGCTGTCGGCTCTGCCTCTCGCCAATTGGTTGTTGGCTTTGTTTGGCAATTGGCAATTGGCCGTGTTTAGCAATTGGTTGTTGGTTGTTGGCTGTTTTAGTTGGCTGGTTTGACTGGCTGTTTAAGATGGTTACGTTGTTTGACTATTGATTGTTTACAAACATGTTTGGTAAATTCAGTTGTTGGTTGTTGGTTGTAACTATGTAAAATGACATTTAAGGATATTTTATGGCTTTTGTTCATTTTTTAACAAAATGTTATGTACGGAAAAATACGTAATAACTAATTAATACAGAGTACATGAATTATTAATTAAAAGTAAATTAGTAATTAATGAGAGTATTATTGCTACCGGTCATCCCGTCGTTAATTATTATTTAATATAAATAATTCATTATTGTATTTTTTTATTTAACTAATTAATTTTTTATTTAATTTATTAATTTATTTAATAATAGAGTATTAAATTATTAATTATTACAAAGTAGTTAATTAGTAAAAAATAAGGATAAAAATGTAATTTAGGTAGTGAGAAGCAAAATTCAACCCTAAAAAGCTACACCACAAGAAATTGTACTATTAACGACGGAAAGTCCCGTGGCTAAAGGTCAATAATTGTTGGTTAACGACGGGATTTTTCGTCGCGAACCCGTCATAAAATGGGGCCGTCGTTAATGGAAAATCACGTCGCTAACCCGTCGTAAAAAACATTTGCGACGGTTGTTCCCGTCTTTGTTGGGTTGTTATCCCCGTCGCAAAAGCCCTTTTACGACGGGATTTTTACCCGTCGCTATTAGGTTGTCATAAAAAATACAAATTTTTATAGTGTAGCTAGTAACACTAGCTTTTCATTTTTTACGGAAAAGTTAACTTTTTCGCCAGCCAACAAACCAGGTACCAACCACATTTTTTTGGCTGTTTGACCACATTAAAAAGTTAGAGTCAGAAACCAATGAAAAAACTAACAAAAAGTAAGTTATCAAACAGGTCCATAATAAAATAACGGAATTTTTTTCATAAATAAAAAATACACTAATCACTAAAATACGTGCGATTAAGAAAATTGCCCTAATCATTTATATACGGAGGGAGTAATCCATAGTCAGTAATCAATATAGTTAGATAAATTAAAAACAGACATTCTTATGCATGCACACGTAGCAACACACTTTGGGAAAGGCTTGGTTATTTCTTGGATAACCCTACTTTGCTTAATTAAGTTAACAAAACACCCCTTTTTACACAACACGCCATCCAATGCCAGAAGAAAAAAAAAGTACGTAAAACTTGATAGTGCAAAACTTAAGGTAATCCCAAAACTATGTTGCCTCCTTTACAAATTTTAATCTAGGCCGTTTTATATACTCCGTAGACCGTAGTACATTTTAAGGTATTCCGTAGATTTTATGATCAAATAGTTACGGAGTATATGTTATTCTTCTTTTATTTTTTTTCTTGCACTCGATATTTCACGTTTGTTAATGAAAATTTTAGTCATTGATATTATTATTTATAGGCTAGCACTACAAGAATTTGTGTCTTTAACGACAATTTAATTACGACGGGTCAAAAATCCCGTCGCAAAAACCTTTTGCGACGGGCTAACAACCAAACAATGACGGGAATAACCGTCGTAAATGTCTTTTACGATGGGTTTACAACGGGTTTACGACGGGATTTTCTATTAACGACGGCCCCCTTTTATGACGGGTTCGCGACAGGAAATCCCGTCGTTAATCAACAATTATTGGCCTTCCGCGACCGGATTTCCCGTCGTTAATAGTACAATTTCTTGTAGTGTAGGTAAAATTATAAAAATTCAATATTTTAAAATATATATCGAGACGAATCTAAAATGATGTTTGGTTATAAGTAATTAAATGAAGGGGAAGTATGAATTCCTAGGAAGTGCATACTTCGTACTTCATATATTGTAAGTTAAGTTATTTGGTTGGCAGAGATGAAAATAAGGGGACATTAGAACTTCCTTGAGAAGTTGAAATTTCAATGAAACATGGGAAGACTTACCTACCCGGCCTCTTCCTAGTAAGTCATAATTATCATGTTAATTCCCATTAATTACCAATGTCTAAGTTCAACCAAATATCATCAAGCTATTTCCTAGGAAGTTAACAAAGGAATTAACTTCCTATGAAATAAATCTTCTCATGGGAAGTTACTACCTAAGTGAACCACACAAGCACTAACAAGATTTTATATGACCATATAATTCATTATGTATAAATTACTAAAAAAAAATGATAAAAAAGAGTATGTGAATAGTGTAAAATTGCAAATAGTGCAAGTAAAAACAACCGAAAAAGTACATAATTAGATAGTTATACTTAATAATTAATTAGGAAGTTAGACTTGTATTGTCAAATAGTTGTGACTTTATTTTAATAGTTTTAGGTGTTCCGTGTTAACTGTGAGTCTGTGATGGAGTATGATTTTTCTGATAAAAGTTATTGTCATATAATTTTACTCCTACGATATTACACAAACTTACTACTGGATCATAAAATATCGTGTGTGGTAGAGTTATGTTATATCTCTGCGATATAATATAAGATAGAAGTTTATATGATTTAGGAAACTTACGAAGAGTAAAATGTCTAATTTGTAATAGAAATAGAGGTGATGCCCACAGATAAGAAGACACCACACAACACACTATATTTTCCCATCAATATTATGTTACCATGGTATCAGATTAAGTTAGATCTTGTGATCGTCTACACAATGTTCCCCCTGTCCGTGGGTAAAAAAGTTAAACTCACCGCGGCGGGATTTTTTTATTTTTTTTATAAATAAATTAATTCATTGATAAAAAGTCATACGACATCTACATAAAAATTTAAATTTAACAAATACATAACAATCGAATCAAATAAAAACTTCCTTTCACTATAGCTACGATCGTAGTATATCAAACATTCTGTATACCCTCTATTATATCGCTGTGATTTCCGTCTGATTCGTCTGATTGTAATCGAAAGATTGACATCCTCTTCGATCCCGCATATATCTTTACCAAAGAAACAACCTGAACTAAACTAAACACACAAAACTTAACTAAAAACAAACCCACCATTGGGGTACTTACTACACTGAAACAATCAAACCCACCATAGGGGTACTTACTACACTCAAACTATGTAGTTTTATTGAGATCTAACGCAAAAACACAACAGAATTGAAAGAGAAGGGGCGAAAATAACCAAATTTCCGAAGGAAATTGGCTATTTTCGCCCTAAAAAACCCTAATTTTTGTAAACCCTTAAAAGAGAGAGAGAAAAGAGGGAGAGAGGGGAGAAGCCGGCGGGATTTACAATACTTCTAAGAGTTCTTCAATTATATTACTCCATTCGTATTTAAATATGAGACACACTTATCATTTCCGGCAGTATTTAAATATGACACTTACCATTTTTAGTAACTTTTTTACTCCACCATCTAATTAAATAATATTTCCTCCGATTTTTAATACAAGCAACGTTTGTGATTTCTACACTATTCACATATTACACTTTGACCATTATATTATTGGTGATTTATACGTAAGATAAAACATAGTCATGTAGGATCTTGTTAGATTCGTCTTAATGTGTATTTTTCAAAATATTAACTTTTTATAATTTATTCTGTGCTTATAAGTCTTCATATGTATTGGTCCCAGATTTATATTCTTCCTAAGTCAGTGTTGCAAGGTATTGTCAAGATATGCAGATCTTTTCTTTGGAGTGGGAAATCTTTCAGTCAGAGACCAAGTAATGTTGCTTGGGATAATGCCTGTATGGATAAGAATGCAGGTGGATTGGAATTTAGGAATGTTGTTTTGTGGAATGTTGCTAACATAGGTAAGTATGTTTGGGCTCTTGCTATAAAGCAGATGAATGTCTGGACAAAGTGGGTGACTTCTGTATATTTAAAGAATGGGGTATGGTGGGATTACCAACCTAGTGCTTCTGCTAGTTGGTATTGGAAGAAGGTTTGTGCAGTTAAAGAAAAGCTGAAAGTACACTTCACCTGTGCTGAATTGTGTTCCATGCAGCATTATTCTGTCAAGCAAGTCTATGAGAAAATGATTGGTGTCAAGCCAAAAGTTCACTGGGACAAAATGGTGTGGAATCGTTTGAACACTCCTAAACACAGGTTCATTTGTTGGTTAGCTGTGCAGCAAAGGTTGCAAACAACTGCCAAGTTGGCTAGTATTGGTGTCAGTTCCTCTTCTGCTTGCCTTCTGTGTGGTCAAGGGATAGAAAATCATGGACATCTATTCTTCTCCTGTCCTTATAGTAGTAAATGTTTGGCTGAGGTGAAAATTTGGTTAGGTATTCAGTTGTCTGAATACAATTTGCAGCAGCTAATCAAGAAGATAGGGAATAGTAAACACTCAAAATTCAGAAAACAGGTGATTTATGCTGGCATTGCTGCTACTGTGTATATCATCTGGAGAAGCAGAAATAGTAGTTTTTGGAATGGAGTTGTGCCTACTGACTACTGTGCAGCACACTCTATCTAGTTTGAAGCAGACTGTTAGAAGTCGAATTAAGCTTGTCATGCCTAAGTCTGTAAGTAGAAAGGATAGTCAATGGTTCTTGAATTTGTAATTAGTTGATATTGGTGTCTGCTTGCTCTAGTGCAAAATGGTCCAACCTAGTTGGTTTGTTTTCCTAGAGTTAAGCTTAGGTTGTATTCTGTTTTGAGCTAATATACTCCTTACTTACTTAGCAAAAAAAAAAAAAAAACTTTTTATAATTTTTACTTAAAGAGAATTATAGATATTAATGATCAAAGTTGTGCATTGACATGCGTGAAAGTGACAAACGTTGCAAGTAAAAATGAACAGAGGAAGTATATCTAATTTACCTTATGATCCACTACCGCATTTAAACAATTAATTTCATAAACCCCACACCCCTCCAAAATTTAACGGTCTCCACTTATTTTACTTGATTAAAATATTTATCCCAACCCCACTTGCTTAAGTATTTTATTTCATTCAATAAACTTCCTTAATATACGTGTCCGGCCAAATAAGTCTCCTATTTAAATACGAAAGGAGTATTCCTCCCCACGGCATGCTTGATTTCTGTTTGATTCGTGTGTGGTTGGAGTATTGAGGTTTGATGTGTGAATGGATATATACATACGTTAGCCGATTAGTTTTCCGTTTGTGTTTGATTCAAGACTCCCCAAGTCAAAAGTTTTTTTTGTGTGCAAGTTTTATTTGGTTAACGAAATGCAGTTCGCCGAGTTTTAAAAAAAATTATTTGGTGTGTGTTCGAGTATGATCAGTATGTGATTATGCTTGAGTTTTTCGTGATATATAATGGAAATCGGTTCTCCGTGTGTCGTACAAGATATGGACGGTTCTCCATGTGTCGTAAGATATGGACAGTTCTCCATGTGTCGTAAGGCATGAACAATTCTACTTATATCGTAAGATATGAACGGTTCTCCTTGTGTTTTGAGTTAGGGTTCAGTTCTCCTTGTGTCGCGAGATATGATTTGGTTTTCCTTTTACCTTGAAACGACAGAACAAACATATTGATTTTCCTTGTACGAAACGACAGGACATGCATAATGGTTTTCCTTGTGCCTTGAAACGACATGACAATCATATTAGTTTTCCTTGTACGAAACAGACTCCTTGAAACGACATGACAAACATATTGATTTTCCTTGTACGAAATGACATGACCCATTGAAACGACATGACAAGCATATTATTTGAGGCGACATAGCAAGCATATGACATTTTTTTTATTTCTCCAATCGCAACGTTCGTAAAACTGTTATTCCGATTGCGGGAGGATGTTGAGGATAACGTAGTTGTCCTAGAGGATATAATATCGTATTTGGTAGAGTTATATCTCTGCGATATGATATAAGATTATAGCATCATCATTTTATGCATACTAGTTGTTTAGTGTTGCTGCTTTCCTAATGCTGCTGTTTTTCTGCTGATGCTGCTTTGTTAGCACACAGTCAGCAAGTTAGTTATAAGTTTGTTATAACAAACTTTAGAAGGATCTAGATTCCTAAGCTGTCCTATATATATACTTCATAGCTGTAATAATTATTCAATCATCAAATACAGCAAACCAGAAACTAAATTCTGCTTTCTTCTTCTTCTCTCAATCAATACATTTCTATTCTACTTCGTTTTTCTTCATGGTATCAGAGCAGGATCAAGGATCCTTGGCTCAATTTCTCTGAAAATTCCGCAAAGCTGTTATTAGTTATGTTCTGCTTGTTGTCAAATTGATCAATTGATTCTGGTGATTGTTCACTGAATTTTTGGTATTCTTTCTGATTCTGGATTTGTTTTTCCATTGGTTTCTGAATTTGTGTTGATCATCTTGATCAAAACTGCTGATAATGGCTGCTGGTGATGAGAATGTTAACACCAATTCACACAGAGATCTTCCTCCTAATCAAGATCCAACTAGCATATATTACATACATCCATCTGATGCTAATTCAGTACAACTGGTATCATTCAAGTTTAATGGTGAAGAAGGATTCACTAGCTGGAAAAGATCAATGCTATTAGCTCTATCAGCAAAGAACAAAATTGGATTTGTTGATGGAAGCTACATGAAGCCAGATGCTGGCACAGTAGAATGCAAAGCTTGGGAAAGGTGCAATGATTTGGTATGCTCTCTAATCCTAGGCAATCTGAATGAGGTAATTGCTAAAAGTGTTATGTTTCTCAAATCTGCAAGAGATGTTTGGCTTGATTTAGAGGATAGATTTGGATTTGCTTCTTTGGCTCAAATTTATTCACTCGAACAAAAATTAGCTGAAATAGCACAGGGAAACAAGTCTGTGTCTGAATTTTTTACTGAAATCAAGTCTGTATGGGATGCAATTGAAGAGGCTCATCCTTTGCCTTATTGCACCTGCAACAATTGCACTTGCAATGTAACCAAGAAATTTTTCCAAAGACAATAGGAAAAAATGGTCATGCAGTTCATGATGAAGCTCAATGATCAGTTTGCTACAATTAGAGGCAATGTACTTAGGGTGCCTACTTTGCCAAAGGTTTCTGAAGCCTACAGGTTGTTTTCTCAAGAAGAAAGACATAAAGATGTAATCCCCCGTAATTTTATTATATTCTATTTATATATTTTAACGTATATTTAATATATTTAAATGTAATTTACGAATTTTAGAAATGAATATGTAATTAAAATATAATTATGTTATTACATTTTGAATATTTTAAATGATTTATGAAATCAAAATTGATTTTTGATTTTTACGTTAAAACGAATTAGGATTTTGGAATCACGTTCTATTGGAATTAGAAAGCAAATCCTAAATTCTAAATTCTACTCCTAGCCCAATTGGGCAAAGCCCAAGCCAATAAACCCAACAAAACACCCCTTCTCTTCTCTACTTCCAATTCACGTGAAAAAAAAAAAAAAAAAAGAAGAAACCCAAAACCCCTCTTCACGTAACTGTGTTGCTCCTCCCTTGCTTGTTGCTGCCCAGCCGCCGCCACCAACCACCGGCGACCGCCCTCATAAGCAACCATCACAGCGGTAACTCCTTCCCCTTCCCTTTCTCGTTCGTCCTTCTCTTTTGGTTTCGATTTTGGTTCTTCCCCTTAATCATTGTCGTTCGTCCAGCCACTCGCAACCACCGCGAGTTCTTCCTCGCCGACAGCACCACAGCTGCCGCCCAGGACAACAACCAGCCACGGCCGCTGCCTCCTCGTGCACCGCCGCCCAGCCTGCTCCTCCCTCCTTCCTCCTCCACGCAAGCACACTCTCCTCGCCACCATCACTGGTGTCAGCCACCAGTCGCGCCGCACCGCTTGTCCGCCGCGACGTAGACCACCCGCCTGCTGCCGCCGCCACTGCCGCCGGCCAGCAACCCTTTTGTCTCTCTTTTTGGTTAATTCTTAAACCCTAAACTAATTAATGAATTGAATTACGTTTTAATGATTTAATTATGTTTCTTGAATTTAAATTATATTTGATTATGAATTTCAAGAATTATATGTTTGCATAATTAAATTATTAATTTCAGATTATATAAATGCATTGAAATATTGGTTTTTAATTATTTAAAGTATGAATTTTAAGGTTTTTAATGATTTAAATCATGGTAGGATGTTTAGGAATTATTAAAGTTATTGTTATTATGATTTCAAACATGTTAATTATGTTTTGGAGTAGTTTGAAAGTAGTTATATTGCTGGAAATTCAAAGTATGATGCTTTGAAGAGTTTTCAACGAATTTCAATAATTAACATAATAAATATGATGCTAGGAAATCAAATATTCAAGTTTCGATATTGGGAAATGTTCTAATTATGTTTAGGAAGGGTTTGAAGCTCCCTAATGTTGCTGAAAATTCAATATGAATTGATATGAGTCTATATTGGTTGTTGTTAGGTGGAGAATTCTCCGTAGGCGACTTTTGAATTATTAAAGTGGTCTTGCAGTTTGTTTACACAAGGTACGTACATACCTGTGTGCTTGGAATGTGTGCTAATTGTTGAAACCATGTTGAATCTTGTTGTTGAACTTGGTTATGTTGATATTATTGTTGAACTTGGTGATGTTGATATTATGGACGAACTGGGTTATATTGAATGTGCATGTTTAATACTGTTGGACAAACTTATTGAACTTATTTTGCACTATAAGAACTGTAACATGTTAGTATGGATGTTTGATACAAACATGTTGGTTGGGAACACTAGATTATTCTATATGATTGGGTTGGATCAATTGGTTGTTGTTCCCTTTCTATCTTTTCACTACTTTATAAGGGCGGAGGACCTTGTTTAGTAAGTTGAAACTTTATGCCCATATACAGGGTTGCTCATGGTTAAAGGAAAGGTTGGTTAAGTTGGAATGAGTCTTGATTGATGCTTTTATGATCACTTACTTAATTCCAAGATAAAAACAGTTGTGAACAAATGTGAATTGTCTGTCTTATGTAATGGTTGAGTCATAACGGAATCTCAATTTGTAAATCATGTAAAGTGAAACTGAATAGCAATAGCTTTAGACTGTGCACGTCTGAAGTGACGGACAAACAGGAGTTGGGGTTCATGGTGGTAGCCCATGGCCTTTTCTGGGACCAGATTGATCACCGTGTCCTATTTTTATTTAAACGTTCCTCGATATCGCAGGTCACTGAGGTTACGGAGTCGCGCCCGTACCTCGTCTTCCTTAGTGAAGACTTTTGGATGGTCAACTCGGTCCATTGTCTATTTCAACTAAAATAATATTATGGTTATTAAGCCTAGCTTAGTCTAGTCAAGTATAATCGTCAATTTATTATGTTTTGTCTGTCCTTACTTATATTTATTAGTATCATGTTAGGGTTGTTGGTTTGATAGTATCATGCTAGGATTGTTGTTGTTTTAGTATGTAGTACTCAGCTTTGCTGATTACGTGCTTGTTTGTGTGTGTTGATCATGGCTATGCCTTATTGATCCTGTGATGACCCATCTTTGGTGAGCAGTCTTTAAGGATCAATAAGCGTTGACCATCTACAGGTTTGAAGATGATGCATCATTGGGATCGGGATTAGAGAGCTTGTAGTTCTATTCGTTTAATTAAGTGATTTAATTTGTTAACTTGGATTTGAAATTTGTCGTACTATTCGTATTTCCTTAATTCAGTTAATTGGTTTGGACCTAATATGTAATAGATTATTTATGAACCTAAAAGTTAGTTTTATGTTTTCCGCTGCAAAATTCTGAATAAGCAGTAACGTTTTCACACGGGGGATAATGCCTTGATAATTCTCTACGTTTTATATTAAAATGTTGTTTTAGAAAAGAGAGAATTGTCGGGGTGTTACAAAGTGGTATCTAGAAGCTAAGGTTTTACTTTAATAAATTTTTAGGCGCCTAACTATCTAGTTATTTAAAATAAATTTCTTAAAAATCGAGATTCTACGTATTGTAGTGTTCAAAAATTGGTACTTTTTTTTGGGAGGCCGATTTCATTTTACCTTGTTTGAAAGTATACGATATTCCTTATTTACGTTCGAAATCAAATTATTTTTCCAAGTTAAAGTGATACTTTGGACATTTTTATTTTTTTTATTATTTATTATTCAAACAAATAAATAAAAATAATATGAATACATTTTTTTTTAAAAAGGAGTTCAATTTTTTTTTAAGTTGTTTCAAGAGTTAGAATTCGTTAATTAGGAAATATAAATCTTTTCGAATTAATAACTTTATTCTCGAATTTATTCGCTACGCATTTTCTTAACTTATTTCATTTTATTTATGTTATATTTTTATTTATGTTATTACTCTACGTTATAATTTTATTATATTTTCGTCCTTTTATTTCGTTATATAAATGATTCTAATGCTTTAGTTTATGAGAGATGGGTAGTATAAGAAGGGCATATAAGATAGAATTATATGTGCATTAGTAGCTAGTCAATGATAAGAAATTGATTGTTATGTATGTGCATGTGCTAATTGTTTAAGTGTTACATTTACAAGTGCATAAAGAATTGTTTGATTCCACCAAACTTATCGATTACTGAACCTTGTTTATGTTTTGGCTGGAAAATCGTTAGTGAGACCTTGAATTGTTTATTTCAGGGATAAAATGTTTCTTTCCAAGTATACCAATATAGGATCCTTCGAGAAACTTGATATAGAAACCCCAGATATTTATGTGAAGAAAATTGTGTTTGGATGTGAATATTATGCTAAGGTTCAAGGGCAACCTATCTTAATGAGAAAGGATATCATAGCAGCCACTATCATTAATTGCTTACCTAACAAATTTCCATACCTAGAACTCAAGGAAAAGTTTAAAGACATGCATTCTGATAATGGAACTCCAAACTTGGCTAAGTATGGAACTTGGGATGGTAGATGGAAATATGATTCAGAAATTCTGACCACCGTTATTGAAGCGGCAGAAAGTGGGTTTAGAGACGGTAAAATCGTAGGGAGTCATGTTGGGGATTCAGTTACAGAAGAACCTATGGGAATTAGTGTAAATAATGACCTAGAGGAAAATGATGTAGCTGTGGAGAATGAGAATGTAGGTGTTGAGGCCGAGAATCCTAACCCAGCGGCTCATGAGCCAACCATTGAGATCTCTAGTGATTCGGATGCAGAGCTCGAAAGTGAACAGGAGATGGCAAGTGAGCCTAATCAAGATGAAGACATGGGTGAAGATGCAAACCCTGAGGAAGACCCCGATGAAGACCCTGAAGAGGAGTTTGATGATCTTGAGATCTAAATTTCACTCCGCAAGTTTCAGGAGCAATGGATAGGCAAGAGGCCACAAATATTTTGAAGTCATAAATAGTTAATTAGCTCTTTTATGTTTTAAAAGAATAAGTAGCAAAGCTACAACAGTTTAAGGTTAAAGTTTATTGAAGTTTGAAATGTTCTTTATTATTTTCAAGTATATAATAAACCTTTATAGAGTCAGCAATAGAAGTTAAAGTATTTTTTTTTCCAATTTGGGAATTCCATAATTCGCCAACAGTAGTTTAAATTTATGTCATAGAACCTTTACTTTATTTTAGGACAAACTCGATGTTACGATTTAGGAAGTGTTATCAACATTTTGTTTCGAGGAATAAAGCTAGATTATAGATAATCCAAATGATCATGAGTTTATTTTGGGCACCCGAATGGGAATATTATTACTTATTTGTTGTGATTGAACTTCCATTCATTGGTTTTCAAATTGTATGTCCTTGATGGGGATATTTTCTTGAATGAGTGACGATGATTGCTCTATTATTGGTGTACATTCTTGAATAAGTGTTTGTTGATGCGATCTCTATGATCAAATCTAAATTTCTTTCGTAGAGGGGAAATATGAGTTATGGATCGTAGAGTAATTAATTTTAGGTCGCACACTAGAATGTCAAGCAATAATGACTTAGTTGTTGCTGTTCGCCTCTTGACGGAAAAGATGATCCAAGAGAGAATTGAGCGTCCCGATTCTGCTGGGGACATGTTTAAAAAGACTAGCCAAAGTTAAGTCACCATACTTTAAGGGGGAAACTGATCTTACTTTTTAGAGAACTAGGTTAGAGAGTTCGAGAAACTGTTTGGGGATTTGAATTGTCTTGAGAACATGAGAGTGGGTCAAGTTGTACTGTACTTGGAAGATGAAGCTGATTTATGGTGGAGAGAAAATGGGGTTAGACTTAGCGCTGTTGAGAGATTCAATTGGGATTCGTTTTTTTTTACTGCCTTAAGGGAAAGTTTTACCCTACCTTTTATGAGAAAGCAAAAGGCACAAGAATTCATAAACCTTAGGATGGAATTGACTAAGTTTGTACAAGTCTAAGATAGACGTACTGTGAAATTCAGAAAGTAAATGTAAGGAACCATATTGGAAGATTGACCTCGTATAGATGTTTTGGGTAGTCCAAGAACCTTTGGTTATTTCTGTAATGCGAGTGAGGAAATTGATGAATAGGGAGCGTGAACTATTTTTCTGTAGGGTGCTAGATGGGAGTAAAGAAGTTGGAGTGAAGATCGAGGATGTTCCCATGGTGAATGAATCCTTTGATGTGTTTCCGAGTGAAATTGCGAGTACGTCACCAGCTAGAGCCCTTGAGTTCACAATAGAGTCGAATCCCGGACCGACACCTATATCCAGAGCACTTGATAGACACCTCTTGGAATGAGTGAATTGAAGACATAGTTTCAAGAATTGTTCGATGAGGGTTATATTAGGCCTAATGCATCACCACGGGGAGCTCTGGTGTTGTTTATTAAGAAGAAAGATGAGAGTGTGAGATTGTGTATCGATTTTAGGGAGCTAAGCAATGTAACCATCAAGAACAAGTATCCTTTGCCTGGGATAGATGACATATTGGATCAATTGAATTGGGCGAGTGTTCTCGAAGACTAATTTGTGTTTGAAGTACCACCAATTTAGAATAGCTGATAAGGGCCTAAGACCTCATTAGGATTCGTCATTGTCATTAGGGTTTAGAGTAACGTCCTTCGGGTTAACCAATGCACCTGCATTAATTATGGATTTGATGAATGAGATTTTCTAAGAATTCCGAATTAAGTTCGTTATGATGTTATTAATGATATCCCTATTTATTCAAGGAATGAGAAAGAGCATGACAAACACTTGAGGATTACTTGGAGACGCTTAGGAAGAATCTAGTTTTATTAAATGAAGTATACAAATCTTGAAGTCATATGTGTATAAGTGACACCGACAGAAAAGTGAAGGGCTAAATTGATTGAGAACTATGTTACGTAAGGGAATAAATTTAAGAGAAGATTTGAGTGGTCCAGGATCGTTAGAAATCATTGTTGTCTGGAAAGGATGAAAAGAAATACATGAATTGGTGCAAGAGCTAAGAGAAAAGCCCAAAAGTTATACACCCATGAAAAGCGTAATGAGGTTCGGTAACAAGGAAAAGTTGAACAAAAGGAATTTCTGTAGATCCTGCTAAGATTCAAGCTGTGAGTGAGCGACCTACTCCAAAGAACGTGTCCGATACTTGAAGTTTTCTAAGCCTAGATGACCATTATAGGAGGTTGTGAAACACTTTTCGAAGAGAGCAAAACCATTGACCAACTTGTTGAAAGAGGAATCAAAATTCGAGTGGAGTGAGAAATGGGAGAAAGCTTTCTAAATTTTGAAGGAGCGTTTGACCTCCGCACCTGTTGTCGCGTCAATTGAAACTTTATGAAGCCAATTACCCAACCCATAACCTAAAGCTAGCTGCTAGTGCGTTGCTTTGAATGATTTGGAGACATTATCTTTATGGGACAACATTTGAGATCCTTACCGACTATAAAGTCTGAAATTTTGGCAAAAAGGCCTAGTGAATCTTGTGAACAACATTGAAATGAGTATTTCTTTCCACCCTGCAACCGATAGACAGACTGAGATTACTATGCAATATATGTTGAGATTCTGTGTTAATTGACTTTAAGGGTAATTGGGAAGACCAACTAGAGTTTGAATTTCTTGCACCAATAGTTACCATGCGACCATTACGATGTCACATGTTGAGGCATTGTGAGGGAAAAGTGTAGAAGTCCATTGCTAGAATGATTTGAGTGAAAATATTGTATTGAGGACATAATTCGTTGAGGAAGAAATACCCAAAGTTATTCCGTGAGATGAGTTACGAGGGCGTAACTCGTTTTCTTTAAGAGGGGTAGAATGCGATATAAATTCGCGCTTTTTACCTATTTTTATGATATTTTATGCATTTCATGCTTATTTTAGCAACCTTTACATGTTGATGCAAGTAAATAGATTCTCCGCATAAGAAAATTGTGTTCTTGGGTATTGCAAGTAACTCTTAGTTGGCAAAAGAGTGCACAAGAGTGGCACAAAGTACTTCTACAATTAGAATAAGTTGAAAAGTTTGAAAAAAATATGTGAATTTTCGTGCCAAGTTTCGGGACGAAACTTCTTTTAAGAGGGGTAGATTGTAATCCCCCGTAATTTTATTATATTCTATTTATATATTTTAACGTATATTTAATATATTTAAATGTAATTTACGAATTTTAGAAATGAATATGTAATTAAAATATAATTATGTTATTACATTTTGAATATTTTAAATGATTTATGAAATCAAAATTGATTTTTGATTTTTACGTTAAAACGAATTAGGATTTTGGAATCACGTTCTATTGGAATTAGAAAGCAAATCCTAAATTCTAAATTCTACTCCTAGCCCAATTGGGCAAAGCCCAAGCCAATAAACCCAACAAAACACCCCCTTCTCTTCTCTACTTCCAATTCACGTGAAAAAAAAAAAAAAAAGAAGAAACCCAAAACCCCTCTTCACGTAACTGTGTTGCTCCTCCCTTGCTTGTTGCTGCCCAGCCGCCGCCACCAACCACCGGCGACCGCCCTCATAAGCAACCATCACAGCGGTAACTCCTTCCCCTTCCCTTTCTCGTTCGTCCTTCTCTTTTGGTTTCGATTTTGGTTCTTCCCCTTAATCATTGTCATTCGTCCAGCCACTCGCAACCACCGCGAGTTCTTCCTCGCCGACAGCACCACAACTGCCGCCCAGGACAACAACCAGCCACGGCCGCTGCCTCCTCGTGCACCGCCGCCCAGCCTGCTCCTCCCTCCTTCCTCCTCCACGCAAGCACACTCTCCTCGCCACCATCACTGGTGTCAGCCACCAGTCGCGCCGCACCGCTTGTCCGCCGCGACGTAGACCACCCGCCTACTGCCGCCGCCCAGCAACCCTTTTGTCTCTCTTTTTGGTTAATTCTTAAACCCTAAACTAATTAATGAATTGAATTACGTTTTAATGATTTAATTATGTTTCTTGAATTTAAATTATATTTGATTATGAATTTCAAGAATTATATGTTTGCATAATTAAATTATTAATTTCAGATTATATAAATGCATTGAAATATTGGTTTTTAATTATTTAAAGTATGAATTTTAAGGTTTTTAATGATTTAAATCATGGTAGGATGTTTAGGAATTATTAAAGTTATTGTTATTATGATTTCAAACATGTTAATTATGTTTTGGAGTAGTTTGAAAGTAGTTATATTGCTGGAAATTCAAAGTATGATGCTTTGAAGAGTTTTCAACGAATTTCAATAATTAACATAATAAATATGATGCTAGGAAATCAAATATTCAAGTTTCGATATTGGGAAATGTTCTAATTATGTTTAGGAAGGGTTTGAAGCTCCCTAATGTTGCTGAAAATTCAATATGAATTGATATGAGTCTATATTGGTTGTTGTTAGGTGGAGAATTCTCCGTAGGCGACTTTTGAATTATTAAAGTGGTCTTGCAGTTTGTTTACACAAGGTACGTACATACCTGTGTGCTTGGAATGTGTGCTAATTGTTGAAACCATGTTGAATCTTGTTGTTGAACTTGGTTATGTTGATATTATTGTTGAACTTGGTGATGTTGATATTATGGACGAACTGGGTTATATTGAATGTGCATGTTTAATACTGTTGGACAAACTTATTGAACTTATTTTGCACTATAAGAACTGTAACATGTTAGTATGGATGTTTGATACAAACATGTTGGTTGGGAACCACTAGATTATTCTATATGATTGGGTTGGATCAATTGGTTGTTGTTCCCTTTCTATCTTTTCACTACTTTATAAGGGCGGAGGACCTTGTTTAGTAAGTTGAAACTTTATGCCCATATACAGGGTTGCTCATGGTTAAAGGAAAGGTTGGTTAAGTTGGAATGAGTCTTGATTGATGCTTTTATGATCACTTACTTAATTCCAAGATAAAAACAGTTGTGAACAAATGTGAATTGTCTATCTTATGTAATGGTTGAGTCATAACGGAATCTCAATTTGTAAATCATGTAAAGTGAAACTGAATAGCAATAGCTTTAGACTGTGCACGTCTGAAGTGACGGACAAACAGGAGTTGGGGTTCATGGTGGTAGCCCATGGCCTTTTCTGGGACCGGATTGATCACCGTGTCCTATTTTTATTTAAACGTTCCTCGATATCGCAGGTCACTGAGGTTACGGAGTCGCGCCCGTACCTCGTCTTCCTTAGTGAAGACTTTTGGATGGTCAACTCGGTCCATTGTCTATTTCAACTAAAATAATATTATGGTTATTAAGCCTAGCTTAGTCTAGTCAAGTATAATCGTCAATTTATTATGTTTTGTCTGTCCTTACTTATATTTATTAGTATCATGTTAGGGTTGTTGGTTTGATAGTATCATGCTAGGATTGTTGTTGTTTTAGTATGTAGTACTCAGCTTTGCTGATTACGTGCTTGTTTGTGTGTGTTGATCATGGCTATGCCTTATTGATCCTGTGATGACCCATCTTTGGTGAGCAGTCTTTAAGGATCAATAAGCGTTGACCATCTACAGGTTTGAAGATGATGCATCATTGGGATCGGGATTAGAGAGCTTGTAGTTCTATTCGTTTAATTAAGTGATTTAATTTGTTAACTTGGATTTGAAATTTGTCGTACTATTCGTATTTCCTTAATTCAGTTAATTGGTTTGGACCTAATATGTAATAGATTATTTATGAACCTAAAAGTTAGTTTTATGTTTTCCGCTGCAAAATTCTGAATAAGCCGTAACGTTTTCACACGGGCGATAATGCCTTGATAATTCTCTACGTTTTATATTAAAATGTTGTTTTAGAAAAGAGAGAATTGTCGGGGTGTTACAAAAGAGGTGTCTCAGGCTAGTAATCAAGTGGAAACATTAGCATTTGCAGCTGAAAAGAGAAGATTCAGTGGAGATCACTGGAACAATAACAACAAGAGCTACAAGACTCAGCAGACATGATTTTAATCTGGTTTTCAGAAGACTGGAACTAATACAAGATATGGTAAACCAGGATCCAATTATTATTGCACTCATTGCCAAATCCAGGGTCACAGTGTGGAGAGATGCTTCAAGATCCATGGTTATCCACCTGGTTTTAAGACTAGGGACAACAAAACAACTGCTATCTCTTTTGGTGGTGATTCTAATGAAGGAGAAACAACAGTGCCACAATCTGAAACTAGTCCAGTGATTACTATGGAGCAATATCAGCAGCTCATGGATATGCTGGCTAAGCAACAGCAGAATGCAGGAACTGGAACAAACTCAGCTATGATGGCAGGTAATATCTGTTTACTGTCTCATATAAACTCTAAGTGGCTTTTAGACAGTGGTGCTTCAAACCATTATTGCTATGACCTGACACAGTTTACTAGTTATGAAGCTGTTAAGAAACAAAACACCTACATAACTATACCTGATGGGAGTAAAATAGCTGTTACTCGTATTGGTTCAGTAATTCTTAATGATGACATAACCCTAAACAATGTGCTGTATGTACCAGATTTGAAGTACAACTTAATATCTGTGCACAAATTATGTCAGGATTTAAATTGTGAGATTCACTTTACTCATGACAAGTGTTTTGTTTGCTGTCAGCAAGGGAGGTTGATTCCTCTTGGTGATGTGAAGTCAGGCTTATACAATTTGGCAGAAAAGAAGTTGGGAGAAGCTAATTCTGTGCAGACACACACATGTAGTGTAGCTTGTCTTTCTACTGTAGATAATGCCAAGTTGTGGCACTTAAGACTTGGTCATTTACCTTTCAATAGGTTGAAACTAATAAACCCTAGCTGTGTGATCACACCTTGTTTACAGGATACTATTTGTCAAGTATGTCCTGCTGCTAAACAGACTAGACTTAGCTTTCCTTCTAGTAGCATTAAGTCAACTAGTCCTTTTGATCTCATACACATAGATATTTGGGGACCTCATTCTGTAAAAACTCCTACTGGATGTAATCAATTTCTGACAATTGTGGATGATTATACCATATTTACTTGGTTACATTTTTTGAAGCAGAAAAGTGATTGTGTTACTGTCATGAGCAATTTCTTAAACATGGTGAAAACACAGTTTGGAGTGACAGTGAAATTCATCAGATCAGACAATGTTAAAGAGTTTTGTGAAGGTGATATGAAAAGATTATATCAGACTCTTGGTATTTTGACTCAAACTAGCTGTAGTCATACTCCACAACAGAATGGTGTTGTAGAAAGAAAATACAAGCATTTACTAGAAACAGCAAGAGCATTATACATTCAATCTAAGGTGCCAAAGAGGTTTTGGGGAGAGTGTGTTCTTTGTGCTGCTTATTTGATCAACAGGATGCCTTTACAATCCTTAGATCTTGAAACACCTTACTACAGATTGTTTAAACAAACTCCAAACCTCTCACATTTAAGAACTTTTGGTTGTCTTTGCTATGTATCCACATCTAAAGTTGGGAGAAACAAGATGAAACCTAGAGCAACTCCTTGTGTGTTCATGGGATACTCTACTACTCAGAAGGGTTACAAAGTACTGGAGATAGACACAAATGATTCTTTGTAACCAGAGACATCCACTTTCATGAGAAACATTTCCCTTTTCATCTCTATCTAAAACACAGCCTTTCACCTTCTCCCTATACTAATGCCATATATTTACCTAGATTCATGTCACCTACAACTTTTGATCCACCTGATTTCACATCTTCTGCAAACATATTTCCACCTCACTCTTTGCCCGTACATCCACAACCACCCACAGAACCAACCACACCTACAGATTCTATGCATACACAATTCAATTCCTCTCCATCTCCAACAACTCCCTCAAACACCACTCAAACTTCTAATAATACTAGCTCCTCTTCTGAACCCCACACAAACACCACTCATTCCACAGACTCCACTTCCAGTTCCTCCAATTCACCTCTCCCTTATCCTGTTATCAGACAATCTGCAAGGACACACAAACCACCAGCTTACTTAGATGCTTATGAGTGTTTTGCAGTATCATCCACCAACACAGAAACCCCTGTTGTCACTAAGCATTGGTGTAATTTGGTTTCATATGTCACATTTCTAGATGAATTTCAAGCTTTCTTGTCTCAAGTTTGTACCATCACAGAACCAGTATCCTATACTCAAGCTGCTAAACATCCATTATGGCTTGAAGCAATGAAGAAAGAACCGGAGGCCTTGGATAGAAACTATACTTGGGAATTGGTGGAATTACCAAAAGGGAAAAAGGCTATAGGGTGCAAGTGGGTGTTCAAAGTGAAATTGAAATCAACAGGTGCACTGGAAAGGTGTAAAGCAAGATTAGTGGCTAAAGGGTACAACCAGAAATATGGTATTGATTATGAGGAAACTTTTAGTCCTGTTGTGAAGATGAGTACTATAAGATGCTTGCTAGCAGTAGCAGCAAGTAGAAATTGGCCTCTTTTTCGGTTAGATGTCAATAATGCCTTCCTACATGGGGATCTCAAAGAAGAAGTGTATATGCAGATGCCTGAAGGAGTTGACAATCCAACTAACAAAGTTTACAGATTGGTTAAGTCCATCTATGGTTTAAAACAAGCCTCAAGACAATGGCATGAGAAGTTGTTGACTGCTTTAGAGACACAAGGTTTCATACAATCCAAGCATGACTACAGTTTTTTCATCAACAAACAAAATGGCCACATCAACATTACAGCTGTTTATGTAGATGACATAATTTTGACAGGCACAGATGTTGATACACTGCAAGCATTAAAGGCATATCTCCACCAAGAATTCAGTATTAAGGACCTAGGCAGGTTAAACTATTTCCTTGGTATGGAGGTGGGTTATACTACAGATGGAATCATTTTAAGTCAGAAAAAGTTCACCAGAGAACTTATTGAATCTTGTGGTTTTGATACCACCAAGAGAGCAATCACTCCTTTGCCCATGAATGTTAAATTATCAAACACAGAAGGAGAGTTCTATTCTGACACTGAGAAATATAGGTCTTTAGTAGGAAAACTCAATTTCCTAACCCACACAAGGCCTGATCTTTCTTATGCTGTCCAAACTCTCAGTCAGTTTCTCCAGAATCCTAGAGAACACCATGTGGCAGCTCTGCATTGTTAGGTTATGATACATATGACAATACATAAATCATGCGGAAAAACCATAAAGCCAGGAAAGCATATTATTTACACATAATCATTTAGCATAATTTAGGAGCATAATTTAGGAGCATACACTTTGTAGCGTGCCCTCCCTAGCTGCGCCCGAACCGAACAAGAACAAGTCTTTAGGACTCCAAATGTCGTCCCTCCGTAGAGAGTCCACAGTACGTCCGGATCCGCCTCAAGATTGACCAACTAGAATCGCCCTTAAGGTGCTAGGAATTTGCGGCTATTTTTGTGCAAGTGTATGGCTGAATTTTCTTTCAAAAACTTACCCTTTGAATACTTCAATCGTATCTGTAAATAATGACCCTAGGCACTTATTTATAGAGGTATGGAAAAGGAACTGGAATCCTATTAGGATACTAATTAATTTAATTAGAATCCTGCTAGGACTCTATTAAATAAACTTTATCTAATAGGTTTAGGATTTAATCTTTTATCGAATCCCGATAGCTTTAGGATTCGCACACGAGCATCGCACGAGCACCGTACTCCCGCGCAGGCCTTGCGGCCCACGCTGAGCGCACATCGCTCGGCCCATGCTGCTGTCTGCGCGCACCCATGGCTTCGGCTGGGCCTGGCTTGCGCTGGGCCTGATCGAGGCTTTGACGTGTGTTGGTGATGCGCGTGGCTTGCTGGGCGATGGCCTGGCTTCGTGTTGGGCCTTCGTCTAGCGAGCCTCGTCCGATGCTAATTCGTACGATACGCTTCCGATTAAATTCCCGATTTCGGAATTCATTTCTGATACGAACAATATTTAATATTTCCGATTCCGGAATTAAATTCCGTTTCGAACAAATATTTAATATTTCCGTTTCCGGAACTATTTTCCGATTCCGATAATATTTCCGATTCTGACAATATTTCCGTTTCCGGCAATATTTCCGATTCCGGCAATATTTCCATTTCCGATAATATTTTCCGATACGTACCATGTTTCCATTTCCGGCAACATCTACGACTTGGATAATATTTATATTTCCGATACGATCCATATTTCCGTTTCCGGCAATATCATCGTTTCCTGAGTATTCATTTCTTGCTTGTGACGATCTGAGCTCCCATTGAAACCAAGATCCGTCGATTCCGAATATCCATAGATAGAGTATTTAATGCTATTAAATACTTGATCCGTTTACGTACTATTTGTGTGACCCTACGGGTTCAGTCAAGAGTAAGCTTGTGGATTAATATCATTAATTCCCACTTGAACTGAAGCGGCCTCTAGCTAGGCATTCAGCTCACTTGATCTCACTGAATTATTAACTTGTTAATTAATACTGAACCGCATTTATTAGACTTAACATTGAATGCATACTTGGACCAAGGGCATTATTTCCTTCAGTCTCCCACTTGTCCTTAGGGACAAGTGTGCATTTCCTAATTCATTTGTCGCTCGATGCTTGCTCTTGAACATAAGGTAAGAGTTGTCATCCTTATTATGTCCAGAGGTGTTTCTCGATTTCAGAGTTCAACTGATCAAATAAGCAGATAATCATAGCCTATGATTCATTTGAGCACGGCCATGCATTTCACAGTTTCTAGCTCTCCGAGTGGCCTTGTACAACTTTTAAGAATCTCATCCCGATTTATGGGAGGACAATCCCAATCTTGCGATCTTGAGATTAGACTTCGTTTGATAGGTGATTACCCGAGCGTTGCCTTTATAGCCTCCTTTTACGGTGCGACGGTTGGTCAACGTCAAAGCAACCAGTTCTCAAACAAGTAATCTCAAATCACTCAGGTATTGAGGATTTAGTGTCTAATAATTTTAATGAAATTTACTTATGACAGATTTTCATCTCTTACAGTAAAGTTTCATAGGTCTGTCCGATACTAGTCTTCCCAAAGTAAGTATCTATGCAAATGATTATGACATTGTCATGTCCACATAGTTCAAGAAACATAACTACTAGTCATCTTGCATTCTAATCGTCAAACGTTTTCTATGCGTCCAATTTTATAGAAAACTCCGACCAGGGACCATTTTCAACTTTTGACATTCAAGTTCACTTGATAGACATTTCTTAGTCACATGACTGGTCCTGACAGTCTATCTTGAATATATCGTCAAATTGAAGGGACTCATCATTTAATAAACCACAAATTAAATGGAAAAATGAATTCTATTCATTTATTGTGAATGATTAACCAACAATGTTTTACAAAGATTTAAACTCTAAAACTTTAAAACATTAAATAAGGACATCAAAGGCATTCTCCAATATGCTTGATTCCCATGGCTGCAGTGTGCGAGTTGTGCTTCGCCTGCGGTAGAGGTTTAGTCAATGGATCTAATATGTTGTCATCAGTTTCAATCTTGCTTATCTCGACTTCTTTTCTTTCAACGAACTCTCGTAGAAGGTGAAATCTACGAAGTACATGCTTGACTCTTTGGTGGTGTCTAGGCTCCTTTGCCTGTGCAATAGCTCCGTTATTATCACAATACAGGGCTATTGGTCCTTTAATGGAGGGGACTACACCTAGTTCACCTATGAAATTCCTTAGCCATACAGCTTCCTTTGCTGCTTCATGTGCAGCAATGTACTCCGCTTCAGTTGTAGAATCCGCAATGGTGCTTTGCTTAGCACTTTTCCAGCTTACTGCACCTCCGTTGAGGCAGAAGACAAACCCAGACTGTGATCTGAAATCATCTTTGTCGGTTTGGAAACTTGCGTCCGTATAGTCTTTAACAATTAATTCATCATCTCCACCATAGACTAGGAAGTCATCTTTGTGCCTTTTCAGGTACTTCAGAATATTCTTGGCAGCAGTCCAATGTGCCTCTCCTGGGTCTGACTGGTATCTGCTCGTAGCACTGAGTGCGTACGCAACATCCGGGCGTGTACATATCATAGCATACATTATTGAACCAATCAATGATGCATATGGAATCCCATTCATTCGTCTACGCTCATCAAGTGTTTTTGGGCACTGAGTCTTGCTTAGAGTTATTCCATGAGACATGGGTAGGTAGCCTCGCTTGGAGTCTGCCATCTTGAACCTATCAAGCACCTTATTGATATAAGTGCTTTGACTAAGTCCAATCATCTTTTTAGATCTATCTCTGTAAATCTTGATGCCCAATATGTACTGTGCTTCTCCTAGATCCTTCATTGAAAAACATTTCCCAAGCCAAATCTTGACAGAGTTCAACATAGGAATGTCATTTCCGATAAGTAATATGTCGTCGACATATAATACTAGGAAAGCAATTTTGCTCCCACTGACCTTCTTGTATACACAAGATTCGTCTGCGTTCTTGATGAAACCAAAGTCACTGACTGCTTCATCAAAACGTATATTCCAGCTCCTGGATGCCTGCTTCAATCCGTAGATTGATTTCTTTAGCTTGCATAACTTTTTAGCATTCTTTGGATCCTCAAAACCTTCAGGCTGTGTCATAAACACAGTTTATATTAAAACGCCGTTTAAGAAAGCGGTTTTGACATCCATCTGCCATATTTCGTAATCGTAATATGCAGCTATTGCTAACATTATCCGAATAGACTTTAGCATTGCAACTGGTGAAAAGGTTTCATCGTAATCCACACCGTGGACTTGCCTGTAACCTTTTGCAACCAATCTAGCTTTGAAAACTTCAAGTTTCCCATCCTTGTCCTTTTTCAGTTTGAAAACCCATTTGCTTCCAATGGCTTGGTAGCCATCTGGCAAATCGACCAAATCCCATACTTGGTTTTCAGACATGGAGTCTAATTCAGATTGCATGGCTTCTTGCCATTGCTTGGAGCTAGGGCTCGTTATAGCTTGTTTGTAATTCGCAGGTTCATCACTTTCAAGTAATAGAACGTCATAGCTCTCGTTCGTTAAAATACCTAAGTACCTTTCCGATTGAGATCTATATCTTTGCGATCTACGCGGGGTAACATTTCTAGATTGACCATGATTCTCACCAGATTCTTCTAAAGATCTCTGAGTTTCATCTTGAATGTCGTCTTGAGCATTCTCTAGAGTTTGTTGTTCGACTCGAATTTCTTCGAGGTCTACTTTTCTCCCACTTGTCATTTTGGAAATGTGATCTTTCTCCAAAAAGACACCATCTCGAGCAACAAACACCTTGTTCTCAGATGTATTGTAGAAGTAATACCCCTTTGTTTCCTTTGGATAGCCCACAAGGATACATTTGTCAGATTTCAGATGAAGTTTGTCTGAAATTAATCGTTTGACGTATACTTCACATCCCCAAATCTTAAGAAAAGACACATTTGGAGGCTTTCCAAACCATAACTCATATGGAGTCTTTTCGACAGCTTTAGACGGAGCTCTATTTATAGTGAGTGCAGCTGTATTTAGTGCATGTCCCCAAAATTCTATTCGAAGTTCGGCCTGACCCATCATTGACCTGACCATGTCTAGCAAGGTTCTGTTCCTCCGTTCCGACACACCATTCCATTGTGGTGTTCCAGGAGGAGTCAATTCTGACAGAATTCCACATTCTTTCAGATGGTCATCAAATTCATAGCTCAGATATTCACCGCCTCTATCAGACCGCAGTGCCTTAATCTTCTTGCCTAATTGATTCTCTACTTCACTCTGAAATTCCTTGAATTTGTCAAAGGATTCAGACTTATGCTTCATAAGGTAGACATAACCATATCTACTGAAGTCATCAGTGAAAGTGATAAAGTAGCTGAAACCACCTCTAGCATTTGTACTCATTGGTCCACATACATCTGTATGGATTAAACCCAATAGTTCAGTTGCTCTTTCTCCAACTTTAGAGAAAGGTTGCTTTGTCATTTTGCCAAGTAAACATGATTCGCATTTACCATAATCCTCTAAGTCAAATGGTTCTAGAATTCCTTCCTTTTGAAGTCTTTCTAAGTGTTTCAAGTTAATATGGCCTAATCGACAATGTTACAGATAGGTGAGATCTTAATCATCCTTTTTGGCCTTTTTGGTATTTATGTTATAAACTTGTTTGTCGTGATCTAATAAATAAAGTCCATTGACTAATCTAGCAGATCCATAAAACATCTCTTTAAAATAAAACGAACAACTATTGTCTTTTATTAAAAAGGAAAATCCATTAGCATCTAAGCAAGAAACTGAAATGATGTTTTTAGTAAGACTTGGAACATGGAAACACTCTTCCAGTTCCAAAACTAGCCCAGAGGGCAACGACAAATAATAAGTTCCTACAGCTAATGCAGCAATCCGTGCTCCATTTCCCACTCGTAGGTCGACTTCACCCTTGCTTAACTTTCTACTTCTTCTTAGTCCCTGTGGATTGGAACATAAGTGTGAGCCACAACCTGTATCTAATACCCAAGAAGTTGAATTAGCAAGTATACAGTCTATAACGAAAATACCTGAAGATGGAATGGCTGTTCCGTTCTTCTGATCTTCCTTTAGCTTCAAGCAATCTCTCTTCCAATGCCCCTTCTTCTTGCAGTAGAAGCATTCGGATTCAGAAGTGGGTTGACTGACCTTCCTCTTTTCAGACTTGGCGCCAGTTTGCTTAGTTGGGCTGGCCTTGTTGCCACCTTTCTTAGCATTCCTCTTCTTTCCAGATTTCTTGAACTTGCCCCCACGCACCATAAGCACATCTTGCTTATCACTTTTGAGCGTCTTTTCAGCGGTCTTCAGCATACCGTGAAGCTCAGTGAGTGTTTTGTCCAGACTATTCATACTGTAGTTCAGTTTGAACTGATCATACCCGTTATGAAGAGAATGGAGGATGGTGTCTACAGCCATTTCCTGAGAGAATTGCTGATCCAGCCGACTCATATTCTCAATGAGTCCAATCATTTTGAGAACATGTGGACTTACGGGCTCGCCTTTCTTAAGCTTGGTCTTAAGAATTTGCCTATGAGTCTCGAATCTTTCGACTCGAGCCAGATCTTGGAACATGTTCTTTAACTCACTGATGATCGTGAAAGCATCTGAGTTGATGAACGTTTTCTGCAGATCTGCACTCATGGTGGCGAGCATTAGACATTTCACATCCTTGTTGGCATCAATCCAACGATTGAGGGCTGCCTGAGTGACCCCGTCGCCTGCGGCTTCGGGCATCGCCTCTTCCAGGACATACTCCTTTTCTTCTTGCATAAGAACTATTTGCAAGTTCCTTTGCCAGTCAAGGAAGTTTTTCCCGCTCAACTTCTCCTTTTCGAGAATTGATCGAATGTTGAATGAATTGTTGTTTGCCATAATGAAAACTACAATTGAAAAGAATAAACAAATAAATAACCATTCACAGTTTCTCTTAATAAACTTAAATTCTAGCATACATGCATAATTCAATGTTCATTAAGCATTTTATTCAAGTTATGTGTTCCGGCAGGTGTGAATAAAATGATTCCTAGATCCTAAAATCCATTGAAGAATTAAGCACAGTTTGTCGACTCAATCCTAAAACATCTTAGGTAAGCAAAAACCTTTTGCTAATAGTCTAGAAACTATTCTTGGTTGATAGGCACGTCTAAGAACTTATTAGGTAAACCTATCGATTTTGCCACGACATAAAAGGACTCCTTACTTATATCGTTGAGTTTCACCAAAACTAACATGTACTCACAATTATTTGTGTACCTTGCCCCTTTAGGACCAATAAGTAACACCTCGCTGAGCGAAAACTATTACTAGATTGATGTAAAGGATATCCAAGCAAGTGTATATTTTGGCATGGCACCTTTTAACTCAATTTTTAAGTTTGGAACTTAAGGCTCTTACTATGTTGGTTAGATTTTAAGTGAACTAAAATCCTTAATCATGCAACATAATCAAACCACAATCTCATGCATAATTAAGACATATTTAAAGCAATAAATAACTTAAAGCATGCATAAGATAAATGTGATCTAGTATGGCCCGACTTCATCTTGAAGCTTCAACTTCAAAGTCCGTCTTGAAAATCTCCGTGGGAGGCGCCATTTTCTTCAAATAGGATAAGCTATAATTAAACTAATTACAACTATTTGATGGTACGCAGACCATATTTGAATTGAGAAACAATTTTGGTACTTTAGACCAATTACATTCAAATTAATGGTACGCAGACCATATTTTCTATCCTATTTGGGCCATACTAGTCACTTCATAACCTGCAAAACAGTACATATACAATATATACCATTCACCCATTCATTATCATGAATGGCCCACATAGCTGGTTAGTAAAACACGTTATGCATCACATAAATATTTGCAGCAATTAATCAAGGGCACCAATAATCTACAAATTATTCAGTCCTTATTAATTCTAATCAAGTTGTTTTAACCTTAAGGATTTGTAGACCTAATCAAGAGTTTATGACTAAAAGGGCTCCCATTTAAACCAATAAATTCATATGCTTTACTAATTTTAAACATAAAAATGTATTTCTAGTCTAACCGGAAACATACAAATTTAATTAAAATTTAAAGCTCATATAAATTTATAATTGAATCCACATATTTAATTTATTTTCAGTCGTATTTAAATTAATTCATGATATTAATTTTAGTAAAATAATTAGAATAAATGAAATTTATTATAATTATAATATTCAAAATTAAAATCCAAGAAAATAACTTAAATTATTAATTTTAAAATTAATTAAAATTACGTAAACTGGAAATTTCAAATTAAAATTTTAAAACGATCTAATCGTAACATAAGGTGCGCAACATCATCACGCAACGCACAGCCATAGGCCACACGCACGCAGCCATCGCTGGCCATGTGCGCGCAACCTATGTGTTGCGTCGCATTCGTCGCTGCACACCATCGCAAGGTACCATCGAAGCACACGAGGCAACTGCTCGCTGCGCGCGCCAGCGCTCGAAGCACGCGAGCCATCGCTCGCTGCGCGCTGTCGTTCGATGCTGGGCGTAGCGCTCGTCGCACGCGAGGCATCGCTCGCTTGCGCGAGGCAGTGCGTGTTGCACGCAACTGCTCGCTGCCTTGCTCTCGCCCTTGCCCACTCGCCCATCGCTCACAGCACATGACACAAGGCAGGGCTGCTGCCTTGTGCTCGTGCACCATAGCCTTGCTCATTGCATTCGTACCGCATGGGCGAGGAGCTCCCTTGCTCGTTGTCGCATGCCCGCACTATACAACACCCCTTAAGGGTAACACGTAGCGTCCATTGCTTTGTGCGTGCAAGTTATATGAGCGAATCGCATAAAAATTAAAAATTTTATTTTCAAAATTAATGACAAATTAATAAATCATATTAATTTCATAATTTTAGGGCGGAAAATCGAAAATTTATTAATTAATTGATTTCCGATTAACATGGATTCAAGTCTAGGTCATAAAAATTTAAAATTTAACACAAATTTACAATTTTTATGGTGGTTTTTAATCATAGGTATCTAATTAAATTATTAACTAATTATGAAAATCAAATTAATTCTAAATTATTCCAATTTTCAACAAATTAATCATAATTACAAATTAGATTGCATAATTAACAAGGCTAGGCATTCAAACTTGTTAAACATATACAGTAGGTCAATCAAAAATTCAAGATTTATCAACAAGAATCGCAAATATTTAATTGAACATCTTAAATTTACAAAATTTTGCGTTCGAAAAACTAAAACCTCCGAAAAGTCATAGTTAGGCTTCGAATTTGAGAATTCTGGGTTCGGCCGAAAAAGATTATTTTTGTCAAAATTTTAGAATGCCTTTTACATGTGGAATTGACACAAAAATCACTCGATTTGAATGAGTAACGAAGAAACTGCCGAAAAACTGCGTACATATAATTAAATAAACGCAATTTGCAATTAATTAACAATTACGAAAATTAATCACCCCTTTTAATTCTTGCAAATTTGTAATATTTAACCATGTTTATGCAAATTAGATTATGAAAATAATAAGAGGCTAGTGATGCCACTGTTAGGTTATGATACATATGACAATACATAAATCATGCGGAAAAACCATAAAGCCAGGAAAGCATATTATTTACACATAATCATTTAGCATAATTTAGGAGCATACACTTTGTAGCGTGCCCTCCCTAGCTGCTCCCGAACCAAACAAGAACAAGTCTTTAGGACTCCAAATGTCGTCCCTCCGTAGATAGTCCACAGTACGTCCGGATCCGCCTCAAGATTGACCAACTAGAATCGCCCTTAAGGTGCTAGGAATATTCGGCTATTATTGTGCAAGTGTATGGCTGAATTTTCTTTCAAAAACTTACCCTTTGAATACTTCAATCGTATCTGTAAATAATGACCCTAGGCACTTATTTATAGAGGTAAGGAAAAGGAACTGGAATCTTATTAGGATACTAATTAATTTAATTAGAATCCTGCTAGGACTCTATTAAATAAACTTTATCTAATAGGTTTAGGATTTAATCTTTTATCGAATCCCGATAGCTTTAGGATTCGCACACGAGCATC